>NC_086182.1:20596250-20905000 GCF_023053635.1 Elgaria multicarinata webbii
ATACGGTCCTGGTTGGGAGACCCTACGTGTTGTTTCATTTCATTTTATTTCTATACTGCCCAAAGCTCTCTAGGCTGTTGACAAAGATTAAAAAGCACTAAAAACTCACGATAAAACCCATATACATGCAAACATATAAACAAACAGCACACACAGAAACACACATATATCTAAAACGACTTGAAATAGTCAACAATGAAAAACATCCAAGACTTGCTTAAAACCTCACCATATGCTGTCAAATGCCTGAGAGAAGGAGATCTTAACGTGGCACCAAAAAGATAACCAGGCGGGCCTCGTTGGGGAGATTTTTTCCAGAATCGGGGGCCAGCATTGAGAAGGCCGCCTCCAGTGCTGGCTCCAGTTTTTTGAGGGTGGGTGGATTGGGCAAGATCCCCTTTGCAGACCCCCGTTGCTTAGTGTTTCTTCCCTTCTTCCTCACTACCATTGTTGCTGCTGCTGTTCCTCCTGCTCCTCCCACTTCTGACAGCCAATAAGCAGGCAGCAACGTTGAGGAGCAATAGCAACGGGTGGTGGTGGTGGTGGCAACCACACATCTATCATTTACAGGTCTAGAGGCACATTTAGACAGCATTATTATAACTTAAATAGAAATACAACATGGCACCGCAATCCGAACAGGTGACCCATGTGCCAGTCTGCTTTTAGGTGCTAAAAATGTCTAGGCTCTTGCTCGCCTGGCTTCTTAAGGTTCTTCATCTTTATACTGGACTTGGATCAGGCAGCCCTTCAAATAGGGGCAGTCTTGAAATGGAGGACTGACAGCCTTTCAAATGGAGGACTGTCCTCTGTAAAGTAAGACATATGGCCACCACAGGCCCTTTGCTGGGGGATGGGCCTTCGTAGGTGCTCAACCATGCCAACCACTGACACCATCCTTTGAGTTGGAAAAGATGGTGGCTGTTGGTCTCCTTCGACTTTATGGTTCTACGACGTAGGTAGGTCTCTCTGGGTAGGATGCTGCTAATCATGGATCTAGAAGTGACGAGGTTCTTTTGAAGCAAACGTGTGAAGAGAGAGGAACAGAGATATGTTTTTTCACCCCATAAGATGGGAGTTATGTGCATGTTTGTGTTTGGATCCGGCCAAAGTGAAGGACAGGAGGAAACGGGTGGTGGTTTGCTAGAAATATTTCCCGCTTTCCGCTTTTCCTTTGACTTCCACCTTCAGCCGCTTCTGTCACATCATGTTTGGCCAAAAGGAGTCTGAGGCTGCATGTGAAGTGAAGCAGCACAGCTTTTGCTTTGCTGCCTGCCCAGAAGCTAAGTGTCCCCTTGGAACTGGAGGTCAGTCCAGTGAGGGTCCTTTTTATTTTTTGTTTAAAGGGGAATGCAAGATGAAGGTTAAAATTCAACATCAAGGGATGCAAAGATCAGTGGCTGGCTGTGGGGAGAAGAGACACGTGGCCTTCTTAATTTCAAGCCTGCTGACGCTATCCTTAACAGAGACAACCAATGGCAACAACAATAATAATAATATAGCCATCAATGCTGCAAGGTCAAGAGTGAAACATAGACTGGGTTCACATGATCCCCGCAACCCACCGTGGCTTGCCATAGACTGTTTTAGGGTTGTGGGTGATTTGTTAACCACGCCCGCAATCCACCCTGGCCAGGTTTGGATGACACGGCTTAAATATTCAAAATGGCTGTCAGCACATTCCGCTGCCCGCCGTGGCTTAAATAAGCCACAGTGGGCTGCTTGATCGTGCGAACCAATATAGTAACTGTTGGAACAGCATGGTGGCTGGGGCAGGAAGTAAACAGGACACAGAATAGAAAGGGTGTTATGGATTAGGATGCAGTGCCTTGGCAGAATATCTTGCAATAAACCTTTCCTGGAGGTTTATTGCAAGATATACTCTCTGCCTATAATTAATTATAGGCCAGTCTTGTAAATAGCCCCAGATAGTTACTAGCCTGCATTTTTAACTAGTAAGTCCCTTCCTCCATGGCTAGCTTGGAAATGCAGGCCACTAGCCTATTATCAGGCTAGGAAAAAGAAAAGAAAGCCTTCTATGAAGCAGACAGGTGCAGGTGGGACAGATTCATCCATCCTGTCCCAATGCCATTTCCCTGCTGTTCATGGAAGAAGAGACTTTTGTTCCCCTGATATCAACTAATGATACCAAGTGGACTGGTGGAGAACAGAAGGCCTTCATGGAACTCCTGATCGCCTATGGTGATCAGGCAAGTTATTAGCATCTAAGTCAAGCTGAAATCCTTTCCACATTTATCTGGAAGTCAGAAATACTGAATTCAAGTAGGCACAAATAGGATTGCACTGCCAGTCCAGCATTTGATGAAGGCTACTAGATGGAGCCCAGATTGACCTTTTCACTTGATGCATTTGCTGCAAGTTCTTTCCATTCCCAATATGAATGGCAAATTCTTCTAAAAATGAAATGAAATTCTTATCCACCCTTAGTCTCAGACAGTAGCCTTTCCCATCACTTGCTTCCGGACCCTTTTTTTTAAAAAAAACAAACCCAAGAGATACCAGGGATTGAACCTGGGACCTTCTGAGTGCAAGGCAGGTGCTCTACCATTAAGCTGTATTTCTTCTTTGTAATTCTAGCATTCATGCATTTAAATGCATCCATACATGAATATAAAATGTGCACAGTTTCCCTTCTATCTCTCTCCTCCCCCTTAAAAGTACTACATTGATAGTAAATAATTGTGACCTAATTTTGATCTGTAAAATGATGAATCCGCCAGTGCTCGAAGATCGTGCTGTTCCCTAAGAAACCCAAAGGCCTGGTCTGCTAGCTGGATTGGAAGACCACCTAAGAAGGAAGTTCATGCATACCACTCTGAGCTATATGCATCAATAACAAAGCGTTACTATTCGAATCAGCCTAGCTTCCAGGAAAGTTGTGGAACGCTTCAAAACAATCTGCAGATCCCTGCAAAGGGAAGCAATAGTTATTTCTTTGTGTCAGGGTGTCAGGGATGGTGGTGGTGGTTGTCACAGAAACGGCTGACAGTGAAACGATTCCTCGCCTTTGCAATGGCTGCTGTGACAATGGAGAAAATTTAACCCAGCAGAAGAGGATTTGGCTATAGTCCATCCATCAGCAATTGGGCTACATGGGAACAGCAGGCAAATGAACAGCTTCCTGTTCGACTGCATGTGGGCTACAATACACTTTGTGGATTGTAATATCGAAAAGCAGACTTTAGAAATTGAATTGGTTCAGGCCGAGGGGAGAAATAATAAATGTTACAAATTAAGGCAGAGCGTTTCAAAGCAATTGCTGAGCTGTTGTTGGCAGAAGAGGCTTTACGGAAAATGTTATTCTGCTTTTTGCTTTACTGCAAACCTCGTGCAGTCATTACTCAGTTGCTGCATGTGATCCAGACGTCTTTCCTGAAGGTTGCTCTTTTATTGTGGGGGATACACGCTTTCCCTGGCTTGCGAATGAACTGAATGCTCCTCCATTTTATTGTTTTCTTTTTAACCCTCCACTCTAATTTTGACCTGTTCACTGTTTATTATGTACAATATATGGATTTAAATAGTGGGTTTGGGTATTATTATTTTTATGCAAACCACTTAGAGATATTCTTATATTAAGTGGCATATAAATATTAATAATAAATAAATATTGCATATTACCAGCCGCAAGGGTTACTGGGTCTTGTTGCTGGAATAATGCATGGTGTTTTCCCCCCATCCTCTTTCGCGACCTGCTTTGAACTCTGTTGTGGGAAGGCAAGCTGAAGGGGGGGGGGAGAGAGAGAGGGTTCTGAAGACCCAAGCCCCCTGTTTGCCCCCTGACTCCCTCTTCCTATGTCATCCATATTTAAACATCGGCTTCAGAATAGATTTTTAAAACAGAATCTATCACTCCGCAGGGGGACCCCAGCAGCTCTGCTGTGGATGGCGGTTACACACCAACGCAGCGCCAGGAAGGAAAAGTCCTTCTCGTTTGGTGCTGCTGCAGAAATGCTCCTTCCCGCAATGTGCTATCCTCAGCAGTCACCTAGGATAACTTAGCACTCAGGCTGTCATCACTGATGGCACATACCCAATGTCATACACTATACCATTTCAGGCTGTGGGTTCTGGCGATGCTCTGTTGATATTCAGGGTTCTGGTAAGGATCAGATTTTGAGCAGGCATCAGGTTCCTCAGGATGTAAGGCGGAAAGAGATCAGCACCATGGAAAGCTCCAAGTGGTGCTGGGGCTGGAAGCCAGGTGGAATTGTCTGCATGTTTGCTCTGACAAAAGTTCAGAGCAAAACTGAGGCTTAAATAGGAAGTTACTGGTCTTTAGGCTGGTTACTGCCACCTGTACACTGACTGAGACATTGATCCTTAAAGCCTCTTGGTCTGTTTCAGCAATCTCAGCCTGTAAATCTCAGAGAGCTTTGGCTATGGGGCGGTATATAAATTTAATAAATAAATGGAAGGGGTTGTGGTATGCTAGTGGCTACATGGCTTGAGTCCTCAGGCTTTGAGGATGATAATACAAACTCCTCCTGGTGTGGGGTAGGGGGAGGAAGGTGTCCCCTGGGGTTCCTCTGGAAAGGTGGGTTCTCAGGGAGATGAAAGCCTCACGAGCCTTTCTGTGGCTAAGTCTTCTATTGATTTCAGAGCCCCTTCGAGGGACAGGGGTTGGAATCCCCTGACGATGTCAGTTCAGGATGCTAGTTCATGACACACACAGGACTGCAGGGATAGTCATGCATGGGTTGCCATTCACCCATTCATGCTTTTTGTATTCCAGACGTTCTCCCTCTTCCATTAGCCAACCCAAGATGGAAGCCCCTCTGGTAAGCCTGGACGAAGAGTTTGAAGACCTGAGGCCATGCTACATAGGAGACAGGGAAGAGAAGTCTCGTTATTTTTATGGCTCCTCTCCTCAGTACTTGGAAGACCCCTCCCTTTCTGAGCTTGAGAACTTCTCCTCTGAGATCATCAGCTTCAAGTCCATGGAGGACTTGGTCAATGAGTTTGACGAGAAGCTCAACGTCTGCTTTCGGAATTACAATGCCAAGACAGAGAACTTGGCCCCGGTGAAAAACCATCTCCAGATACAAGAAGAGGAGGAGAACCTGCAGGATGAGGAGTAAGTACATTAATGTATAGTTCTAGAAAATACCATCACCATCATCATTGAAATCAATAGTTGTTCTTGTTCTTTTTAGGATTTTTACCCTGGTCTTCAACCCCTCAAAATAGACCGAGAGCAGCTTACAAAGATCGATAATAAATTTCTGGCCCGTCAGGCTTACAAAGACATGACACGAAAGGAAAAGGGATTGGGAATGAGGAGGAAAGAAAAAGCAAACTCAGGCACTGGTTCATTGTTACAAAGTTCTTATGAATGTTCCTTCTGGCAGGGAGGAAGAAAGCAAGCTTCCTGAAGTTCTTCCTCTGCTGGGTGATGCAGCCAGGATGGTCTTGTCCTGGCCACAGTGTTCAGGCCAGAGCACGCAGCTCTGCCAGTCCAGGGCAACTGTCACTTGGAGTGGAGTGCTGTTTCTGGCAGAGAGGGGGAAAGCCGGCTCCCTGGAACTGCTCCTTCACTGGCTGATGGTTGGGGCAGGTTGGTCTTTCTCTTGCTGTCCTGTTCTTCCTGGGAGGTAGGGGGAACAGCCTCTCAGTGGCCTTTGGTCCCCTAGCTGATAACCGATTGCTCTTCAGCTGTTCATCACCAGGGCAGTGAAAATTAGGAGTGTATATCTGGAAATATGCAGTTTCACCACAGAGCTACTTTTAGGCACACACACACACGGATGTTTGGATGACACAGCCTCCCATCATGGGTTAATTAACCCTCAAGGAGCAGTGGCACATGCCAGCCACCATTATGAATATACAAACCCCGACCAGGGCTTGTCTTGTCATGTGAACCTGGCCAGCAGGGCTTATTTGAAGGCTGAACAAAGTCTCTCATAACCCCTACAACTGTCCGTGCGTCATGCCAGTGGTTCTACAGCAGTGTTGTACTGAATTGTAGGATGACTGGCCTCTAGTCAGCACCTTCAAAAACAATATCCAACTCTTCATGTTTTTGTGATACGTTTTAGTGAAGGCTGATGCATCAGAGATGTATTAGTAGACAGGAGCAGTCTCTCTCCCCCCCCCCCCCCCAGGACCACTCCAGGTTTGAGGGGGTCCATCGGCATGGGGTCCTCAGGCAGCACTATTATGGGGACAGGGCAGTCACCAATGTAATTGCCCCCAATGGCTTGGAATGATTTATTTATTATTTATTTATTTATTATATTTTTATACCGCCCAATAGCCGAAGCTCTCTGGGCGGTTCACAAAAATTAAAACCATCATAAAATAACCAACAAGTTAAAAATACAAATACAAAATACAATAAAAAAGCACAACCAGGATAAAACCACGCAGCACAATTGATATAAGGTTAAAATACAGAGTTAAAACAGTATAATTTAAATTTGAGTTAAAATTAAGTGTTAAAATACTGAGTGAATAAAAAGGTCTTCAGCTGGCGACGAAAGGAGTACAGTGTAGGAGCCAGGCGGACATAATGCATTTATGTCCTGCCCTTTTTCCTTTTGCAAGGAATCCAAGGCAGCTTACATGGTCCTCATCACTTAATCCTCACCATTTTATCCTCACAAGAACCCTGCGAGGTAGGTTAGGCTGAGAGTCAGCAACTGGCCCAAAGTCAACCAGTGACCTTCATGGCCAAGCGGGGACAAGACCCCCAATTTCTTCTTCATGGTCTCCGCGCATCAGACATACGGGCTCTGCGCCTGCCCATATGTGTGAATGCACAGGTCCCATACATGTGAATGCACAGAGGACTGCTCAAAGAACTACAGTGACAGGTAAGCAATTGGTCCTCCTCAAGTCCCAGTCCAACACTCTTAACCGCTCCACCACACTGGCTCTCTGATGCTGCTCTGGCATGGTTTTGCCTCCTTTGGAACCTAGAGTAGGTATTTTGGGGCTGTGAGGGGCTAAACCAGTTTGTCTGGTGCAAGGTGTGTGCGAACTGCAGTGGCTCACTGGCGTTTCCTTGCAACCTTTAAAAGCCGTCACTTCTCAGGGGAGTGGTGGTAGAGTTCCTCCCCCCCCCCCATGCCGCTTCCCACATTTAAAATGAAAGCCATGACTAGAGCAGAACTCTGGCTGTTTCTGTACTTCTAGCATGCCTCTGGAATGATTCCAGAGTGCACAGCCCTGCTTTGAAAGGGAGGGGAGGGAATTAGCTATGTCACTGACGCAAGCTCCAGCCAACCAATGGTGTGTAAATCTCTGTGTCTGCCAAAACCCAGAAGAACAGATTCCACCCCCATGCCTGATCTGGCCAAAGAAGCGGCATGTGTGTCTAAAAATGGTGGTGAGTACGCTTCGGGCTTGCCACTGGAGCTTTATAGATCTGTCTCCTCCCTTGGGATGTATTTATAAAATCACCCTCCCCTCCACCCTCCCGCCATAATCAGGAATAAAAGACACTGAGTGTAGATCTTCACAAGCAACGATCATATCAGGTCTGTTTCACTGGGACCACAGCTGGGTGGGAGAACGCCTGCTTTGCATGCAGAAGAAGATGCAGGTTCAATGTCCAGCACCTCCAGTTAAGCACATCAGGTAGCAGGTGATGGGAAAGACCTCTGCCTGAGACCCTGGAGAAGCTGCTGCCAGTCCGAGTAGGCAATACTGGATTAGATGAACACTCCGACCAGGGATAAGGCAGCTTTCTGTGTTCCACCGCGTGTACAAAAACGATATGCTAGCCTTCCCCTAACCTGGCACCCTCCAGATGTTTTGGGACTACAACCCCCATCATCCATGACACCTGGCCATGCTGGCTGGGGCTGATAGGAGTTGTAGTCCATAACTTCTGCAGGGCACTATGTTGGGGAAAGCTGGTCTATCTATTGTTAGGAAACCGTTGCTAATTGTATCTTTGTGGTGCATGGGGCACACACATTGGAATAGCTCTGTGTACAGTCATCAGAGGTGACCATCAACACATGGTTTTCATGGTTCCCCACTTCTGTGTAGGGAAAATGCATGTAGGTAAAGGGTAATGCATGAATAGGGATGTGCGCACAAGCGATGACTGCATTTGCGCAGATACTCTGAGCATCAACTTGATGCTCATCTTTCCTTTGATTTCAGCGAGCATTTGGGATCGCTGTTCGATTTGCACAAACCGGAAAATTGCGCAAATCAAACACAACCGAACGACGAAATTGTGCAAACTGAATGCTATCGAATGGCAAACATGTGCAAAAAGGTGAGTATTTTTTAAAGCTGCACAACTTTCTCCCATAGACCAAAGCGTAGAATTGCACATTCTTTAAAAACATTTGGAATTTCAAACTGCTTTCTCTCTGAAATGCTTGCAATTTTTTGAACGAGAGCGGGTGTTCAAGAACTTGTGAACATTTTCAGAGAACACGTTCTCCTGCTTGCACTCATGTTGGACTTTGCAAACGGGGCCTGCTGGAATGGATTGTGAGTGCAAATGAAATTCTCATACATCCCTACATACAAATGCAATGTCTTGGAACTGTTTGAAAATTGCCACTCCAGCAAAAGAATTATTTTTTTGTTAATTGAAAACATTTTAAACAGAAACACACATATATGCCTTCTAGCCTGATGGACACCAAGGGAGGTGTCTGTCATTGGAGACCCCAGCATTAGAGCGTGAAAATTGCATGGACCCTATGCAAGGGAGGACCCTTTTTGTCCTTCTTGGAGTGATGAGTTTCCTCTTTTCTGGCCACATATAAGTGGCCACTTTAAGGCTGCAAACACGTTAAATATTTCCATATTATTTCACTATGATACGTACGTATTATTTCGGCAAAGGTAGATGGTGGGCCATGGTTGGCAGCAGAACTGAGTGGAATCTTCTTGTCTTGGCAGCCCAAATAAACCCAGCATCTCTTTCATGGACAGAAGCATAATTTCTCTTTGTTTTACATTACATGGACCAGATTTGCCCTATCTTTGTTCTTTTGGCTGTTGAATCTTCCCTGTTTAGCTCCTTGCAGCTGGCAGAGTTATTTTCCTCCCCGCTTGGCTTGACCCCAGAAATTGTTCGCTTGTGGCCCTCAATGGGCACATTGTTTGGTGTCATGAAGATGTGTCAGTGAAGCCTCACCTTTTCCAGTTCCGAAACTCAATACACAAAACACCTTGTTATCCGATTCTACAACAGGCATGACCCAACACCGAGAGAAAGCAATGGCAAAATCCGCATTGGTTTGAACGGAGCTGCAGGATTGCAGTATAGCTCATCCAAGGGCATTTTATGGCAGTATGGGCCCATGGAGTTCACACTCCCTCTCTTCTTCTTCTAGAGATGGACAAAACTGTCAATGGAGAGCCAGTGTGGTGTAGTGGTTAGAGTGTTGGACTGGGAGTCGAGAGATCCAGGTTCTAGTCCCTACTCAGCCATGGAAGCTCACTGGGTGACTTTGGGGCCAGTCAAAGACTCTCAGCCCAAACTACTTCACAGGGTTGTTGTTGCAAGGATAAAATGGAGAGGAGAAGGATTATGTATTGGGTTCCTTGGGTTCCTTGGAGGAATGAAGGCAGGATATAAATGTAATTAAGAAATAATAAATAAAAATGTCAGTTTCTCTCTGTTTCTCATTTTTTTCATCCTTAAATTCAATTTGTTCCGAAATGTGAGGTTTTTTAAAGCTTACATGAAAATTCATAAGCATTTTTATGCAAATTTCTCCTACATGTCATTTTTGTATGCAAATTGCAAACAATTTCCCTAGGATAATCCATTTTTGACCATGATTTCCCCCCAAAATGCACACACACACACACACACACACACACACACACACACACACACACACACACATATACACAACTCCATTGCAAAATTCAAAGGATAACTGAGTTTTGTTTTGCATGGTGGTTTAAAAATGTGAAATTAGGTAAGTTCATATTAAAATGTGAACAGAACAAATTTCTCCCCCATCTCTGTTTGAATCATTGGAGGGCTACTCAGATATAGGCCCAATTCAGACTTAACAATCTTCATTTAATAAACCATGGTTCATTAGATCAAGATTGGTACAATGAACCAGACCACCAGAGGTTAAACTATAGTCCTATTGACTATTTCCAAAATGAACCCTATCCCCAAAATCAAGGGTAGTCTCTTTAGAATTCTCACTGGTTCTGACTGAAAACCAGAGCGGATTCACAGCCCCATTGACATTAGAGCCACCAGCCTCTGCTGCTCAGTGCTATAATTAGCAGTTTTTGAACTTCCTTGGGCAAGTTCTTGTGCTGGGGTGGGTGGGAATGTCACTGGATTTAGTTTTATTTGTGTCATGAGATTCTCTAGTCTGAAGTGTCAAACAATCTTCCTCCAACCGGAAGACACCTTCTGCAAGCAGGGGACTTTGGGATTGAACCCATCATTTTTTAAACTGAAGGATATTTTCAGCTGTGAATTAAAAACCCTCCTGTCCTTCTAATGTTTTTGGACTGGATCTGGGCAATGCGTATCTGGAATTCAGTTTAGATCAACTGCATTTGTCTGGAAGTTGTAGGTGGCTTTGTTGTTATCTGTGGTTGGGGTTGCTCAGCTGAAGAGGACGTGGTAGCTTTGCCATCCCCATTTTCTTCACGCTCTCTTTTGAACTCTGCCTGCTGAGAAAATTGCCCCGAGGGAAGGACCCCCCCCCGGTTGTCCAAACAGCTTTCCTCCATTAAGATACCTCTTGTTTTTTCCAGGGTTTGGGATGCTCTTACAGACAATTACATCCCATCCATCACTGAGGACTGGAGGGATCCTAACGTCGTCGAGGTGCTAAATGGCAACGTCTCCGACACAGAGGTACTTACCTGGATTGGTCTGTGCTCCTTTCCCTCTCCCCTCCAGTAATCATAAGATGAAATATTTGGCAAGCTTCCATGAAAGCACCATTTGGAAACATGGCAAATGGGAAGGCGGGAATGATTGAGCAGCTGCGGGAATGCATGCCGAACAAAAATGACAACCGGCTGCTGTTCCACAAAGCAAGGTGAATAGGAATGTGAGGACGGAGCTCTTGTCGGATAGCGGGACAGATCTCCTAACCCTCCTTGAATCAAGGTCATCCTCCCTTGGGAGTGGAGAGGCATGTATAATGAGGGAAAGAGTGAATGAAACGGCCTGATATGTATGTTTGCCAAGGGAGGCATTGTCCTCTAGGCTGTTGTTTGCTCTGAGATTGACATGGATGATGTTTGTGCCGCCTTCCACCCTGACACATTGGGAACAATAGGTGGCCAGCCTTCCGAACAATGGTGGCTGTGATGGCTAAAGAATACCCACTGCAGAGCGCGGCGGGAATCAACCAGGCCCTTGTGCTTCTGCTGGGCGCTTTGGAGTGTTGTTGAAAGACTAGAGGTAGGATGCTCCAGATGGGGCCACTCTTGTGTTTTGCCTTTTCTTCCCCGTAAAAGCTCTCGAACCGAAGAGCAGGGGTGGGGGAGAGAAAGAGGGTTGCCAGGTGAATACATCAGGAGTCAGATTCGCGGTAGGGCGGTGGGCTATATGAAGCCAGAGGATTCTGAGAAAAGGGACACAAATGTCTGCCTTTTCAGCTAGTGGCTTTCTGGCGCGAAGGACAGACTTTAAACTCTCTAGCTGAATGGAAGCATCCTGATAGAGAGAGAGAGAGAAGCAGGCGTGCAGGACATCATTGGATGGCTCAGGGTGGGACTTTGCAAAAGGGCAGGATTCGGAACAGGGGTGAGAACTCGTAGTACTTAGAAGACCTCGAGGGAATTAGCATCTTTTGAAATATCTCGGGATTATTGATTTAGAATCTGGCTGCCATTTTCTTCGTATGCTGTGATGGTTTGGTAGTCTAGTATGGATTTGGACAGGGTGAATGGCAGGGGCTTGTAGCAGCTCGGGGCAAGGAGAAAGAGCAGCAGGCTCCACTTCCTTCACCCTCTTCCTGCCTGTACAGATTGGGCCTGGAGGAAGAGGGCAAGTGAATGGGCAGCTCCCAAGAGCAGGGCAGCCTATTTGGGGAAAGGGGGAGCACTAAGGGAACCCCCAAAGCTCTAGAGCCAGTGTGCCTTCTGCTGGCATCCTAAAGCAGCCTTCGCCAACCTGATGCCTTCCAGAGGTTTGGGATTGCAGGTCCCATCATCCCTGATGGTCAGGGATGATGAGAGATATAGTCCAAAGCCCCTGGTGGGAACGAGGTTGGGGGAGGCTATCCTAGAGAGAGAGGGGGCGGAATACATAATTCCAGCCACCCAGCACAGAGGGAGCCCTTCTTTTTCTTGACCATTCCATCAGATTGTGAAGGTGGCTGACTTGACCAACCAGCCACCGGAATCACCTTCTCATGAAAACCCCCATGTGCCACAGCTGAAATGAAAAGAGGAATTAGTTCACCTTCCCCACCCGCCATCCCAAAACCACAGAATAACGCATGCAACTAACCTTTTAGAGTTCTTTGAGAGTGTTAATAATAAACACATGGGTAATGGTGATCTGGTGGACATTGTTTACTTGGACTTTCAAAAGGCTTTTGATAAAGACCTTCACCAAAGACTCCTGAGCAAACTTAGCCATCACGGAATGAAAGGAGAGGCCCTCTTATGGATCAGTAACTGGTTAAAGAACAGAAAGCAGATAACAGAAAGAAATGGAAAATTCTGCCAATGGAGGAAGGAGTCCCACAAGGGTATTCAGTCCAATGCTTTTCAACTTATTCATTAATGATCTGGAATTAGGAGTGAGCTTTGAAGTGACCAGGGTTGCTGATGATACCAAATTATTTAGGGTAGTTAAAACAAAAATGGATGGTGAGGACTCTCCAAATTGGGAGAATGGGTATCAAAATGGCAAATGCAATTCAGTGAAATCAACCGTAAAGTGATGCACATTGGGTCAAATATAAGCTGATGGGAGCTGAGCTAGCAGTGAGTGACAAAGAAAGAGATATTGGGGTTGTAGTGAATAGCTCAATGAACATGTCAGCCCAGTGGGTGGTGGATGTGAAAAAGACAAATTCCATATTAGGCATAATTGAGAAAAGAACTGAAAACAGTTCTGCGAAGATCATACTCTCCTTATACAAATCTATGGTGCAACCGCACTTGGAATATTGTGTACAGTTCTGGTCTCTGCACCTAAAGAGGATATTGTAGAGCTGGGGAAAGTGCAGAAGGCCCATTCTGCCATGCCCGGCAAAGCCTGGGCGTGGGGAGGGATTTGTGGGCGGGGCAAGGAAGAGACGGGGCCACCCTGCTGACGCAGGCTGTAGCGTCATCAGGGTTGGGAGGGGTTGAGTCCTGTAAAAGGACGTGTCTCGCCCCTCCCAACCCCTCTTGCTTCTGCTGCTCCCTCCCTCCCTCCCTGTAGACAGTGTGATCCGCTGGTCGCCATTAGGGGGCCGAGTAGGAATTTTTTGCTCACGCTCTGAATTGGGCGTGAGTTGTTTCGCCTACTCCACACTGTAAGACAGCGGGGGAGTATAAATAGGTTGATTCGGCTGCGAGTTATTTGGTCACATATATGGCAGGTAGGGAAGGGCATCCAGAGGGAATATAATGGTGAGCTTCCAAGGCACTGTTACAGTGATGGGTGACTCCCGAGGGCTCCCAGTGTTGAGCCTTGTGGCCAGGCTGGGGGATAAGGACCACCCTTGAGGCCAACCTCTCTCACCCACCTTGAGCCTTGGGCATGGGTTGGGGGTGACAGTGGAAGGTCTCCCTACCCCACATGGGGAGGGACAGCAGGGCGGCGAGACAGACCGCCGCCCGCTGGACTAGGAAAGCTTGCCCCTTTCACTTAGTAAGGCCTGACACAGGCCTGGCTGGATGCCCCGTGGGAACCCCCTTTGCAGATCTTGAATAAAAGTGGCCCAGTTTAATTCCCAACACTTGTGTCGTCTCTTTATTTCTTGCGTCCGTCCCACAAAAGGGCAGCTAAAATGATCAAGGGGCTGGAGCAGCTTCCCTAGGATGAAAGGTTGCAACATCTGGGATTGTTTAGCCAAGTAAGAGGAGACATGATCGAGATGGACATCAGGAAAAACTTCCTGACTGTTAGAGAAGTGCAACAATGGAACCAATTACCTAGGGAGGTTGTGGGCTCTCCCAAACTAGAGGCATTCAAGAGGCAGCTGGACAACCATCTGTCAGGGATGCTTTAAGACAGATTCCTGCATTGAGCAGGAGGGTGGACGCAATGGCCTTATAGGCCAACTCTATTATTCTATGATTCTATGAGATGTACAAAGGAATACATGGTGTGGAGAAAGTAGATAGTGAGACGTTTTATCCCCTCTCTTACAATACTTGAACCGAAAGGGGTCATCTCATGAAGCTGATGGGTGGGAGATTCAGGTCAGACAAAAGGAAGTTCTTCTCCACACAGCACGTTGTTAAATCATGAAATTGACTTCCACACGATGCTTTGATGGCCACCAATTTGGATGGCTTTAATAGGGGATTGCACAAATTCTTGGAAGATAAGACTATCAATGGCAAGTAGTTCTGATAGTTACATGCTACCTCTAGTATTGCAGGAAGTATGCCTGTACACCAGCTGCTGGGGAAAATGGGCAGGAAGGTGCTTTTGCATTCATATCCTGCTTGTGGATTTGCCATGGGCATCTGATTGGCCATTGTGTGAACAGAATGCTGGATGAGATGGGCCTTTGGTCTGGTCCAGCAGGGCTCTTCTTATGTTCTTACATGTCAGCTTTGCAAGCTGACTAATGGAAAATTGCAGCTTCCACTGCTTGCTTCGTTATTCTGCTCAGTCAACAATAACTTATTAAGCCTTAAATTATTAACGGGTTTGCTGGAGTGAAGAGCTAATTTAATCAGGCCAGGAAGCATGAACAACAGATGGCCAAAGGGATGTTATTTTCGGAGGGCAATGGAAGCCTTTGGATGATCTGGAATTCCCCCCACCCACCCCCAGTGGTGTATACTGTTCTGAGAGGCCTGTGGTATGGAGCATTCAGTGGGAACTCGACAGACGTCATCACTGCCCTCTATGTGACGTTCAGAACCTTGGACAATCCAGAAAGGAAGGGAAGGGAAGACAAGGCCAGCTTATCTTTGGGATTCTTAGGTCTGCTCCTCAAAGATGGTACACAGGACCAATGTCAAGGGTTGGCATTGATAGGCCCTGGCGAGGGCCCACCGCCTATCAGAGGACCTACTGACAAGAGCCCACTAAGTTTTGCTTCTCCTTTTTTTGGCCATTACTTACCTGCCTTTCACCTGCATCTTGAGGTGGCCCAGATAATGGTGGTGGTGGTGGTGAGGAGCAGTAGGCGCCCCTGCCTACTGGCTCACTGGCTCACCAAGCAAGAGTTGGTAGCAATGATGAGCAGCTGACGGCCATGGTGGTGGACAGATAGAGGGAAAGAGCCCCCCATTGAGGGTGTCTTGCCCAAGGGGCCATTCAGAACCTAGAGCTGGCAGTGATGCTACATTTATAGATATTAAAAGCAATTAAGGACCCAATCCTGTGGGATGCAACTGGGCTTACGAACTCAGAGGCTTACAAGTATCCTATGCAGTTTTGCTTATGGAGCAGAGGCTTCAGGGACAGGGAGGGGAAGGGGGTTGGGGAGGCCATAGGATTTCTCATATGGCTGCCACCCCTGTCTCCTCCCTTTCCCGCCTCTGTGAACACCGCCTTTTCTGGCATGGTTATGGTGCCGGCTATGAGGGGGATGGGGAGGGGAAACTCAGTTTCCTGGCTCTGAGCTCGGAGCCCTGGCTCGGAGCTCGGAGCCAGGAAACTCAACAATCCTATCATCACTCCCCTCCCCTGATTCTGTCTGGGAGGCATAAGATTGCTCCCTTAGACTCCTGGTGAACAGCTAGTTGAGAATGTTTTTAGCTGTATACATTTTATTTATTCCTTTGAAAGTATTTCCATTCCACCTGTCTCAACATTCTGTGAGAAATTGCACAGCAGGGCCAGATCTGCACCAACCAGGATAGGACACTTTGAAAACAGTTTGAAAACTGCATACAGAATCCATCTTGGAGCAGCCCTGACAGCTACATCCTGAATTCCTCTAGTATGGGAGAGCCCACGACCCTCCTAGGTCATTGCTCCCCCTTCTGACCACCCTGCAATTTGAGTATTAAAGCCAAGCGAGTTTTATTTATTTCAATGCACTCTTTTTTGTTTTTAGTATCTTGATGATACGGAATATGGTGAGATGCAAACTCAAATCAACAAATACAGAGAGGTCATGGTGGAGATTGTATATAGGGGAGCAGGCAGAAGAATACCATTTGGCCAGTCTGCCAAGAACAGGTCTTGCCTACGGAGAGTAAATAGGTCCCCCCGCCCCGAGTGCCACTGTCTGCAGCTGGGCAATGGATGCTCTTTGTCAATTGAGCCTATTGATTTTATTCTGGCATTCTCTATGATGGCCGATTGCTATTTCATTAATGACTTTCTGATCCTTGTTTAAACTGATGCTCGTGTCTGAAACCAGGGAGCTCTTTCATAAAGCAAAAGGAAATGGTGCTTCTTTTTATTATGCCATGCCTTATACTGGACTTGGTAACCTGCAAAACGTTAATGTTATCCCATCTGTAACAATAGTCAGTGCTTCTTTGAGATCTGAAACCCACTCTTCACCCCAGCGTCCGTTTCAGGGGCAACTTTTAATTTGTGTTCTGTCATACCCCTTTCTCCCTTCATTACAGCCCTCCTGGGTAGGACCTACACTACTGCTTTTATAATGGCATTGACAACTGTTGGTGCCCGTGACCTGTTCCATATATCGTTTTCAAACCGCTTTCAAAGTATTATATCCTGCTTGGTGTAGATCTGGCCCTGCTGATACCCCTTGAAATTGCAAAAGTGAGAGCATGTTCTTGGACACTCTGCCTTGTGAACACCAAAGCAAACCTGCCAACGCTTTGAAAGCTAACACATCGGGTAGATAGGTTCCAGTTGAGCCTTCTCCCAGGGACATTAATTTCTCTACAGATAAATGAATGTGTGTGTGTGGGGTGCAGTTCCAGGATATTATTGAAAAGGAAGAAAGAAAAGCTTCTTAGCCTTTTGGCTAAGAACGAATGTACTATCTGTTCTTATCAGTTTAATATCTGATAGGTTCTCTATTGAGAACTATGTCTTAAATGGAACAGGATGCTAAACATGTCACTTTCAGTCAATTGCTGCAGGGTTGGTGATTTTCTTTGGGACAGCAGGGGGGGGCTGTTAACCCTGTGCTCCCCTGCTGTGGTTCTGATGAAAAATGACTCCCAAAACAAATTGATCTGGAGCTGGGGATGGCTCCCATTGGTGGTACCACTGACTCCAGGGCCACTAACCACTTTTGGGGATCAGATTTTTTTTATGGGACCACAGAGGGGGAAGGAAGTGTCAACCCCACCTCCCCATGCGTAAGGATCCCATTAGAATTGGCCTTCCCCATAGCTGCTATTGGGCTCATTCAGACAACACTGTGGTTAGCTTAACCATGCTTCTCTGTGGTTAGCACTAACCACAAGCCGTACGCTCACACACGACACCGTTAACCCTGTCCGGTTCCCAGTTTCCTTAACCACACGCTAACCACAAAGCAGTTAGTTGAGTGCCTGAGTCCTTCGCCCTGTATCCCACCAGCCCTTGCGCTGAGAGAGCGGCAGTTGCGGGATTTAAGCTATTTAGGCTGCTCTATCCTGCTAGCTCTATGGTTTCGCCCCCTTAAGCACAGCTGCATCGCATAAGACACCTTAAAACAACGTCATTGCCTCTAATTCTGCTGCAGGACAGGGTTAGTGAAGCCGACCACAATGTGGTTAGCGGAGGCACCTGGTTAAGGAAAACGCATGTCAGACGACACTGTTAACCCTGTTGCTTAGCCAAATCCCTTAACCCAGCATGGTTAACGGTGTCGTCTGAATGGGGCCATTAACTGTAACACACAACTTCAAGTGATGCATTCAGCATCAGGTCTGTTTGGTCTCTGGATTGCCACCAAAAGTGGAGGGCAGTGTACCCAACTGCTAGGGAGATTTTCCTAATGAGAGCTGGAAAGGATGAAATCTTAAGCAGACCTTGAATACCCCTTGCCGTGATGTAATTTCTCCTTCCCCAACTGCCTTGAATTGTAGCCAGAACTCACTGACCTTGAAAGGAGCTGAATGGGCATAATCGTTCCTTTCCTCAAGACCTTTAAAAAATAAATTTGCCTTTCCAGCAAGAATGCTTAGATGACCATGAGACAATCTTACAATGGGGATGAAGTCTTTATGAAATGCCTTTCGGTCTTTTCGGAGTCATGGCAACAATTCCAAAGTCTGGGACTGACATAGAGAGGAAACCCCTATACTTCAATTTTGAGCATTAGGGCTATTTGTTGGTAAATGGAGGAATATCTCTTCTAAATACACCATTGTTTCTAAGAGCTGGTTCAGATGTTGAACACAGGACGCTTGATGCCGTTCTTATGCAACTATACCTAGAGATGGGTGGATTCTGTGTCATTTTTCATGTGTTCTTTCATAAGTCTGTCCTGTCCTGTTGCCACCTTATTTATTTATTATTTATTTATTTAAAACATTTTAATTTCCCCTCCCCAAAAGTGGTGGTGGAGCAAAGCACTGTACAAACATTCATATTTAAATCGATATTTTTTGAATGCAAATTCTCATAAAATACACATTTCTTAGGCTGCAATTCTATACCCAGTTACAAGGGAGCAGGCCCCTTAAACTCAGTGGGACTTACTTCTGAGTAGACGCATACAGGATTGCGCTGTAAAATGTATCTTCTCACAAAGTACATGTTTCTAAATAGGCATTTTAGCTACATTTTTGACCTGAGAATTGAATTTCAAAATTTGGAGGTGTGCAAATCCAATGGGTAAGTGTATTTTGGTCCTTCCCATAGTCTGGGAAGTGCAGAACTGGTCAGTTTGCCTTGAATGTGGGCCAGTTACAGTCCTTGAGTGTCCCTAGCAGTGAATGTGTGGGTTTGTGAATGCACACTTCACAGCCAAATGGCATGCCTGCAGGTAGTTTTTTTTTTTACACAAGAGAGCTTTTCAAGCAATATAGAATCTTTATGGCACTATCTTACATCTGGGATTTGATCCTGCCAGGACCCACGCTAACCAGATTCGAAGGTACCGATATATGAGTCGAGTCCACTTTGTGTGAAAGAATGATAGTTTGGAAGAATGAAAGGAATCCTAGAATCCCAGAATTGGAGGAGGCCTTAATGGCAGAGAATCTGGTCAGAGCATTTTGCATAGACAGCTGTCCAGCCTCTCTCTCTTGAATTATTATTTGCAAACACAGCAATATCAAACAAAAATGAAGAGGGAGGGATGCCACAAAGATGTGTGTGTGGGGGAAACAAAGAAGAAATCATAAAACATATCCACACATAAATAAAACATTTATATCACTCTTAAATTAAAACAAAGAAGAAGGAAGAAAAAGAGGGGGAAAGAAGGATTTGCAGCATGTGAGTGAACTTTAACTGGCACCAGTTCTACTCATCAATGTTCAGCCAGTTTGTAGTTAGTTAGCTGGAAGGAATTTTCTGTATTGATGTCCTGCTGTTAAGTGGCAGTGAGCTATTTGAATGTGCTGCTCTAAAACCATTGCAGTGGTTTTTTTATTTTTAAAAAACCTTTTCTCTGATGGTTTTTCAAACTGTGTTCTGGGGAAACTGGGCGTTCCCTGGAAGCTTATTGAGGGGTGGTGGTGATTCCTGAATAAGAAGATCAGTAATGCCGAATAAGCTTCCCAGAAAGACAACTTGACCACCTAACCTGGCAGCAGAAGCAGTGGGAGGCTGGAAAGCCATTAATTTACATTTCCCATGATGCACCAGAGGACCTGATGGAATGTTGCTCTGGGGCATTGTGGGAATTTAAAGCAGTGGCATCCCATCTGCTTGCTGACACCAGACAGACCTGCAATTGAGGCGGGTGATTCTAACTGGAGAAACCCAGTTTGTGGATGCCTAAATGTTTTTGTCTTGTGAAATTTTTTTATGGCTGTCCCCAAGTTTGAGGGGCACCTTGGCCAAGGGCTGTCTGGCAGGGCCTCTTTGGTGTTGGCCCTAAGGGATTTTCTTAGCGGCTGCAAGCAGCAGCAGCATTGGGTGGATCCACAATTTTAATTTCCCGGAATGCCCCAGAACGACATTACATTGCCGGAAATTAAAATGGCGTCTCCAAGCTTCCTTGTGTGGGGCACCAGTCAGTGCAGCAGTGGACCCTGAAAATCTTTAATGCCGGGGCTGCCCTTGGTGCAAGCGCACGTCAAACCCCATGGTCTTGTGAGGTGGCACGTTTGTGTAAGAAAGAAGAGTGGCTCTGGGATGGTGGATCCCCAGAATTTTCTGTTCTGCTTCACAAGCACTGCAGCAACCATCTTGTCCTCTGCTGTAATGGGAATGATGCGATCTCAGCTCTAGGGAACAGATACGTCAGTGACATCAGCCAGCCCAGCAATTCAGGGAAGTAAAGTGCTGGAGCCAGTGAAACAGTGAGACAAGCAAATATTGATTGCCTTCCTAAATAAAAGTGAAACAGGAAGAACGGACTTCCTGGCTTGAATTGAATGGTGACTGTGAATCTCTTGGTATCAAGAACTCATCCCTTCCACACACACACGTACACCCCCTATGGAATTGCCTTGGCATGAATGTTTTAAATTTCCCCATAAACTAAACCCTGTTTAGGAGAGGTGGAATATGACTAGATAGAAGAAAGCGATTAAAATAAGTTAAATAAAAATACACGGGGGTGGTGCTTTGAGGAGGCTGAGCTTGATTTGAGTGGGGTGGTTTTGAGGGAAGCCTCAGTTTGAGCTTGTGTGTGTCAATTTGAGCAGGCCCTTCAGTTTCTTTCCGGGTTTGAGGGTTTGGGGGCTTAATAGAGCCCCCCTGGTTTGAGGAGGCCCTAACCAAAGCACCACCTGGTGCTCCCCTCTATTAGTGGGCTCTGCTGGGCTTACCAGTGCTCCAAATAGCACTTAGCTTCTGTGTCAAGTTGATATTTCAAGTTCCCTAATGTCGTGTCCCTCTGGGGTATTGTGGGAAATTAAAATGGTGTCTAGACCCAGCTGCATGGTTCTTGTCAGAGCACCAGAAAAGCTCCATTGTGTGTGTGTCAATGATGGTGGGGGCAGGCAGGATAGGTATTAGCAGTGGGCCTCTCTGGGGTGCTGTGGCCTTAGCAGCTGCCCCAGGATGCCAAGTGTTGGTTCTGCCCCTGGAAATAAACCCACCTAAGCAACATTTCAAATGACTGCATCTTTCCATGTTTCAGGGCTCTTGAAGGACATAGCCGTCGCAAGGGGTCATCTCGAACAACTTTCTAGCCCAGGTTTCCCCAACCTGGTGCTATTCAGAAGTGTTGGACTACAACTCCTGGAGTCCACAGCCAGAATCTGAGAGTTGTAGTCCAACGCATCTGGAGAGTTAAGGAAGGCTGCTCTAGGCTTCTTCTCTGTATGTGTGGCTCTTTACGGACGACCAAAAAAAAAAAAAAAAAAGCAAACAGGTCACCCCAAAATTGAAGATGTGAATTTATAGGCATAGATGCAAATTTAGAAATAATGATTGTAACTTAAATAGAAGTAGAAGTCATCTCACCATTGTGGGTCTTGCTTGGTCTGCTATTCAGGTTTACCTGTTGATGAGCAATGTCAAGCCCTGCCCCTGGTCTTTCTTATGGTTCCTTATCATTAAACTGGACTTTGGATTTCCTGACTGTCCTCTGTAAAGCAAGACCCATGGTCACCTTATCCCTGCGGTCTTGTTTTACGGAATGATCTTCCTTCCCACAAACACTTTCCCTGATCCTTGAGGAGAAGAGAAAGGGATGCAACTAAGCATGTAGCATGAAGGGCCACCATTGCGTCGGGCTGTTTTGCAAAACACCACTTGGATGTTGTGAAATGCTGTGGATCTTTTTTGAACTGCTTCTTAGGATTTCATTTTTTTTAAAAAAGGACAGGATATCTGGATAGTTTGTGTATTAAATATTAGTGTGAGACGAAAAAAAAAAAAAAAAACCTAAGTGGGGCCCATACCTGCTACTGAATCAGCATGCAGTTTGGGTTTTTTTTCCCTTCAGATCCACGAGAAGGAGGAGGAGGAGCTTAACGAGAAGAGTGAAAATGATTCTGGTATTAACGAGGAGCCTCTACTCACAGCAGATCAGGTACCTGCCCTTCCACTGGCCTTTCCTATGTGAAAGATGGGAGATGCCTTCCTTCTACTCGAAAATGCGGCTGAACTCTGTAATGCGTTCAGCTGATACATGTTAACAAAGAGTTGGTGTTTGTCCTTTAGTTGTCCAGCTCCTTTCTTTGCCAGGAAAATTTGCCTTAAGTAATTGTTCATTAGCAGCGGTTGGAGCATTGAAAGATTTATGCACATCTTGAGTTCTTTCAAATGCCACCGTTGTCCTTTATGCTACGTTGCTGTGTTCCACTACAAAGCAAATATTCAAACTTTACAGGTTCATCACTGCTTATGCTGCTTTCTTTTTACCCCACTGTAACCATAGATGGTGGTGAGTGTCAAGGGTAGGCATACTTGGGCACTTGCCGAGGGTCCACAACCCAGTAAGGGCCCACTAACAAGACCCCCTAGACTTGCTCTTCCTCTTCATCCTTGCAACCTGCTTGTTCACCTGCCTCTCACTCAGATCTAGGCAATGGTGATGGTGAGAAGGAAGCTCAGTAGATGCCCCTACCTACTTGCTCATTGGCTGTCTGCCTGTCAAGCAAGCAAGTGGTAGCAATGATAGGAAAGAGAATGAGGAACACTAGCAGCTGGTGTCAATGGTGGAGAGATGGTAGATTGTTGGTAGGCACATCTTGCTTATAGAATGGCATTCCCCAATTGGGTGCCCGCAAGGTGTTTTGTACTGCAATTGCAATCATCCCTGACCATTGGTCATGGTCCAAAACAGGGGTGAGCAGACTTCAGGTTTGCAGGATTTACTTCATCTTTTACTAGAACCCCAAGATTCACCAAATCTGGTGCAAAATTCAGACACCTGCGGTGCTTCTAGACAAGCCGTTTATTGTGCCGTTGGACTGCCTTATCCACAGTATTTTACTAGGGTGATGCTGGTGATCCTGATGTCAATGTCTTCCATTCGTCACTCTCCCATGTATCCACACCACTTCTTCCATCCGTTTCCTTACCATGGAAAATCCATCAAAGAGGGAAAGATGGAACAACTCCTTAATGTCTTTTGATTGGGGGCTGTTTGTCTGGAAGCCCTGTTAGAATCAGGGAATTCTGAACCTAGGAATTTGCTCTGACCAGAGTACAAACACTGCACAGAGCTCACAGTCCTTCCCTGCAGAAATCTACTTCTGGTTATTACAACCTTTTTTTCATTTCGGTTGTATAATTTTGGGTGGATGGCCGGAGGGTGGTGGAGACGTTTTGTTTCTGTTATTGTTAAATAACTACCAATCTACTACAAATCACGGAGATCTACCAAAGATCTAGATCTGCTTGCTTTCCACCCCTTGTCCAAAATATCTGGAGAAAGACCAGGTTGGGAAAAACTGGCATAGGATGTTTACCACACTTTCAATCATCTATGCGGATATTTTATTTATATGCTAAACATACTAAACCACGGTTTTGCATAAGGGTGGGCAACTTGTGGCTGGGGCTGATGGGAGGTGTAGGTCAAAGCAGTTGGAGGGCCACAAGTTGCCCACCCCTGGTTTACTGTAACATGCATAAGTAGCAACGAGCTGCATCAAGCCGTAGGCTCATGTGCTCCCCCTTCCTGCTCTTCCACCCATATGTGTGGGAGGAGGAATTGTGAAACTTTTCAACTTAGCATGGTTTGTTGTGTCATCTGGATCCAGAACTGGTTAATACTGACTATGGTTAGTTTCAACAGTCATGGTTTGAAACTAACATAGTTGATGTTAACCACATCAGTCTGGAAAACACAGTTAACCCAAAGCAAAAGTGTCTAACCTCCTCCTGGCTACATGGGAGGAGATGAGAGGAGGGGTCGTTTGTGAGCCTTTGTGAGCATGTCACACATTTATGACATATGAATGCAGCCAGTGTACTGTCATGGTTAGTGTGTCAGATTAGGATTAGGGAGATCAGGGTTCAACACCCCACCCAGGCATGAAGAGTCACTGCATGAGCTTGGGCCAATCATACACTCTCAATATCCTACCTCACAGGGTTGTGGTGAGGATTAAATGGGGGAGAGGGAAAACCATGGCCCCATTCAGAAGACACCTTAAACTATGGCTTTAACTAGGGCTGAGGCCCCAAATCTGAGCCAAGGTGGGCTAATTTGGCCCACCTTGACTCGGCTCCGAGGCGATTTAGGCGAAGCCTGAGGCGCCCTGAATCCAAAGCCTATTGGCTCTGAAGCTTTGGGATGCCTTGGTGCTTTGGAGTGGCCCTTGGCAGTCCCTTACCTGCTGCCTGCACAGGTGGCACCCAGAAAAGTCTGAGTCGCCTCGGAGGGCCCAAATCCCACCTTGGCTTCGGCACTGAGGTGGGTCAGGCAACCCCCGAAGCACCCCTGAGCCGAATCGGGCTGCTTTGGGGGCTCCGAACCGGCTCTGATGCAGATCAGGGGTGGGTGCACAGCCCTAGCTTTAACCACAGTGAACAAGGCTTTTCGCTTTATTCGCCATGGTTAAAGCCATCTTCTGAACATGGCGCATGTATGCCTGGCTTAAGCTCTTGAGATGGAAGATGGGATAAAAATGCAAAATATAAATCACAAAACTGGCTTGCCCCTTTCATAAAAGAGAGTCCACAGGGCATTTCTAATACAATGTTTTCAATGCTCTTCGCATTGCTCTAAAGAAGAGCAATGGAGACATCTGACGATTCAGACCTTGCTAATTTCATTTCTGGGCGCACAGATGTAGGAAGAAATGAACCCATACAGCTGATCTGGGGAAGAGGGGCAGTTTCTAATGTTGCATGCGAAGTGGTATGTATGCTGTGAGTCAGTGCTATCACAGAATGTAGTATTTCAGAACGTAGTGTCTTAAGAATTGTAACTTTTCATATTTAAAAATAAAGCAAGCAAGTCTTCCTGATTGTGAAAACAGAACTGAAAGTGTAGAAGTAATACCTGAAGAAATTTAGTGGAGTTGCTGAAGAAAAATTCAGCAGGTCTGGGGTGGTGGTTCGGTGTGCCTGATACATTTCTTCGTCCCCTTCATCAATTGGAAGAGGTAGAATAAATTATGCACAATAATAACACTATCATGATTTTTGCATAACTGGGCATCAGTTTACAAAATGGTGAGGTCACAGCCTGCTCACAATGCCGCTTGAGCTGAAAAATGAAGTTGGAAAGGCAGCGTCAGAACTGGTCACTTGAAAGCTGCTGGGGAGATGGCATGGGAGTATTCGGGACAAAGGCAGGATACGTCAGTGGATGGCAAAGAAAGAACTGGCTATGTTTAGCTTTGAGAAGAGATGACTGAGGGGAGTCATAATAGCACTTTTCAAATACTTGAAAAGTTGTCACACAGAGGAGGGCCAGGATCTTTTCTTGATCCTCCAAGAGTGCAGGACATGGAATAATGGGCTGAAGTTACAGGAAGCCAGATTCCGGCTGGACATCAGGAAACACTTCTTGGCTGTTAGAGCAGTATGACAATGGGACCAATGACCTAGGGAGGTTGTGGGCTCTTCCATCCTAGAGGCATTCAAGAGGCAGCTGGACAGCCATCTGTCAGGGATGCTTGAAGGTAGATTCTTGCATTGAGCAGGGTGTTGGACTTGATAGCCTTATAGACCCCTTCCACTCTACTATTCTACGATTCTATGAAAGCTTGGGAGAGGATGGGTAATATTGAAAGCTACTCATTGGGGGGAAGAACCTCAAGCCCCATATTTGACCCTCCAGGGGTCCTCCTCCCTCCCTCCTGGGTTTCCCAAAAGGTCACGCCTGTTGTCCTTTCCCCAAAACATCATTTGGTGGTTTTTTTGGCTTTTGTGCCAGTTTTCTTCCTCTCTACAAGGTTGAAATGCCTCTCCTAAGACTTAGGAGTTAATGGCAGAAAGAGCTTAAAGCTAAAATGGGCCGTTATTATTGACCCCACCCACTTTGGCTTCAGCATTATTGGAATGCAGGACCTCTCTGAAATGGAATTGAACTCTGGTGCTGAAAGAGGTTCTGTACTCCTGCAATGGACAGTTGGGGAAGCTGGGGGTGGCGACAGCCGACAGAAAGCTCTGGCGTGGGCTGGTCCATGAAGTCACGAAGAGTCGGAAACAACTGAACGAATAAACAACAACAACAACAGGTTTCAACCGAGCCTCATGAGGATGTATTTTGCCTCCAGGTTTTCTGCTAGTTTCTCAAAATGGCAGATTCCTTCTGAACGGTCAACAGTGGTAGAGCACATCTTTTGCAAGCAGAAGGTCCTAGGTTCAACCACTTGTCTCTCCAGTCACTCATCCTGATGCTCTCCACATCTGTTGCACAGCAGTTCCCATCATCCTCAGCCTGGCTGCCTGGGGTTCGTGGGAGTTGTGGTCTGACACATCTGGACCAGGTTGGGGAAGGCAGAGGTAGCAGATGTGCTGTGAAAAATTCTCTGCCTGTGGTCTTGGAGTAGATGGTGTGGAGCAGAGTAGACATTTCCAGGCTAGATGGGCAAAGATTTAGGCATCTTTCTGTGTTCCTAACAAGCTTTTGATAAGGATCATTTTACAGTAGTTAGGTACTGTGATCTGATAGATGTATAATTCGCACCGGTGCAGAATAACACTGACCGTTCAGAATTTCGTGTCATCTTCCTCATACTGCACCCCTGGCCTCCGGTTCAGTTGGATCGCCTCTTTTGTCTCTCAGGCTTCGGAGTGAGTCAGTCATTAAATATCAGAAGCTTATTCCATCCTGAGCGGCTCTTTGCTGCACCTGTGAATTTCTGTTGGTTTCCATGGCAATGATACCCACTTTATCGAGTGGCTGCAGAGCCCCTGCCGTCCTGCGCTTTCTGCAACGAGCGTGTTCAGATTTACTATTACTTTTTTTAAAAGATGGCGGCTTGTTGACCACCCGAGTCAGCTTTGTGTCATTTCCCTGTAAGGTATTCCAACTCTTTAATTCATTCGGAGAAGGATGAGAAGGACCGTTGTGTCGTAAATGCTGTTATGGCCTCATTATTTTTGGAGATGGCCTGTAGCTCTTTCCCCAAGGTTTGGGTGTGATCCCTGTAGGATTGCTATGCGTACATCTTGGTGATTCAGCTGTCATTTGGTTGGCATAGGAAGATGAGGCAGGGAGTTTACTTCCCCTGGGTTTATTTATTTATTTATTTATTATTGCATTTATATCCCGCCTTTTTTCCTCCAAGGAACTCAAGGTGACCTACATGATCCTCCTCTTCCTCCTCCTCCTTTCATTTTCTATCCTCACAACAACAACCCTGTGAGGTAGGTTGGGCTGAGAGTGTGTGATTGGCCCAAAGTCACCCAGTGGGTTTCCATGGCTGAGTGGCGACTAGAACCCGGATCTCCCGACTCCCAGTCCAACACTCTAGCCACTACACCACACTGGCTCTCTGGGTTCCATCAGGGTGGGACACCGGGGGCACAAATCTAGGGCTCTGCTCAGTAGAAGGCGGCAGGAGGGCCCCAAATGCAGCAGGGCTATTTTAGGACATTTTGATGTAAGTGAAGTAATACACAATACCATCCAAAAAGCCCCGCCCCAAGAAGTCTAGAATCCAACATTACTTAACTGCACCACTACTGCTGATTTCATCTCAGGCCTAGCATTACCACCTGACATGCTTTGATTGCTGTCAGGGCCCCCAGCAGGGCACACGTGTGCTGATGCCTGCCCTGGTTCCCCGGTCGCTAAGTTACTTAATGCCCATAGTGGCAGCCAGCCATTTTAATTCCACACAGTGACCTCGAGTGATGCTACAAAGGGGGCATTGTGGGATATTTCAATGGCTATCTGCTGTTCCTGGCACAACTAGGTGATCCTGGGGCAGGAAACCCACTGACCTAAGGGCTGTGGGGCTGCCCTTAAGGTTGGTTGAGAAGCTGCAACTAGAGCAGAATACAGCAACTCAACGATCGTCTGGAGTTGTCCCTTTTCAGCATGTTAACACCTCTCCAGATTGTGGGGAGCTGCAGAATTTTCGGCCATTGTGATCTAAATCATCTAGGAACTAAGGCTAGAACCTCACGACTGCTTTATAGCAGCATTGAAGTGCATTTATAACTGTTGGGGCACATTCTACATTCACTTTCCTCGTATTATTTCCTGCTTTTTATTCCACTTCATCCAGAATACCACAACAAATGTCATTGTGTCCTAGGAGGTATAAGCAGGCAAGAGGGAGATAATGCCACCATGATAGGATTGTAATTATTTCACACAAGGTTTTAGCCTGTACAGCACCATGTACATTGATGGTGCTATATAAATAAATAAATAAATAAATAAATAATAATAATAATAATAATAACTTCAATGAAGTTTTTCACACAAGGATTCCTGATATAGTTACAGCTACAGATGCCCCACACACAGATGTATGCATAAACAAATGTATCAACAAATACTTTTTTGGGACTGGCATGCTCGGGCATCTGTCAAGGGCCCACATCCTCATCAGGGGCCCATTGATAAGAGCTGCCTGGACTTGCTTCTCTTCACCATGGCAACCTGCTCATTCACCTGCCTCTCGCTCTTGCCAAGAGAACGGCAGTGGTGAGAAGGAGGAGCAGTATTTATTTTTATTGTATTTATATCCCACCTTTTTTCCTCCAAGGAACCCAAGGCGGTATACATAATCCTCCTCTCCATTTTATCCTCACGACAACCCTGTGAGGTAGGCTGGGCTGAGAGTCGGTAACTGGCCCAAAGTCACCCAGTGAGCTTCCATGGCCAAGTGGGGACTAGAACCCAGATCTCCCGACTCCCAGTCCAACATTTATGCAACATTATGCATCCAGCAGCAGGGCCTCATTTCCACACTGGCCCCGCCGCTGCCTACTTTCTCGCTGGCTCTCTGCCTGACGAGCAAGCAAATGGTAGCAATGACGGGGGAGAGGAGGAGGAGCAATAGCAGTTAGTGACAATCATGGTGAGAAGGTGGACTCACTGAAAGAGGGTGATATAGAAATCAAATAAATAAATAAATAGATATTTAACCATCATGTCAAAAAGGCACACTTCCTTTGCTTTAAAATACCATCAGGATCCAGTGCTGATCAAACATGTTGGTCCAAACAGCATGCTTTTGTATATTCCTAAAATGCATTGGGATGACGTGTAGCTGATTCTTTCAGGGCTTCCAGTCTTGTGAAAAAGCAGGAATGGGCAGCCCTACAATGTGTAGCTCAGACTGAGGAGCCAGCCTAGAACCAGAAGTTTTATTGGAAGTAGTGGAATCCTATTGGCCCCTTGTATCATCTGATCTCTGCTGAGTTGGTGGCTGCAATGCCACCCTCTGGCCACCTGCAGTGGTGTCGCTGTAGAGCAGCAAAGGGATGGTTTAACAAGCTACTACAGTGATGAAAGGAGTAATGTTCCTTCTGCTAGAATCTCTGGTCCAAGACCCCTCTCATCCTGCAGCTGCAGAATTATGTTCTGTGTTGTAATGCGTTTGAATTATGGTTAGGGGCAACAGGACTGACCCGACGTAGGCATACTCATGGTTTTTCTTGGGTATTCCCAAGAACTGTAGAAGCCTGTATGCTTCCTTATTGTGTGTGTGTGTGTTTAGTAATTGATTTCTCATAACAGAGAGTGCCGTGGCTGAATTAGCACACAATCTCCTCCAAGCAAAGGAAAACAAACAGCAGTAGCACAGCAATGTCTGGGATTCTGCCAGCCTAAATTGATATTTCTCAACGTGATGACTAGTAAGGCTGGATTTGTGCAAGATGCAATTGAGGGGGAGGAAAGGCATGGTGGTGCAGCAGAGAAGAATCCTAAGGTTCTTTCTGAACATGGCAATGGTAAATTTTGAAATGAAATTAATGGGAGACTTCTCCCAAACCCACGGCTTCCCCCTATGGGTTGGATCCAAGTTTAGTCATATGTAGGGTGAACCATTGGAATCAATGGGCCTTAGGTTAGACATGACTATCAGAGTACCATTGATTTCAATAGGACTACTTTGAATATGTCTTAATATGGGACTAACCCAATATTTTTTCCAAATTGGTGGAGCCTCTGGAATGAGCGACGGTGAATGTGGGTAGAAATTGAGAGATGTGGGGGGAAGAAGAGGAATTTCAGAGCATCAGCAAAAGATTTAAGCCACATTCATTATTACGTGTAGATGATCAGCCTGATATGGTGGTTCCTGCAATAGAAGCAATCTACTAACATCTTGGCAATATTGCAAATAAGAGAGTGCCTCTGAACACACACGGACCATGTTTCCATTGTCAATGAGATGGTATAGGCTGCTTCTACATATCTGGCACCTCGGTATTTAGTCTCTATCAGACATTGCTTTTTGGAGTAGTGAGTGGAAAAAGGGCAACTTGCCTTCTTCCTCATTAATGTGTAGTTTACAGCAAGGTAAAAACTGCTCTGCACCATGCCCAGACCAGTAACCATTGGCCAACAGAGTACATGATGCATAAAGTACAGGCACGATACAATACACATTTGTTGCATTAGATGCTCAGTACAGATATCTTAGGTCTGCTTTGGGCATTTCTTTAAAGCGGAGTTGAGTAACCCTTGGGCCACGTGCGGCCCTCAGAGGCTGCCCTCATGGCCCACTGTGAGTACTAAGGTGTCCCCCAAAATTTTGCCTCCTGTGTCAAACTGGTGCAATAGTACTGGGGAAGAAGGAGATGGCTCTCTCTACACATCCCTTTTCCCTACCACAATGGCTTTTCTGGTGGGATTGGTAATGGGACCCTGTTTAAGGCATGGATTCATGGTCAATGCCCAATGATACTGACCCTTCTGAAGTCCATCTCCAGTCCAGCCTTCCCTAAGCTGTTGCCATCTAGACATTTAAGACTGCAAGTCCCATCCTGGTTGACCACTGTTCACAATGGCTGGGGATGATGCTTGTTATAAGTCCAACACATCCAGTGGGCACCTCACTGAGGGAATGCTGCTCTAGCTTTTGTGGCTGAATGGTATGGCTGTCATGATGTTCCTCTATATTTACTTAGGTAGTCAAGGGAAGAGTTTAAAAATGAACCTTTCTCAGCCTGTAGGGGAGTATGCACCATTCAATTCCCCCCCGGGGCTCTTAAAATGTGGCATTTCCATAGCAATATTTAATGCCTTTTTTAAAACACCGAAGCCAGATGTTATCCTTAAGTGATTTGATGCTCCTGGTCTTTTTATAGGTAATTGAAGAAATAGAGGAGATGATGCAAAATTCGCCAGATCCTGAAGAGGAAGAAGAGATTCTGGAGGAAGATGATGGCGGAGAAACCAGCAGTCAGGCTGATTCAGTCCTCCTGCAAGAGATGCAGGCTTTGTCACAAACCCTCAACAACAATTGGTCCTATGAAGGTGAGCTGACAGGAAGGGACATTGTTTCTCGGCTGTACAAGCAGGGCTGATGCCAGATTCCAGTGGGCCCTCGGCTGACGTTAAACAAACATTACTTTAAATATGTGTCTAGCACCTATGTCTGCTAGGATGATCAGGGCTCTGGAAACAATGCCCTAGGAGGAGAGAGTGAAGGAACTGGGCATATTTAGTTTTGAGAAGGAAAGATTGCCGGGGGATGGGGAGGGAGGGGAGAGGTGATAGCCCTCTTCAAGTACTTGAAAGGTTGCCACAAAGAGGAGGGCCAGGATCTCTTCCCGATGAACCCAGAGTGCAGAACATGGAATAATGGGCTCAAGTTACAGGAAGACAGATTCCAGCTGGACATCAGGAAAAACTTTCTGACTGTTAGAGCAGTACAACAATGGAACCAGTTACCTAGGGAGGTTGTGGACTCTCCCACATTAGAGGCCTTCAAGAGGCAGCTGGAGAGCCATCTGTCAGGGATGCTGTAGGGTGGATTCCTGCATTGAGCAGGGGGTTGGACTCGATGGCCTTATAGGCCCTTTCCAACTCTACTAGTCTATGATTCCATGAAAAAGCAAGCTTGATTCACTCATTCTGGCAGAAAACAGTACTTGCTAAATAAATCAGAGCCATCTGTCAGGGATGCTGTAGGGTGGATTCTTGCATTGAGCAGGGGTTGGACTTGATGGCCTTATAGGCCCCTTCCAACTCTACTATTCTGTGATTCTTTTTTACTCTAGAAAAAATGCACAGCGCCCCAGCTGGACCTTAAAACCCCCTCTACTCCCGACACTAGGGTCCTAATCCAGATTGCAACTATTCTAGGGTAAAAATGGAAACAAACAAACCCAGTGTAATGCTAGACACACATTTAAAGTAGTGTCTATTTTTTTGGTCCTGAATGTATTAAGTGGCTATTCATTTCTTTCCATTCCAAGAGTGGAAACCACCCTAGGTTTAGGTGCTGACTAACATAGGATAGGATTCATCTGATGGTCCTGAAACCACCAGTCGAAGACCAATGCAATAAGTAACCTTCTGGCCCATGCTCCCCCTACTCCTGCTGCCCCCTGGGTGGACCTTGGGAGAAGATCAGCACTTTGCTTTGGTGTGTTCTCTTTCAAAGCTCTCTGATGAGACTCCTAAATTGGACAGTCTAGATTAGGGCATGTGTTTAGTAAGTTAAATATTCATTTTCTTTTATTTTTTCCTCTCCAAATCATAATAAAGCCATCGTGTGGCGCAGAGCGGTAAAGCAGCAGTTACTGCAGCTGAAACTCTCCCCATGGCCTGAGTTCGATCCCAGCGGAAGCTGGTTCTCAGGCAGCCGGCTCAGGTCGACTCAGCCTTCCATCCTTCCGAGGTCGGTAAAATGAGTACCCAGTTAGCTGGGGGAAGGTAATCACGGCCGGGGAAGGCAACGGCAAACCACCCCGCTATAAGGCCTGCCAAGAAAACGTCAGCGAAAGCTGGCGTCCCTCCAAGAGTCAGTAATGACTCAGTGTAGAGCCTCGTGTGGCGCAGAGTGGTAAAGCAGCAGTTTCTACAGCTGAAACTCTCCCATGGCCTGAGTTCAATCCCAGCGGAAGCTGGTTTCAGGCAGCCGGCTCAGGTCGACTCAGCCTTCCATCCTCCTGAGGTCGGTAAAATGAGTACCCAGTTAGCTGGGGGAAAGGTAATAACGGCCGGGGAAGGCAATGGCAAACCACCCCGCTATAAGGCCTGCCAAGAAAATGTCAGCGAAAGCTGGCGTCCCTCCAAAAGTCGGTAATGACTCAGTGCTTGCACAAGAGGTTCCTTTCCTTTCCTTTCCTTTCCTATTTTTTTAAAAAAATGTTTTCATTTTTGTGTGCATTCCAGAGCTTTTTAACCCATGAGTGTTAAGACTGCTCTGGGCTTGCTATCTAGTTTAAGATGACAATGCAGTGGCGACAGATGCATTACCAGAAAAGACGATAAAAGAGGACACAGATTTGCATAAAATTCATGTATGCTAATATATATGTATACATGCAAATTCAGACAGAATTACCATAATTTAAATAGAAATATAATACATCTCACCATGCTGGGGACGACTGTCACCAGATGACCAGTCTGTTGTCCAGGTGCAACCTGTTGATGGGCAACTTCAAGGCCCATTCTGCTGCTCTCCGTTCTTCTTTATCTTCAAATAGAGGACTGTCCTCTGACAGCCCTTCAAATAGAGGATGCCTTCAAACAGAGGACTGTCATCTGTAAAGTAGGACACATGGCCATCCTAGATGACAAGGCGCCATGAGCTGCTGGGATGCACTGCAAGGGACTCACAGCTAATCTTAGATTTTTCGAGAGATATACTATGTATATAATAAAAGGTAGTGATAGACATGGGTTGGAGGAGTTTGCAGTTGGAAAAAAGAGAAAGGGTCTTTCATAATATCACTTCCCCTGTGACACCCCCACCTCATTTTGAAGTAGTACAATCTGAAGTTTGGAAGGCTGAGAGCCACATGCCTTTCCTGTTCTTATAAGGACCAAACTACAAGTGTTGTGGGACATCAATGAGTAAGTCTTCCAATGTCTTCTTCAAAGGGTGAAGGTACTGGAATTGGGGGAAGGGTTTAATCTTTTACTTCTGTGCCTTTTGACTGATCACCTCCCCACCCCCTGTCCTGAAGCTGCTATTAGCCCCTGTCTTCCCCCCACAAGGTGATTAGGAGCTTTGGGGGAGCAATTCTGATAACGAAATGGAGTGGAGGGAAGGGTTAAATCCTCCTCCACTAGCCCTGTGTCCCTGGTCAGTCTTCCCCCTCTCTCCCTGAAAAGTTTTGACAAGAAGCTGGGAGATCTAGTGCTGGATTCCCCACATATTGTCTTGTTCGGCCTTAAGATTATATCTAATTGCATCTTTACTGTGTTGCTTACCTGGGGTGTTTGTGCTTCCTGATATTTGGCGCGATGGTTATGGGCTTTATTACATGGATGGAGATGGGCGACCACGTGGTTTGAATTGATTTTCAATTCAAACCCCTCTGTTCAGTTCCATTGAGGTGGTGCCATTTAGTGGCAGAAGATCCTGCTCTTTTTAAATGTTACCACTTTAAAAGTGGATCTTTTCATGAAGAATTTCCAACGGATGCCATGGGAGACGTTTTGGTAGTTTACTATGTTGTCTAAAAGTCCCGCAAACTTCTGTGAGCATTCAATAAATTGCTTGTTTTGAGGAGCCCAAAGTCTCTGCTGGTGTTCCACTTGGGGAATTGACCCTGAATGAAACTCTCTCAATGATATATGCTGTTCAGTACGATGTGATTCTTTAACCTGTTCTCTGAAATGTCGAGAGACGTTCTAGCAGCAACCTCGTTGTTGCGCAAACTTGGAACTGTATGCAAATAATGTCATATTTTAACGTGAACGTCAGTGTCCGATATATGCTGTGCTTTAACATTGGTTTATTTATTTATAGGCTACCCCATCCCTAGAGCCTGGGGTGAGTTACAGTTTTTAAAAACCAAACCTAAGATGGCTAGGTGAAATGTAAAGCCATGTCTCCAGCCTCTAAGCCTACAACAAGCCGAGATCTTGATGCTAAAAGCCAAGCCAATTAAAAAGGGTGTTGTGGTGATTCCGGAAGAGACTCCTTTAGGACTACATCACTCACTAAGGAAGACGAGGAGACATTTTTGAAAGATGTGGACTTGTGATAGGCATCTCCCATTAATCACTTGATTCCTGGCTCATGCACAGATAGTTTTTGTCAGCATCCACATTTTTCCCAAACATGCTCTGCTTCTCCTCGTATGTGTGCAGTTTTACTGTGCGCATTACCCACGCATGCTAAAAACAAAACATGTGCAGTGAGTTTCAGGTTTGGACAAGCTTCCAGTGGATGGGATTTTTTTTTGCAGTCCCAAGGATGCATGCTTTTGCTGTTGAAAATCATTAGCAGTGTATTCTTAGTAGATCTTAGTAGATCTGGGGGCATAAAGTAATTTATTTATTTATTTGATTTATGCCTCACCTTTCTACCAAAAAAGGCATGCAAGGTGGCTTGCAAAAACAATTTAAAAGATATTTAAACAAGAAAACACATTAAAATACAATAAAAACTTAAGAACTGCAGAATAAAAACAGAATCCAAGCCAACAGACCCACTCCATAGGCCAAAAGACCTTCTTGAATAAAGCATTCTTTGTTTGCTGTCAGAGGGATAGCCAAGATGGAATGAATCAAGTCTCCCTTGGGAAGGAGTTCTGAAGCTTGGGAGCAGCGACAGAAAAGGCCCTGTCTTGCGTCATCACCAAACACGCCTCTGATGGCCGGCTCATTCGGGAGAAGTCGGTCTTTCAGGCGGCCTGGTCCCAAGCTGTAGAGGGCTTTATAGGTCATAACCAACACTTTGAATTCTGCCCAGAAAAAAACCGATAGCTAGTGAAGCTGTTACAACAATGGAGTCATGTGCTCCTTGTAACCGGCCCAGGTCAACAGCCTGGCCACAGCGTTCAGATCAGGTGAAGTTTCTGAACAGTTTTCAAAGGCAGCCCCATGTAAAGTGTGCTACAGTAGTCCAAGTGAGATGCAACTAAGGCATGCATGACCACAGCCAGTTCAGACATGTCTAGGGACAAGCAGAGTTGGTGCACTGGCCTCAGGTGTGCAAACGATTTCCCCTGCAACAATATACTGTTGAGAGTTATCCCTGACGTGATGCAAAATATTTTGGGTTGACTTGTCCTTGAGTGGGTAATTAAGACCCACAAGCTTTACAAAAGACATATAACACATTCACATATAGATCAACACCACTGCCTGCATTTTTAAACTCTGTATGTGGACTGTAAACGGCGAGTGCCTACACTTCAGAATTTACCACTACGCCGCTGCTCTTGGGGCATGGGGCGAATCCGGAGAGTTTCAATCTACCCAGCTAAAGCTGCATTTAGTGCTGATGCAAATAACCCAGACATCATGGGATCATTCCCCACAACCCCATGAGAAATACACAGCCTAAATCCAGCCCTTAGTCATTCCCCCTCTGTTTTGGATAAATGTTAGTACTGCTGCTCAGGCAGCCAAAATGGCACCACCCATGCAAAGAGCAGGCTTGGAGGGACCCTGAGGTTAACTGAAGTGTAAAACAACTTTAGGAAGAAAACCAACGGGGTGGGGAAAGAGAACGCCTCAAGATGTCCACTGAGGATACCCAATGCCACAGAATATTGATTGACTTGTTGGGGTGGGAGAATGGAAAACTGGAGCATGGGAGGAGAAATAGCATGGATTGTGCTGGAAGATGGCATGGCTGCTTGGCAGGAACCTTGATCAGGAGCACGCTGCGCTGCAATGTTTTGTTGCAGCTCCCTCTTCCTTTATTCTAATCGGAGCGAAACTGGCTTCAGAATGCCTCATTGCTGAGGAGGGTTGCAAGTTTACTAGACAAATGGATTTAATTCCATTCCATTTAAACGTTTTTAATTAACAAAAAAGGTGCCTTGGATTAACTGGGCAGTAAGTTGTGTTTTTTTACACAGGTATTATTTTAAATATAAGCATTTATATATAAAAAATCCAGCTGAGAAGAGGCATTCCCCCTTTCCTATCAGATTGGAGGGAATACCTCTCTTTTGATAATGGTTGCTACCACACACATACATACACTAGCTAAAAATAAAGGATGCTTCTGGTCAGAAATATTGTTTTTACCCTTACGCAATTCTGAATGATAGATCAGTTGATTAATATGCATTTCATCAGGTTGCAGCTCTGCTTCTGAAGCCTTGATTTGTTGCCAGAAAACCTCACTCTATAAACTGAAAAATAATTAGGACTGCCGTGTTTAGAAGAGTTGCAATTTGTTAGACTACTTGGTTAATTTTTGTTTGACAGATTCATTGGGCAGCCAACCTTAATTACTTTTAAATTTTACTTATTAAAATTGCACATGGCAAATGCCATCTTGCTAAGATGGAAACCTCTTTCTGCACCAAAAGTCTATGAGATTTAAGCGGGAGGGAAGATTATGACTGATTATGACTTCTAAGATTATGACTGCTGTGAAATGGGTGTGGAATGCTTTTTGCATGAGAATAATTCTTTTTCCCCTCCTCACCTGCAAATTAAAGAATGCAAATGAATTGGTCCATTAATTAGACCAACAATCCATCAACTAAGATTTTTCTGAGCAACAGCCCAAGGAAAAAACAGCACTAGGAAAACATAACGCTTAGCATCTATAGTACTTAGCATTTATATAGCGCTTTATAGAGAATGTTCAATCTGCTTGGCATGGACCCTGTTCAGATGACACGCTAAGCCATGGTGGTTCAGCATTTTGAGTAAACATTATGGCTTAGCGTGTCGGGTGAAGCGTTCCTAACCATGGTGGCTCCATAACACGCTCCCTAACTTCTTGCTGCAAAAGCTTTAACAGCCTAACTATGGTTTAGCGTGTTGTCTGATCAGTCCCATTGATGATCTCCATCAACCCTTATCACGCACCTTTCTCAATATGGCCCAGCTGACAGCCATGTTGGCCTCTTCTCCTTCTCCAAAGGCTTGGGGCACATGTCCACCTTGGAGCTTTCGGAGCTGCTCGATCGTGTCGAAGGAGCCATCCGGGACTACTCAGAGGAGCTGGTGCAGCAGTTGGCTCGTCGGGATGAGCTGGAGTTTGAGAAGGAGGTGAAGAACTCCTTCATCACGGTGCTGATGGAGGTCCAGAACAAGCAGAAAGAGCACAGGGAGCTGATGAAGAGGCGGAGGAAAGAGAAAGGGCTGAGCCTGCAGAGCAGCCGGATAGAAAGGGCAACCCAAATGCCGCTCAAGGTAGGCGAGAGATTTCCAAAGACGGTTTATAAAATGTAAACGGTCGGGATTGCTGTGGAAGCAGGGCTTTAGGAGTTCACCCTCCCCTTCCTTTCCTATGGCTGGCATCAGTTGGAGGCTCTTGTTGGGGCAGTTTTTGCATTGTGTTCGTTCAGCAAAGGCAACAACAAAAGAAAATGGTAGGCGGGCGTGAGCGAATGCCGTGCAAAATCCCCCGAATGAATTGTTGCTCCCCGTTGCTTGATTGTCATCTTTATAGAATTCACGTGCATGTCTCTTAGTAGCTTATGCCACGGGGTGGTGGGCTGACTTCTGCCTTGCATGGTTCGTTCTCTCTCTCTCTCTCTCTCTCTCTCTCTCTCTCTCTCTCTCTCTCTCTCTCTCTCTCTCTCTCATCCCTGACCTCCACTAATTTATTTATTTATTGATTGATTTATTACATTTTTATACCGCCCAATAGCCGAAGCTCTCTGGGCGGTTCACAAAAATTAAAACCACAATAAAACACCCAACGGGTTAAAAACACAATTACGAAATACAGTATAAAAAGCGCAACCAGGATAAAACCACACAGCAAAATTGATATAAGATTAAAATACAGAGTTAAAACAGTAAAGTTTAAATTTAAGTTAAAATTAAGTGTTAAAATACTGAGTGAATAAAAAGGTCTTCAGCTGGCGATGAAAGCAGTACAGTGTAGGCGCCAGGCGGACCTCTCTGGGGAGCTCGTTCCACAACCGGGGTGCCACAGCGGAGAAAGCCCTCCTCCTAGTAGCCACCTGCCTCACTTCCTTTGGCAGGGGCTCACGGAGAAGGGCCCCTGTAGATGATCTTAAGGTCCAGGTAGGTACATATGGGAGGAGGCGTTCCTTCAAATAACCCGGCCCCAAACCGTTTAGGGCTTTAAATGTCAATACCAGCACTTTGAATTGGGCCTGGACCTGGACTGGCAGCCAATGAAGGTGGAAAAGGACTGGCGTAATGTGATCTCACCGGCCAGTCCCTGTTAGTAAACGGGCTGCCCTATTTTGTACCAGCTGAAGCTTCCGGACCGTTTTCAAAGGCAGCCCCACGTATAACGCATTGCAGTAATCCAAGCGAGAGGTTATCAGAGCATGGATAACTGTAGCTAATGAGTTTTACATTTCTATAACAGCAAGAGTGCATAGTCAGGCCCTCTTTTCAGTTTAAGGCTGCAATCTTATATCCACCTCACTTTAATGAATGGGACTTACTTCTGAAATAGACATTTATAGGACAGTGTAGGGAGACACGTCATTGATCCGTTATGCCAGGGGTGCAGAGTCTCTTTCGGCCCGAGAGCTGAATTCCATTTTGGAGAGTTTCTCCAGGTCTGAAGGCAAAAGGGGGCAGGGCCAAAATACCAGAATGCCAGTCCTGTTATAGCTTAAAGAGCTTCCTGCCAGTAACTAAAACATTAGGAGTAGAGTGACCATATGGAAAAGAGGACATGGCTCCTGTATTTTTAACCATTGTCTAGAAAAGGGAATTTCAGCAGGTGCCATTTGTATGCACACAGCACCTGGTGAAATTCCCTCTTCATCACAACTGTTAAAGCTGCAGGAGCCCTGCCCATTTCCTTACCATTGCTCTTGCTTCCTGCTTTCTTCTGCATTGGGAACAAGCTGAAATTACACTGGGAAAGACACCAGAGACCACATGGCCCATACAGATCAGTGGGAACAGCTTCCTCTAGTGGGCATTTTAAAGTGGAACTGTCCTGCACACGGCAGGAAATACAGTCTTATTTTTTTTTTAAAAAATGGGCTCTTCTGAGGATTAATTTACAATGCTAAAAACGGGAAATAGTGCGGGAGATGTGCAGGAGAACCACTGCGTTGTCAAAATGACCCACGGAGATCCATGAGCTAAAACACTTGTCTGAAGGAGCTCTTAGTTCAGCCCGCTGCAAGAATCAGAGGAAGAGAGGAAGTTCTTTCCCTTAATGTTCCCCTCCGTATCTGAGTGCATAAGCCCTGCCTCTTCTGTCATTAGCTTCGCCCCTTTACTGCTGGCCTTTGCCTCTGTTCCTGGGCTCTTGGAAGTGGTTGCAGGTTGAGGACAAGTTGGAGATGGCCGCTCTTTGCTGGCTGTTGCATCTTCTCTATGTGAAAGGGCAGATTATCCTCATGGGATGTGAGAAGGAAGTGAGCCCTCCCCATCATTGCCCCCAAATCGTTAGGGAGCTGCGATTGAAAGGTAAATCCTCAAACTGTTCTATTTTCTCTTCTGGGTAGCGGTTCAGCATGGAAGGAATCTCAAATATTCTGCAGACTGGCATCCGGCAGACATTTGGGAACTCAGCAACGGATAAGCAGGTGAGCGTACAAACAGTAAGTAAAAAAGTAATACTAGGGGTAGGCCAGACAGAACATTTGCAGGGGAGAACCAGCAGGGAGGGGAACGGCTAGGCCCATACTGGTCCTCCCCTGCCAATGACCCAGGCCCCATGTTAGAAATGCAAAGAATGCAGAGAGAAGAACTCTGTGTTTCCCTCCGTAATGCGGAATCCTAGGTTGGATTTAACGAAGTAGGGCCGACGCTCATGTGATTTTCATTTCCTTGGAATTTGCGCCCAGCGGTGCACTTAATGTTCAACTCTGGACTTAATGGACATATTTCCCCCCCCCCCACTTTGTAAATGGCAATGTGCAGTGGAGGCTGGTGGCTCTGATATCAGTGGGGTGGTGAATCCGCTCTGGGTTTCAAGCAGAACCATTCAGAACACTAAAGAGCTATCCAAGGTGCTGAATCCCCCCTCCTTTAAAACATGTCCTGGGACCAGGATTTGAAACTAGCTACTTCTGCCTTCACCCCCACATCACCCTTTACCACAGGAAAAAAACAGGCTGATATGCTGGGTCAACAACTTTTCCAGCGCCAAGCTTTTGATGCTTTGGCAGCTGAAGAGGAAAATAGAAATGACTCACTACCAATGGCAGAAAAGGCCATTTAGTCATGGTCATCAGTGCCTTATATTGTTTCTAAAGGAGGCCCCTTATTTTATTTTCAATGAAGGCTTGCTCATCTAAGCTGCCTTCCTGGACCGCAACATCTTTATTTTGAGAACCAGCAAAATAATTTCTAGAATGAGTTCTGTTGCAGCAAATCTGTTCTCTTGCAGCAAAAACAACATAGAGTCTTGTGGCACCGTAAAGATTAACCCACAAATGGAAGAGAAACGTCTTAAGATGCTGGAATGAATATTTTATTTATTAAAAAGCCCAACGTGTTTCAGCCTATTTTTTATTTTATTTTAAGGCCTTTTTCAAGGGGTTATAAAAATGTCTGCAGGGATTCCAGTAATATATATATCTCCTACTAAAATGTAGTGGCACATGTTTTTATAATGCTTTAAAGAAGTCTTTAAAAGAAAAAACCGTCCAAAACACTTTGGGCTTTTTTTCTTTTTTTAACAAACAATATTTTTGTTCCAGCTTCTTGAGATTCGTTTCTTTTCCATTCGCGGATCTACTTTGGATGCTCTCCTGCTTTTGCGCCTTTTATCTTAAAGAATAACCATTTTATTTTCTGGCATAAAATGTCTGGACTGTGGCCTGCTTCATCAGGTGCAAAATAATTGTTTTGCATCCTAAATAATACCACCTTTAATTGTATTGGTGGTTGAAGCTTTAATTCATTAATTGTCATGATTATTTTTTGTATTGCGTTATGATGAATCAACTAAAGCTTTAAGAGTCAATGAAAATCTGCATCCTCGTTTACTTGGGGCCGTTGAAAGACTTGCTGCTGATGAACTGGTTTGATCCTTTGTTGACTCCACAATTACTAATACAGTCTGAAATCTTGGTTGAGGAATGCAAGTTGAGTGTAAGAACAATAGGAAGAATTCTTCTGGATCAGAAGAAAACATTCTATTCCAGCATTCTCTAATCAGCAATGGCCAGCTAGAGGCTTGTGGGCCCAGCATCCCTAACATTTTGGAGGTACACTGCCTCTGTATTTGGATGTTCTACCTACTCTTGTAGGCTGATCACTGTTGATAAACTTATCCTGCATGGATTTGTCTAATACCGTTTTTCAACACCTTTCTAAGAACATAAAAATAGAACACAAGAATAGAAAAAAAAACTGTTTATATGCAACTCACAAACACATATATTTCATTTATTGCAAAAGGAAATATTATTTTCTTCCTAGGAATGGCATTGATAAATTAGTAATTTATATTAATTTAATCCATCATTATTATTATTTTAAAAAAGGGATGATGGCCTCAAAAATGATGCATAAACAATATTGACTATTGAGCAGGTTTTTTTGGAGATGCGACATGTAGAGTTCAAGTCACAGTCAGGGCTCACTTCCTGGCCATTTTGAGAAAAACAAGCCATACTGCACAATTTACAAGCCACCCTGTGGAAAATGCGCTACGTTCAGACATCACGCTAACCCATGGTACAACAACCATCCCACACAACCACTGAGTGTGCATTAGAGGGTTATGTGCACCCAACCACTGATAACTCATATTGAAAGAAAATCTCAAAAACCGGTTGTATGAATTGTCTTCCACCTTTCCTTTAGGGGTAGGTAGCAGTGATTGCTTCCAATTTCTATGCCTCTCAGAAAGAATGATAAAGATGAATAACTGCCAGTATCATTCCTTTCCAGTATTTGAACACAGTTATTCCATATGAGAAGAAAGGGGTGCCTCCTTCGGTCGAAGACTTACAAATGCTTACAAACAGTAAGTTCTTAGTCTGCCATGTTGGGTGCATTCAAAACAGAGCATGTAGGTAAACCATTGTCCTCTTAGGGGGCAGGTTCATATGGGTGAATTATCTCTGTCAAATTGCAGCAACGATACCTAGCAAGGAGGAATTTGCTCAGATTTAATAGGTTCCTGCATGATATTTGGGGAAGTTCAGCTTTGATTATAAGTTTTAAGAGAAATGAAGATGGACCAGATGTTGTTGGGAACTTATGTCTTTAGACCATGCTACCAATGAGTTGGAAGGCACAGAATGGATCAGCTGCAGAAGGACGAATCTGTCATTTCTCTCAGTTTCTCATTTTTCCAATCTGTGTGCTTCCCCCACCCCAATATATACATTTTTGTATGGACTTTTGCGTAGCATATGGATTCTTGCAAGGAATTTTAAATGTTGTTTTCACTAATCGACACATTTTTCTGCACACCTTTCTCTAACATACACATTTTTGTACACACTTTTTGGTTCAAGAACTCCATCGCAAAATTCGGAGAAGTGCGAATTTAGAAGAATAACTGAATTTCGGTTCACATGTAGGTTCAAAAGTGCAAAATTAGGTAAGTTCGCATTAAAAAGTGAACTAAACAAATCCTCCCCGCTATTTCTAGGGTCCAGTGCTCCAGCCTCTGTTCTTTTTTATGAGGCCTTAGGACTGTGGAACTACTTTCTCAAATGAGAGAGCGAGAGACCAACCAAAGCACTTCAGGGGTTAGATCCATTTTTAGTCAAAGGTATGACTAATTCTGGATCCAACCCCAGATTTCCCAGAAGAAAGGCAAAACCATTTTATCCAGGCACCTCCTCCTCCTCCTCCTCATTATTATTAATATTATTATTTATTACATTTATATAGCGCCCCATAACCGAAGCTCTCTGGGCGGTGTGTAAAGATATATTAGAAGCTTAGAGTTTATAATCCTAAGTGTGCTTACTCAGGAGTAAGTCCCATTGGCTTAAGCAGGACTTATTACTTAGTAAGTATGCATAAAATTGCATCCTTATAGTGCAATAAGCTATACATGTCTACTCAGACGTATGTAGAACTCATAGAGTTCAATAGAACTTTCTCCCAGGTAAGTGTGTATAGAATTGCAGCTGTAGTTATTATTGTGATAGTTTTATATGGCTCCTATTCATTTTTGTATTATTATTGCTTTAAACCCACTTTGCTGCTATTGTTTTGATAAAAGAGAGACAGGGTGTTCACTTCAAAGTAAACAGAGAAATAAAATACGCATATGAGAGTACATCTCCTGTACCAAAAGTGTCCTCAATATGCCTATCTAAAATATGCTTTAAAAAAGGAAAAGGACATTCTCCTCCCCCGCCCCCCTCTCTCTGATAAAATTCAGGATAAACATCAGCCCTATTCTATTTAAAGAATATCACAGAGAGAACACTCAACATGGTAAGAATGATACATTACTTGCAGGGGCAGGCAACTTTTCTTTGACCCAAGAACCAAATTGGTTCTAGGCAAATACATTGAGGGCCACGAGACAGCAGTGGGCATGGCCACATCCCATAGACGCTCAGGTGTCCTGTTAATGTTTGAAATTAGTAAATATGTACATGTGTATGCATCTAACTGTTGATTTTGATGGTGTAAGTCAGGGTGGGGAACCTCTATGGGACGAGGGGCCAATTTCTCCTCTCCTCCCCTGAACAATCAGGGGCTGCCCCAATACCCTCTGCTGCTGCATCACCAAGTTTACCACCAAAATTCAGCAAAGTGGAACTGGTACCAGCGAACAAGGAGGGATTCCCCCACCCTTAAAACAAGACCTGTGGGGAATAGGAATCTTGTTTTAAAGCAAAATTGTGTTTGTCTTAAGAAACATTGCCTCTTTTTTGCCTCTGCCACACCACTGCCAAATCTTGGTGGCAAACTACCACTACTCCTTTCGTCGCCAGCTGAAGACCTTTTTATTCACTCAGTATTTTAACACTTAATTTTAACTTAAATTTAAATTATACTGTTTTAACTCTGTATTTTAACCTTATAACAATTTTGCTGCGTGGTTTTATCCTGGTTGTGCTTTTTATATTGTATTTTGTATTTGTGTTTTAACCTGTTGGTTGTTTTATGATGGTTTTAATTTTTGTGAACCGCCCAGAGAGCTTCGACTATTGGGCGGTATAAAAATGTAATAAATGGCAGTGGCAGAGTGGGGGCTACAGAAAAGTCTGGAGGTGGGGTGGGGAGACACAGGTGGCCAAAAGGGCCACGTGTTGCTTATCCCTGGGATAAATAATAATTACTTCCCCCCCACCACAAAATACTTGCTTAAAGCTCAGGTGTATAGTTAAAAAGGAAGGGGAAAGAGAAGAGAATCTTACCATTTTCTTAAGCAACCTGTTCCAATAGTATAACGCTCATGTAATTGGATACATTTTCCTGCTGTGTAACACAGGCGTTTCTGCAGTTGAAATTCATTAATTCTTGTTCTATTTGAGCAGACGGGTTTTCTCTCTCCATCCTGACACCTTTAAAAATATTTGAAAACAGCGAGTCCCTTGTTCCCAAAATGCTGCCACCGCTGCTTCTCTGCAGACACCATATCAGGAACAAAAGCTCTTAACGGAGAAGGGTTCGCATTTGCTTGCTTGTATAAACCCGGCTTTGAATTCTAATCCCGCAGGTTCAGGAGAATAAAGCTGTATGCCAGCGTTTCCAAACCTGGTGCCCTCCAGAGGTGTTGGGTGATAGTTCCCATCATCCCCAGCCATGTGTTTGCTGAGGATGATGGAAGTTGGAATACAACACCTCTGGATGCCAGGTTTGGCAAGGCACCTGTATATAACCCTCTGCATGAGAAAGTTAGAATGCTGGTGAAGGTGATGGCACTCATTTATGCCTCCATCCATAATACCCCTGTGAGCCTGCGCCTCTGTAGATCTCCACACATTGAACACAATGGTCTACAGGGAGGAAGAGGGTTGTAAACACATTCAGTTGGATGTGCTTACAATTTCACCTGCAATCAAGGTCCCTGTTGGGATAGGAACCCCAATTGTAGGAGGGCTTGTAAGTGCATTCAGTTGGAGAAATCCATTTGTGGGGTGAAGTTCGATGGGATTTCCTAGGCTTGCCTCCCTTGACCTCGTTTCCGTTCCTGCTATGACACTTGAATCAATCTGTAGTGAGTCGGGCCATTTTGTGGATTTTCTCGCAGTTTGCATTTTTTTTTTTTGCGCAGGTCCTGTAATTTGAACAAATTGACAAGCAATTTGCACAAATTCGGCTGCAATTGCGCAAATGGCTCAGAAATGGCTGCCAAGTGCTCAGACGTTTGAGCAAAGTGTTCAGAAATTTGTGCAAAGTGTGGAACCTGCCCCCCTCCATGCACAAAAGAAGTTTCCGGAGTTTGGGGAAAAGCCTGCAGCTCCACTCGCAAATGCAAATTAAGCCGGACACACTGTGGAACTCAGTCGAGTAAAAAAAGGATTGGATTTCCCAGCAAAGCACATCCCTAGAAATGTGCTTACAACTGCCCTGCAGAGCTAAGCGATAAACATGCACAGGTCTTTAGAGGCACCTGCATGCCCAGGGATGTTGGAGGTAGAGCTGGTGTGCCTGCCTTTGCCCGTGCACTCTTGGATTCCTCATCTGCGCAGGTTGAATGCCCACATAGGGCTTAACTCTTAAACATTCTTCACACATTACAATGAATGCACATAGTGCGGAATTTCTCCCTTCTGTCCCTGCCCCGTCCCGTTTATGTGTGTTCAGCCTAACTTGTGAGGGCCAAACATCTACTTACAGGTTAAAACTGCCCTCTTTTCTCAAGCGTTTGGCAGCATTTAATGGCCCTGTTCAGAAGACACCTTAAACCACGACTTTAACCATGGTAAGTCAGGCAAAAAGCCTTCTTCACCATGGTTTATGGTATCTGCTGAAGGGGGCCAATGAGTTTTAAATTAGGTTTTTGATCGTCTTTGGCTGATGGTTTAGCAAATTGTTTAAAGATATGTTCTCTCTCTCTCTCTCTCTCTCTCTTTGTGTGTGTGTGATCTTTTTCTATTGTTTTATGTAAACGCCTTTCCTTTTTTTGTACTTTGTATACTGCGTTTTAATGGTTTTTAATTTTTACGAACCACCCAGAGAGCTTCAGCTATGGGTCTGTATAAAAATGTAATAAATGATGATGAAATGAAGACGTGACCAGTGTTGTAGCGATGAATTGGGAAGTGCAGTCGCTCGTCATGACAGTCCCCATAGCCACGCCTCCAAAGAGAGTCTAAAATTTCAGGCAAATGCGTTGATTTGTATCAAGAAACCAATTCGAGCAGATTTCATCTTTCCCAGGGGCAGGTCTTTTATGATGATAATGTGTCTTCATTTCCTATTCAAGACCAGGCCACCCCGAAATACTTTGCATTACAACAAGAATAGCTCAGGACTATAAATGGTTGCTGAGAAAATTCATTAACACCCCCCCCCCCCCGGGTACTGTGAGCATTGCAGCTTAGCTCAGCAGGAGCAGGGAATTCTGCGGGAGACGGCAGATGAGATCAGTGTCCCTGCTAAACAAAAGTGCCAACGCTTCGTACCCGTGAGCTTTGGATCCACCACACCGCAGCATGTTAGATTGTCCCGTTTGTGTTTACTAAATGAAGCTGCAGGGGAACCCAGTCTGGATCAGGACTATGATTTGGGCAGAGAGGGAATTGAGCGGTTTTCTCCCCCCCCTGTGGTCCCAGTCTGGATGTCCTGGAAGGAAAGTTTCCATAAGCGCTGATCTCAGCAACTACACCGAGTAAGCTGTGTAGAGAATGGGAGTGGGCACAATCCCAATTGCCCCCTCTAAGTGCATTCTTTGTAATGTGTGAAAAGAGCTCAAGGGTGGAGGAAGTACGCCTTCTCTGAGGTGAATATTGTAGAGATAGGTGGGTGGTTTTTTTTTAAAAAAATGTTTCTATAAATTGTTATGGCCAATTCATCTTCTGTATTTATCTATTATCAAATCGGTCTACCTCCTTTTTTTCTTGTTGCTACAGCTTAATATCTAGCTCCTGCCCTAACTACCCCCCTCAGCATGTTCTAGAATGCTTTGCAACTTCAAAAGCTATTTCATAAACATCCGAGTTCGCTGGCGAGCGGGCTTAGCCTCTAACTCTGAGTGAACAATTTGTGGATCCAAAATGGAAAGGTTGCGATGTTGTGACAGGGCCTTGGTGCATTCTGGGAGAATCATCCGTCTCCTTCTGAGTCTCCATGGCAACTGTGTTTTGAACTGACTGGAACAAACACTGTCTTAGTTCTCTTGAAAAGAGCGAAGCGCTATGAATGGCTGGTTTATGCACAAAGCGAGTTTTGTGCAAGTGACAATTTGTGTCTAGAGGCGAAGCCTTGGCAAAGAGGTTACCAGGGATGAATTTGTGTGGGGTTTTTTCCCTAATTAACTGGTGTGCAACACTGCATCAGACTGTGATGCAAACATAAGATATATTTAGATGAGATCAGTTACTGAGCTGGAAGAAATGTCCCCGAATAAGATTCAAAGACCAACCCACCCCTCAAAATACAGGTTCTTGAATCGTTGGTATACAAGTTGCTACCAACAAAGCATGAAGTAATGTGACTAGCATCTGACTTATATGTTTTACTTTCCCACATTCTGAGTAGGGGTGGATGCCTGTGTTTTACTATTTCAGGTTTTTACCCAGAATTCTGTTCCAGTTCCACATTTCTCCTCAATTTTTTTTAAAAAGGTGTATCAAAGTACATTTAAATGAGGCAGTGTGGTGCAGTGGCTAGAGTATCAGATTGGGAGTTGGGAGATCTGGGTTCTAGTCCCCACTCAGCCACGGAAACTCACTGGGTGTCTGTTTTCTGTTTTCCCTCCTCCCATTGCTGTTCCATGCATTGCAGTTGCTTCCATATTCCTGATGTGTTAGAGCAAACACCCACACACCAGAAACACAAAAAACAAAACACACACAACAAAACCTTGTTTTTCAACCTTGTTTAAACAAACGAACGGACAAACAAACAAACAAATTGATGTGGAGTTTTGCATTTTAAATTCACTTAAAACATAGCACCATCATGACTAAAGAAATAAAATGCACTTTGCTGTGGCTGCCCTGCTAGGAAACACATTTACTGGGGAATAAACACCATTTCGTTGTAGAAAAGAATAATTTATATTTAAAGTAAAATAATAATAATAATATGAGTATCTGCTCCCCTCCCCAACTTCAAATGTTTTGAAAAATAAGAAGAAAGAAAGGGTGTCGTAGTAGTGAGTAACATTAGTTCTTGTGGGCCCTGGCATGCTCATGTTGGCTCAGGTGCTGAGATTGAGGGGATACAGGATAGCACCGCTCAAAGACTCGAAAGGTTGTCACACAGAGGAGGGCCAGGATCTCTTCTCGATCATCCCAGAGTGCAGGACACAGAATAATGGGCTCAAGTGACAGGAAGCCAGATTCCAGCTAGACATCAGAAAAAACTTCCTGACTGTTAGAGCAGCACAACAATGGAACCAATGACCTAGGTAGGCCATGGGCTCTCCTACACTAGAGGCATTCAAGAGGCAGCTGGACAGCCATCTGTCAGGGATGCTTTAGGGTGGATTCCTGCATTGATCAGGGGGGGTTGGATTTGATGGCCTTGTAGGCCCCTTCCAACTCTATGATTCTATGATTCTATTCTATGGGCCTCTCTGCCACTGCTTCTGTCACCTAGTTGGGGATCTGCAGATTGGGAGAGAAGAAGGCTGGGGAAGCCAGAGGATTCTTTGTAACCCAGCTTCTGTAGTCGCCTCCCCTCACCCAGCCCACAGAAACACCCTCCTTTCCTCCTCTCTGAGGTCGCCTTTGCGACCTCGGAGAGGCAGCCAGCAGAATTCTTTCTGTACTGCCTGCGAGGGGGAAAGGGGCCAGGAATTTGGACTCCTGGGTCCGAGGTCAGAGCACTGTCTCTGACCTCGGATCTAGGAATCTGAACTATCCTACAGCCATGAAGACACTGTCTAAGGGCCATAGGATTACTCTCTTCAACAGTTGGCCAATAAATAATATTACATCTTTAGTATCAAAACCATGATGCCTGTTCCTAGGCATTCAATGTCTTATGATGGGCCTTTTTAAATATAATGTTAGTTGTTTTATTGGGTCCGATCATGCCTGATCTCAGGTGAAAGGGCATGCCATAGGGTGGGAGCCAACACACTTAAGGCCCTACGCCTGGTGGTTTCCAAGTAGATCTCTGATCCATGAGGAACCAGCAGGAGTGCCTCTTCAGAAGACCTCAGTGATCAGGCAGCATGATAAGGGAAAAGGCGTGTCTAGTTGCTCTGTGAACACGTGTCTGAAAAACATTCCACAGCTAGAGTGTGATGCCAGGAACCGGTCTGTCTCATGGGGAGGGAGCCACTGACCTCACCTCGGAAAGTTATTCTGAGGACCTCAGTTGATGATCTCAATGCATGGGCAACTTGTAATGAGACAAGGTAGTCCTTCAGAATGATATACTAATGATTTCCCCCCCCCCAACTTCTTTCCTCAGTTCTTTTTGCAATGAAGGAGGACAACGAGAAGGTCCCTACGTTGCTAACTGACTACATTTTAAAAGGTAACTATCAATAGGAACAAGGGAAGGCCCGTTATATTGGTTCCTTCAGCCCAGCATTGTCTACTTCAGGGGTGGGTAGCATGCAGCCACCACAGCCTCCCAGTGCAACGCAGTTCCGGGAGTATTATTAATTATTTAATTAATTACATTTATATACCGCCCCATAACCGAAGCTTTCTGGGTGGTACCCTATTTTTGCAAGCAAAATGGCATCTGTAGCTACTATGGAGTACCCAAAGGGTCAAAATTAGCTTGTTTGCAAGCTAGTTTTGACTCTTTGGGCGTTCTGTAGCAGCTCTGTTTTTATTTTTTTATCCAGTTCCCTATTTTTGGCATCTGTGCAGAGTGAGGGTGTGTGTGGTCTGCAGGGGGATTGCGCCCCCCCGAAATGTCCTCCCCGGACCTCCCAAAGTTTCCCACTCCTAGTCTACTGTTGTTAGGGTTCAACAAACCTGTTAGTTTCAGTTTTCTGTCAGTTTCTAATTTTTCCAGTCTTCAGTTCAGTCCGTCCTGTTTCCACATCAGTTTAAGATTATTATTTTTTAAAAAAAGTTTTCCACAAAATTTCGCACACATTTTTGTGAGACCCTTATGCATGCACTTTTATGTGCAATTACCCGTAATATACTGTATGCTTTTTGGTTAGCTGTTTTCCTAACACAGTGCAATTTCTAATGTTATTTTTACTAATGTACCTACACATGGCTGTATAGATGTTTTGACTGGAGAACTCTCCTAGCAAAATTGGGACAAGTGTGTATTTTGAAGGATAAATAAATTTCAGTTTGCATATAGGTTTGAAAGTGCAAAATTAGGTAGCTTCAAAGAACAAATCCCGCCCCTATCCCTGACTGTGACTGACAGCAGCTGTCAAAGATCTTTGGCAGAGGGTTTTTCTTACCACCTGTTACCTGATCCTTTCACCTGGAGATGTCAAGGGTTGCACTGAGATCTCCATGCAAGGCATGTACCCCACCATTGAGCTATGATCCCTCTCAAAAGATTAGGAACATAGGACACTCTCCACACAGGAGCTTCTGCCTCAGAGCCACCCCCGAAAAGACACCGTTTCACATTGCATGGGATTTTGCATATCTCTGTGTGGGCTACATCCTACGGCTGCCATTTCCCAGGCTTAGGATCCCAGTATGTACAAATATGGGTTTCTTCTTCTTCTGCAGCTTGAACCTGACTTCTCCTAGCCTTTGCAACCCATTTGATCAACCATACTTGCCAACAAATCAAGATTTAGCTCCCGGCAGGCTGTCTACTATTTTAATGTTGTTTTCGAAGTGCTGCATGTACATATACTCAGTGAAATGTATACTTCCCTCTTCTGCCTCCCCCATTTCCAAAGAAAAGAAAGAGAGAAGCAGAATTAGTTTTTAAAAAAATTGAATCTGTTTTTTGGGAAAAGGGAAACAGTAATCACATCAGTTCACATCACTGTGCATCTCAGCTTCTGCTACAGACAGGATGAACAGTTTCACCCTGTTCTTTTAAGGGAGAAGATTGTACATCTGACCACAATCAAAATAGACAGTGTGGTTCTACAGTGGGCTCATTCCTAAAATTAGGTATGTTTCGATACACCCCGTAGGGAACAGATGAAAAAGCAATGTAGAGATCAGTACAGTTGCCGTGTGGCTTGCAGAAATGTTGGGCAGCAAGTTTGCAAATCTGAGCCCTGATGAAACCTTTTCATCACCAAGTCCTTCACATCGCTTAGAAAGGTGCCTCCTAGTGCATCACCTATAACCTTTGCAGGGCTGAGAGGAGAGCGGGCTCCCTCCTATGTTGGTGCGCCCTGGACCTATCTGGAAGATAGCAGTACTGTGATGAGTGGCAGGCAGCTTGGAGCAATCATTTAAATTTCCTACAATGTCCCAGAGCGGTGCTATATCTGGGGCATTGTGGGAAATCAACAGAGAGGGCTAATCACAGACATGGCTACCCAGCTGGGGTGGGTGCCCCCAGGGTATGCATTGGCACAGCGGTGGGCTCTGCCCAAGGAGTTACATGCTGGTGAATGGCCTGGATGTTTGCTTTGAAGCAACTGGTGTCAACAAAAGGAACGGGTAATGGTTAGAGGACACAGCAGAAGTATAGAAAAGCCTTCTAACCTAAACATACTGGCCAATGTTGCAAGGTTAGCTTCCAGCCAAGAAAGTTTCTGAAGGGTGCTGGGTACCAGTTTCTGGCTACGCTAAATTTCTGCTCAACCATAAAAATGTGTATCTCCAATTGACCATAAATGTCCATGTCCTGAATTGTCTTGTTTCCCCTGCTCCTCCCTCCCTGCCCTTTTTCTTCCAGTTCTCTGTCCTACCTAAGCTCCAGGCTCTGAACATCATGGAACCAACAGGGGACAACCAGGCCAGTGTGTCATTCCATCACAGGGACTGCATGACATAAAGTAAACTTTTGAATTGTGTATTTAAAGATGTATAGCATTAACCCGGATTAAACATGAGCAAAACTCTTTCCTTCGCTGTCGGTTTCTAGTCGTAGTAAACATTTGAATGCATGAGTGAAGGTAAGGGCTGCTAGTCTCTCTCTCTCTCTTTCTCTCTCTCTCTCTCTCTCTCTCTGAACCACCTCCATCTTCGAGGAGGCAGTACTTCACCGTACACCATGTATTCTCAAGCCCATCTTTCCCCCAAGCAGCTATGAGACTAATTTGAATACTGAAATAAACTTTCCTTTAATTAAAAAGTTGTGATACTTCTTGGAGATGGTCTGTCACTAAAAACATAGAATAAAATAAAGCAATCCAACTGCTGAGCTCCAGAGATAGAAGCCAAATTCATATCCAGAGAGAGAAGCCAAATTAATCTAAACTTTGGTTAAGAAGGTGGGCTGATGGAAGAGATTTTTTGGCTGACGCTGGAGGTGATTTACTATGTGCCAACCAGAAAATAGGATAGGTTTTAGAACCCTCAGTAGAAAGGGGGAACTAATCAAATACCTAATTGGTAGAAAAGCCATAACGATGGAAGGTATGAAAAACTCTTCATGCCTGAGATCTGCTCATCATTTGTATAATTTAGCTCCACCTCACTAGGTGAGATTAGAATTAGAAGGAACAAGTGTCCCTCCTTTCTGCATAATTACAATGCAGATCAATTAGTAATTATGTAAAACTGGTTAGGATATTATTACAGCATGTTTTATGTCTGGGGTAGGGTAGGGATGCCTAACAAAACAAATCCACAAAAAAGATTCCACTTAAATCTCATTTTGGCAGGGGAAAGGGGGTGTGGGAAAGAAATGGATCTGGAGCCATGACGCATCCTTATACTTCAGTCCATCTCAGGGCTGACGCACAAACGGGCACGTTGAGTTGTGAGTGGCACCCGTTGTGTGAAGCGGTCTTGCGATTGATTACTTTGATTTGGGCTGCATAGTTATCATGCCACTGTGAGCCCACATTTGAACTGAGGAACTACTATGGGGTCCTGGCTAGAACAGCAGGTATGGACCTGGACGTGCCCAGGTGCAAATCTGCTCTTCGAAGCCTTGGGCAAGTCATCATCGCTCAATGCAGAGAGGTTGTAAGGGTAAAGGTGCAGAGGGGTCAAGGAGACACATGTACATGTATATAATTAAATATATCAGCTGAGTACCTGCTGCAGTGGTTGCACGACACTGTCACTGTGCAGCCAGGTACGATGTGAATCAACTCAACCCATGTGAATTGGCTCTTTCTGGAGCGTTAAATCAAAGCATAGAGCTGCATCTTGATGTAAAATCAGGACATAGGCCAAACATCGCTCGATTCTTTCATCACACCTTCAGAGTAACCAGATGAAAAAGAAGACTGGGTATTTCTCCTGCATGATTAACTGGACCTTTCCAAATTCCTGCTCTCCTTTGCATGCAGCCCTCTTACTAAACACGCACCATTTTTATCAACTGGACTGAAATTCCTTTCTTGTGGGATACCAGCCTGCTGTTGCAGAAAAGTGACTTTGATCTAGGGTCAAGGTGCAATGAGCCACTTAGATTGAGGCTTTTCTCTCAAGGTGCTAGCTTGTTCTTCAACGCATCAACAGCGAAACCCAATTGGCTTCCCTTTGGGCTTACTTTATTATCATTATCATTATTATTATTATTATTATTATTATTTATTTATTTATTTATATAGCACCATCAATGTACATGGTGCTGTACAGAGTAAAACAGTAAATAGCAAGACCCTGCCGCATAGGCTTACATTCTAATAAAACCATAATAAAACAATAAGGAGGGGAAGAGAATGCAAACAGGCACGGGGTAGGGTAAACAGGCACTGGGTAGGGTAAAACTAACAGTATAAAGTCAGAACAAAATCTGTTCCCAGGGCTGAGGAATTGGTAGGCGAAGGGGGACTGCTGTACCCCACCTGCTGCAACTAGCCTTGGGGAGTAAGGTTCTAGGACCCCCTTGCTAACCTGGTGCCCTACAGATGTGTTGGACTACAATTCCCAGCAGCTGAATGCAACCAATTGCCATTTGATGGGTTGGGATGATGGAGGTTGTAACTCAACACATGTGGAGGTGAGGAAAAGCCGATCTGGGAATTATAAGAGGAGGAAAGAAATATAATTTTGCAAAACAGTGTTTAATTTAAAAATGATTGTCTCCTTGGTTCACTCAGGCAGTGGTGGGTCTCCTTCACTGCCGGTTTTTAAGCCTGCTGCTGTCGTTGCATTACAGTCCTTGCATGGATGACCTGCAATGTACCTTCCAGCTCTGTGATTCTATGACTGTGGCTCAGGGCGTGCCTGGGCCTTGAAGAAAATGCAGTTGAGCCTGTGGTCATAGCTTCCACACAATGACATTGATTTCCAATGCTAAAACAGTCGTATTTGTAATTGGTTTAATTTGAACCTGAGAGCTTCTGGACATAAACAAAATGGTTCATTTGCTGAAGAACATGGAAGGGAAGCTTTTTTTCAAAGCAGAACAACACAGTGAATTTACTACCACAAGATGTAGTGATGGCCACCAATATGGGTGGCTTTCAAAGGGCTTTCAATAAATTCCTGGCTGAGAAGGCAATCAAGGGATACTCAGCCTGATGGCTATGTGCTACCTTCAGTATCAGAGGCAGTTGCTGGGGAGCATGGGTGGGAGGGTGCTGTTGCACCCATGACCTGCTTATGGGTTCTTGGTCGACAGCTAGTTGGCCACTGTGTGAACAGAGTGCTGGACTAGATGGATCATTACTCTGACCCAGCACGGCTCTTCTTACGTTCTTAATTTCCCTGGGAAATTGAGCGTCGTCCCTTTTGCTTTTAAGGTCCGGTTAACCCCTTTGACAAAATTAAGCAGTTTCAGAAGCCATGTTCATGTTGAAAGTGTAGTTGAGGGTTGGATATTTGAATACCCCCTTACTGAAAAACAACAAGAAGTCGCTCTGTTCATAGAAATACATTGCGATCAGGGATCAGGCTAGGCTAAACCTTCTCCTTGACATGCTACTTTTGGGTGTGGAAGCAGTGTTGGCCCCAGGTTTTTGAGGGCCTTTGGGCAAGACACCCTCCATGGGCCCCCTTCCTCAGTGAGTCAACCTTCTCACCATCATTGTCCCCAGTGGCTAATGCGCCTCTTCCTCCTCCTTTCTCATCATTGTTCCCACTTGGCTTGAGAGGCAGAGAGATGGTGAGCAAGGAGGCAAGTGGCATCTACTTCTCCTCCTTCTCACTTACACCATTGTTTGGAGCAGCGCAAGAGGCAGGGGAACAAGCACGTTGCAAAGATGAAGAGGAGGAGCAAGGTGGAGGGGGGGCTGTTGTCAATGCCCCCCCCCGCTGGGATGTGGGCCCTTGGCAGACCATGCCTACCCTTGACGCCAGCACTGAACATAATTGAACCCGATTAAGCCCCCTTTCCCCCGCCCCCTTCAGACACTGCTTCACACAATAGAGGCAAGTCTTCCTAGTGAGTCGCTTCTGTATTATAGTTGCTACGTAGGACCAGATGGTCCATTTTGATTTTAAAAAAAATGCTTTTTGAAAAAGCATGCTTAAACTGCCACTTCTGTTTTTTTTGGAGAGAAGCTGTTGTGCGGCTTCCCAATCTGAAAGCTGCTCCTGATTTGGACTGAGATCCTGCACTTGTTTTATGCTGAAAAGTCACCTCCCCTGCTGCTGTTTGCCATAGACTAAGGCCTTAGCTAGACCTAAGGTTTATCCCAGGATCATCCCGGGGTCATCCCTGCCTGCTCCCAGGATCCCCTGTGTGTCACTTACATGAACAGGGATGATACCGGGATAAACCTTAGGTCTAGCTAAGGCCTTAATGAATAAAGGGAGATGCCATCTCTTAAGGGGACTTAACAGTGTGGGTTGTTCATGTGCCAATTGCCAGTTTCATTCCTTGAAAGTTGCCCCCTTCTGATACATCATGCGCCGCATCCATTTGGAGACCTGCTACCTGGTTCATCATTTAGGGATTGTAGTTTTAAGAGGATTATGACAATTGTATTGAATGCATTTATGAACTTGTTCCCTTTATTCTGCACTAAAGACTTTTTTTTTTGTTCTTTTGGTCCTTCCCGTCTCTTGTCTAATGCGCTCCGACTTTCCATATTGAATTCTTACTCAGAGAAACAGTAGTCATACAATGCTATCATGTCAGAATTCCTTCAGTAGTTTTGAAGAATCATGTTGTCTTTTAAGAAAGATGAGAACTTGAGCCTGGTGCGACCAGGTTTCGTATTTTACCATTGCTTCGGGTTTTGTATCTTTTCTCTTTGTTTCTCTCTTATGGACCATGCATTTGAAGTACAAAAATAAAAAAAGGAAAAAATAACAGGGCTTTGCAACAATGGTGTGTGTGATTTGTGCAACAAATACGAGTTTGATAAAAACGCTAAGGAAGGCATACATTAGAGACCAAACTGTTTCATTGAGAGAGGAGAAATTAGACAAATATTGGGCTTCTGACCAGGACAGCCTATTCATCTTTGCTTCTATTTGCTGCAGGAATGGATTGCACTGCAAGCAATCTGTCCTGTTTGAGCTTGATCCAAGTTTGGCTCCTGACCCAAATGCAGCAGGGAATGTTGCAAATGTTCCTGACCAATGGTGTATGGAGCCAGGGCTCCCAGGAACACAATGCTAGCATTTTTTATTATTAGTGGTAAGGACATCAGGGCCGGCCCGACCATTAGGCAGGGTGTGGCAGTTGCCTCAGGCGGCAGATTATGGGGGGCAGCAGCTAGGTGTTCATGGAGAAAGCTGTGTACCTTGCAATTTACTCTGCCCCCCCCCCCCCCCATTTAGCCTGCTGAAGATCGATTCATCTGCCTGTCCAGACAGATTTTGTACGTGGAAGGGAATGGGGCACATTCTTGCAATCCTCACATCAGCTGGATTGAGAAATGAATTTTCCCAATCACAATATATTCTTCCTTGTTGTACTAGAAAGCATTTTGGGGTTGCTTGGACTTGAGTGGGCAATTAATGATCATTAGCTTTACGAAAGGATTGCTCCGAGCAGATGGAAACTCCTAGAACTGGGTTGCTGATATGGATCAACACAGCTGCTTGTAGTGTTCGACTCTCCTTGGGGGCATGGCTATGGTGACTGTCATGATGAGTGGCTGCATTTTGAAATGTAGCCCTACACCACTGTTCCTGACCGAAATGTTCCAGGGTACAGTACAGGCTGGTCAGGACCTGAAGGTCGCAGGCAGCCTTGGGTGGCAGGGTCAGCCCAAATGCAGAGTTCCAAACAGAGGCTGTGATCAAACAGGAGTGCATTAACAAGATTTTTGCAGAAACCCAAGGTCAAACACATGGAAGGAAGCCAAAGATCAAGCAGGAGTAGTTAGGAGTCAGAAACATGGAAGGTTCACCAGGCAGCACTTAGAACCTGTGTTGTTCCAGCAGTTGATAGACCAGAACTGATGTAGCCTGGTCCTTAGACTCTCTCCCTGGGCTCCTTTAAATGAGTGATTTATTGCACACTCGTGATTGGCCACTCATGAACGTTTGCAGGCCTATTAAATGACATCGTGAACAACTAGGACGTCTCCCATTGCATCCGTTGAAAATTCCGTCATAAAAAGAACCACTTTTAGAGGGGTAACATCTGAAAAGAGTGGGATCTTCTACCACTAGATGGCACTGCCTCAACTAAACTGAACAGAGGACACTTAGAGGGGAAGTATTGAATTCAAGCCACGCGGTTGCCCCTCTCTGTTCATGTAATACAGCCCATGACAATCGTGGCAAAAGCAGGAAGCACAAAAGCCCCGGCTAAGCAATGTGATTTCAATTGCGATCAGCCCAGACTGTCAGGCTTCCTGCTCTTGAGGAGTCTCCTACTCTTTGGTCCAATCTAGCATGGCTCTTCTTATGCTTTTACATGACCTTTGTGCATCTAATATGTGGAAGCCAAACCAGAGGCGCTAGTGTATAGGATATTTTGGCCCCCTTGGCTTGCCATACAAGGAAGGGCCAGAATTAGTTCTCTAGCACTGTACGTTCAATTTCAGTTCTGTATTGGAAGCAGACGCCGGCTGCATGGACTTTTCTCCATGAGTGGGCAATAGCCTGCTTATGCCATAATAAATGTGCTACTCTTACAAGGGTCTTAGCTGTTTCAGCTGAAATGAAGTAACATGGCTACTCCTCTGGAATGTATTATTAAACTTCTGCTTAGTGCTGTGTTCTTTGAGCGGCCTTCTCTTCCTGAGACTATGTTCAACGTACAGTTTGCGGAAGGTATGCTTGGGTTATAGTGGGAGTTTTGGAAAGACTTGGGCTTGGTGTGGGAGATCACAGTCTATTAGCCAAAAAAAAGGTGTGGGCAGCAGAAATACGCAATGGCTTCTAGATGGAGAAGGATGCAGAAATAAGCGTAAAGGCTTTTTTTAAGAGAGTGAAGATGTTGGAGGTGAGACGGTCAGAGTATAGCCTCATCATCTATGACAAGGATGAGTGTTTCTCCTTTGAAGATGAGTGGAGTTCTTGGAATGTGTATTTTAGCAGCGGAAAAATAACAACGGCAAACCCTTTGATGCTGCTCAAGTGGGCTGCTTATTCACAGGCTTGTCTCCGGAAACTGCATGAACAACTTTGGCTGAAAAAACTTCAGTCACAGATTAAGACCGCCCCCTTCCTCTCTGGAAAAATAATAATACAGATTTGTGGACAACAAGCAATTAGTGTTGTCAAGTGGGCAAAAAACCCTGGTTGGATCTGTTCTTTTGCCTACCTTTAAGGGAGGTTGAACCTGCAAAAACCAGCAGTGAGAGGAGCCTTTTGTTGGCATGCAGCTAAACTTGCTAACCACCAGAGAACAAATTGTCACTGCAGCGACCAGTTCAGAGGCTGACAACCCTGTGATTCTGTGCTCAGACTTGTAAGAATTACAGGTAACAAGTTTTGGAAAGAAGCTGAGTTGCTGTGGGTAACTTTGCCCCCCAAATAAACCGCTATGTGTTCCAATACGGAACCAGCAGGCCATGTTGTGCGAGGCCCCATCTCCAGATGTCAGAATGGCTTTAAAAGGCTTCTCCATGTACCTCCTAAAGCAGAATAGGGATAGTAGTGTGTGTGTTTTTGGTTTTAACAGGGATGGGTTCCAGAAAATAAGGACAGTCCCTGGCACCTGTGCCTCCCCCACTTTTCATTTCTTCCCCCCCCTCTTTTTACAGGGGACAGTCCTCTATTTGAAGGGCTGTTTGAGGACAGTCTTTTATTTTGAACATGTCCCATTCAGAACTCTAAAGGAACTACCAAAAGTGCTGAACCCTAGCCCCAAAATCGGTGCTGAACCCTAACACTAAAATCGGCTCTGAACCCTAGCCCCCAAATTGGGTGTGGATGGAGCACAGACCCTAGCTTAAAAGCTCAGTTGTGCCCCCCTTCCATCTATTCCTGTCCGGCCTTTCAGGGCAGACACAAGCTCATTCCCCTCTCTACACATCAAGGGCAATTGGAATGGGGAGAGAGAGAGAAAAAGCCAAATCAAACCATTTGTTTGCATCAGTGCTTGCCGCCCAATGTTTCCTGCTGTTGAACAACCGTGCGATTATTTTGTTCTGCTTTTGTAGAGAGAGAGAGAGAAGCGGGTGGTGGAGGGATATGCATATTGAGAAAGCAGAACGGGTGGCCCCTAGCGATGGGTAATGCAGAGAGATAAAATAGAAATTAAAACCTGCGCACCAAAGTGGAGACAATGCTTTGCACACGAGTGATGGATTGATGTCATTTAGCTCCCTGTGGTGATGAGAAAAATGGTGGTTCCCATTTATTTCTGTGCACAATATTGTGCCCATGCCCCCCCCCCCCCCGCTGCTATTGCAATACGAATGAGGTTGGATGCAGTGTTGCCATACACGGTCCTTCCCATTTTATTGATTAGTGCATTTGGGGGTGGGTGGGATTTGAAGCGGACAGTTCAGCGCTCGTAAAGCATTTCCATGCATATTCATACCAGCTTCAAAGCTGCGAATATGCAAATTGACAGTGGAGTTGCCGGCTGGTTTTTAATTAGTCCCAGCTGAAGATCCCAAAGGAAGCTGCACTCCAAGTCTTTGCTATTTTCCCCTTCCCCTTCCTGAAAAGATTCCTTTCTATTCAAGGACATTTAGATCATCATCATAAAACGAAGCATTCTGTGCATGGAAAGGTCGTTGATCTTTGCCAACACATCCCCGAAGGCGCATGGTTGTGCCTTTTTGCTCCATGATGTAATATTCCAGGCATTTACTTGAGGATAAGTTGTATCCCAGAAATCGGGTAGCCAGGGGTCTGCTTTCTATTTTGAAGTGCCCTCTATTTGATGGGCTGTCCGATCCAAGCCCAGTTTATAGGATGCTCCTTCACTACGATATAAGATGCCTTGTGTTTCTATTTAAATAATAGTTATTTCTGAATTTGCACCTATGCAGAAGTTTGCATATGCAGATATTATGAAAACCGGCGTCCTGTTTTTTGGTGATGCATTTCCTCTGCGATGAACTGCGGCGAAGGGAGAAAGGCTGGCAAAGAGCAGCTGCACAGTGCCAGCAGCAGCATCTCCTTCCCAGGGGGGGACTGCTGAGCCAATCAGTGCCATGATGGGGTGGGGTCAAAGAGGCAGACCCAGCAGAGTGAGATCGCTCCGTTGGTCTGCCTCCAGTTCAATCCGAGGCTCCCAAAGGCAGACCGCCCAGGCGGCTCCAGGATTGCAGTTGCTGACTTCAGTGGCTGCTGACTTCTCCAAGAGTCCATCCATGGGGGAAAAAGAGATCCCTGAGCTTGCAAAACAGCTCTGTAAGATGGGCTCAACAAGGAACGAGACCCCCTGCCTGCCCACAAAGCAGACGCAGACAAAAGACCTCAAAAAGCCAAGCAGGGAAGAGCAGCCATCAAGATAAGGAGCACGCCTTCTTGTAAGAAGAATGGAAATCTGAGTTCTGTAGGTATATCACGTTCCTGGCTGAGATAATGTGGGTTTTCCTTCAGTGAATTTGGATTTCTATTTATTCCTAGTCCTTTTGTTTTTTTTAAATAGGAAGAACATAAATAAACACAATAAAATACAGCTGGAAAACCTCATCTGGTAGCACTTTATAATAAATGGACATGAATTAATACTAAATTACAATGAATTTTCTATGAAATTACATATTACATTCATGCCATATCAGTATCCAAAATGGGGGCTTTTTTTTTTGTTTAATGCCCACTGATATTCCAATACATTCCCAAGGAATTATCATCAATTCAACCCTTAATGTAAAGTGATTGATTTAAACCTCTCAACTCCTCAAAGAGCCAAAAGAAGGAGCAAATTGAAAACGGTACTTCGTGAGCGAGGAGAAAGGAAATATTAGAGACAAATAAAGCTTTAACACATAATCAAACATTAAAAATGGGCCAATGATTTGATTTGGAAGTTCAGGATTTGTTTGGCTGACGCATGGAGGGAAGTGCTTGCAAGGGGTGTTGTGCCTATGTGGGTTTGTGGTTATTTATCTATTACATTTTGATTTTATTTTTTTGCTAGCAAGGAAGACAAATCTAAAAAGGGGAACATTTTCTGCCTTCTTCACTTTGGAAAAGTGAGCCTTGTTGTAATTGCGGCATCAGGAGGAAGAAAAGACAAAACAATAGAAAGCAAAAAATAAAACAGATAGATTGGATTAACACAGATTATAAATATTATTGGAGTCTCACATCTCTATGGAAACATTAAACATCATCTTTTCCCAGGGAGAAATACATTCATGTAAGGGAAATTTGACCACCTGCTAATCCAGAGGAATCCCTCCGCCCCGGCCCAAGGGTTGCTCATGCATCCATTATTCTTTTTGTTCGCCAGAGACATTTTTTTTCCTGAGCACAAAGTACAAAACAAAATTAATAACCATTTAAAGTGGCTCCCTCTCTCATGCAGTACTGAGAGGAGGAAGAAAAGACTGAATGAGAGTAAGTGTGTGTGTGTGTGTGTGTGTGTGTGTGTGTGTGTGTGTGTGTGTGTGAGCAGAGTTTCTTTCGGTCCAGAGAAATCTAACCTTGCTAGCTTGACAGTTCTGGAGTGGAACTGGCAAGACAGCCACTCAAAAAAGGTCACAGCTGACAGCACTAACCATATGGAGAGTTTGTAGCCTCCAAGCATTTGGTGCACAGGAACGGGCGTGAGCAGGGCCAAAAGTTATATAGCACAAGGACAGCGTCAAGGTTTGGTGTACCTGGGCAGCTGCTGAGGCCAACATCTCAGTTGGGGGTCCACAGCCAATCCTTAGAAGGTCTTGACCTTGCTACTACTCTTCATTGGTAATGCTGATGTTCTTCTGGTCTTCAAGAGGCAGCTGGACAACCATCTGTCAGGGATGCTTTAGGGTGGATTCCTGCATTGAGCTGGGGGTTGGACTTGATGGCCTTATAGGCCCCTTCCAACTCTACTATTCTATGTTTCTCCGAGGGAGCGAACAAGTAAGGAGAAGAGCAAGAAGGATCAGTGGCCTCTTCATACCTTGTGCTCTCTCTTTCTCTCTCTGGGAGGTGGTACAGACTGGGCCCAGAGGGAAAGGCAAGAAAATGTGCAAAGTTAACTGGAGCATCAAGGAGCAGGAAGATCCACTCGGGTAAAAAGCCCAATGAAATCATCTTGTCTAAGAACTCCCCAACTCCCCCCACCCTGGTTCCAACACTGACAAAGGACCAGCTCTCTATGTGGTCAGAATGTGAATACAGTGAACTATTTTTAGTAGCTACTCCTACAAAGTTTCTGATCTTTCTTGCATTGGCGTCTGTTCGAGTCAAATGAGCACATGCTGTGACATTAATCACTCTGATCCTTTCTGCCCAGTGCTGCATTCAGGTCACAATCCTTTACCAGTGCATACATTCACCATGGAGTTAAGTCTCCACCATGGAGTTAACTATGTGAGGCTTACTTCTGAGTAAACACACTGAGGACTGTGCTGCAGCTACACAACCAGGTTTGGTGGATATTGGCTGTGCACTGGGTGCACAACAACCGCACATCTCCACCCTCTGGAGAAATCTGTACATGTTCCTCCCTTGACTCCTTCCACCTAGTTGTGGAAGGATGTGAGTGAGGGACCACGATACACAGTGGTTTAAATGAAACCAGTATTGTTGGAACTTCAGCATGCAAAAAGTTCAAGTTGTAAAGACTCCCTAGCCCTATAAGTAAGAGGCGTGTAAGTCATTTCTGAGATTTCCCCATGTCTGCACAATCATAGCAAACAACTCCCCCTTTTTTTTACTCCTGTCCAATGTTAACATTGCCATGCCCATAGAAGCATAGAAACATTGCCATGCCCATAGAAGCATCATTTCATGGTGCAGAAGGAGAAAAGTGCAGCTGCTACATGTCTCTATGATTGATTTGTGCCTGAATCTTAAATTTGCACTTGCTATGTGCAAATTCTCAGGGGAGAACCTATATGCCGGGGTGACCATATGAGAAGGAGGACAGGTCTCCTGTATCTTTAACAGTTGTACTGAAAGGGGAATTTCATGGGAATGCCCCCCTTTCCATATGGTCACCCTACTATATGCATACATGAACACAGTCTGTGCTTAGACTAGGGCCTGGCATGTCTGTTCACAAGCATAGAGTAATGCGGGAGGCACAACCTGTAGCCTGTGTGGCAACTGAAGCCAGCAGGATCCCAGCCATTTCTCTTTGCAGCCCAGCAAGGCTGCAGAGGTAAAAAGCACTGGACGGCCTGGTGGGAAAAGAAAGCTGTTCTCTGGCTTTTGAGAGCACTGTTTCACTGCTACTTGTAGTGGCAGAGAAACAGAACATCAGAACCTAAGAAGAGCTGTGCTGGATCAGACCAAGGGTCTGTCTGGTCCAGCATTTCATTCACACAGTGGCCAACCAGCTGTCGACCCGGAACCCACAAACAGGACCCAAGTGCAACAGCATCCTCCTGCCTGTGTTCCCCAGCTAATGGTGTACATGGGCATAGCAATCTTGGTGGTGATCACAAGGGAATGGGAGAGGATTTTACCTCCCCCTCCCCAGCTATCCCTAGATCTCAGTGAGTTCAGAGGGGAGATGTGTATATGTGTGTATCTGTCTGTCCAGGGATGCACAACGTAAGGCTGTGCACCCCTGCAGGAATGCACCGCCACTAGATCAGGTGAACTTCGTAACTACATTTCTAAGAGATTTCACTTGAATGAAACACTGGCCCCGTTCAGAAGACACCTTAAACCATGGCTTTAACCATGGTGGGTAAGCAAGAAAGCCAGACTGTGTTCAGAAGACACCTTTAGCCATGGTGGTTAAGCCAGAAAGCTGGGCAGTGTACAGAAGACACCTTAAACCATGGCTTTAATCATGGTGAATAAATAAAAAAAAGCCTTATTCACTGTGGTTAAAGCCGTGGTTTAAGGTGTCTTCTGAACATGGCCTGGCTTTCTGGCTTAATCATGGTCAAAGCCGTGGTTTAAGGTGTCTTCTGAACACGGCCTGGCTTTCCGGCTTAATCATGGTCAAAGCCATGGTTTAAGGTGTCTTCTGAACAGACCCACTGCTGTTTATTGAGTTATGTTAGCCATGTTCATGAGTTTTCGGGGTGGGGGGGAACAGCCTTAGACACAAAAAGGCATTCTTAAGGCTAGTGTTTACGTTACAGCTGCCCTGTGGAAGCCTCAAAGTGAGCTATTTAGGCCCAACAGTTCACTACAAGGACCGGCTGTTTCCCCCTTCCTCCAATGCTACAAATGAGTTTTAAAAAGATAACTGGGGCTCAGGATGGAAAATGGCGCACCAACGGCATGGTGAGCTGCTGTGTAAGTTTGGCTCAATATGCCGCAGTGGCAGTAACCCAGAGGAGCGATTTAATGCACCTCTGCAAGCAGAATGGGGAAAGGGCCAGAAGTTCAAATGGGGCACCGGAGAACCTCCCCTCCCTCCCCGTTCATCAGCAGTGATGTCACAAGACAGGCCGCCATCGCACCGTCCCCCAACAAAGCGGGATGTAGCAGGAGGACAGGAATACACAGGAATGGCCCTTTTTATCCTGCAGGGGGGAAATAGCACATTACCACAAAGGTTGTCAATGGAAAATCAAAAGCTTTTGTGCATCTGATCCCAATCCTGAATGTAGAAGCTGCATCCAGTTGAATGCTGTTTCTTGGAGGCCTTTTAAATTGGAAGCTCGGGGTGGGGCGTGGGGGGGGCAGAGCAGCTGGTGACAAAAACTGACAGGTGAGGCTTTCCAGGGAAATGAGGTTGTGAAAAAAGGCATTAATTTCACCATCTGGATAGCAATTCCACTTAGCTCCAGATACTTTCCCCTACTTTGCTTGGAAATTCATGAGTTCTCCAAGCCAGTGGCGGCCTTTTGCTTTGCCTTCAGGCTTGCAAACATTTGGAAATCTGGGTGTGCACGTATTCAACCAACGCATAACGCCTTCATTGTTACTTTTACATTTATGATCCTCTAAACAATTAACATAATTATTCAGGGGCATTCTTTTTGGATTAACTGAGGCTACACCGTTCAGCAGGGAATCAAACCAGACATGTTACTATTGTGACACTCCAGTCAGAAGGCTAAAACGTCTCTGTTCCCACTTCCAAAATGATTCAGAGTGCATTGTGGGATTTATTCGTCATGTTAACCACAAAGCACAGGCCCTCTCTGTAAGTCTTGGGAACTGACCCAATGAAATCCCGAAGAGGTGGAATCCAGTTCTTCAGAACCAACCGGGCGTCAACTTGGGTCCAGCATTAAACTCTCTCCATGTTCGTTTGTTAAATTCTTGCAAATTTGCAAACTTCCATTTTTTTTCTACACCTAGATATTTATAAGCATTGCAGTCTTTTAGTTTCTTTTTCTTTTTGTAAAAACCATCAATCTCTTTCTCTCTCTCTCTCTCTCTCTCTTTTGCATCTATAAATCTCTCATAAAAGCAGTGAAAATGAAAACAGACTTTGCCTCTCAGTTGCATGTCACAAAAAGGCAATGCATTAGAACATCCATAAAACATTCAGTCATACAGAAAACAGCTTACCCTAAAAACACTTTTGTTGTTGTTGTTATTATCAAAAACAAAGGGGATGGGGGAACTGGCCACAATATGTGCCTTGTAAACGTGTGTCCTTCACTTAAATAATCAGTTTGCACATTCGCCAGGGTGTCTTCAATGTGCATCCATGTCCGTTAATGCAACCGGGAGCAGGTAAGCAGGACACCTGATATAAGGGTATTGTCATTGAATTTGAATGATATCTTTAAAGGGATGCAGGGCTTGTAGCTCTCTCTACAATGGGCAAGCAGGTCAAACAGCTTCTCAGGAGGAGACTGCTCCACCATTGACCATTGTTCTCTATTCGAGCGAGTCACTGTGCTCCAAGCCAAGGTCGCTAACATTTGTTGTCTGGAGCTCCTCGCCGTCTTCCTCCAGCTCCTCCTCTTCCTCCTCTTCCTCCTCTTCTTCCTCCATCTCATCCTCCTCCTCGTCCTCTGTCCCATCAAGTGAGTCATCGTGAGCTGCCATCATGGCCTGCTGCATAGCAATGGTAGCGTTATCAGAGGAGAGGGATTGGAGGTTGTCCATGTTTATGGAGCCTGGAAGAAAAAGCCAACACAGACAATGACATGGAGCTCCACTCACCACCGCCAGGCAGTGTAATAAACAGGGTGGTTGGGAGGATGACATTTGGGGGAAGAAGAACCCATGGAGGACACCACCTTAAGCTCCCTGGAAGAAAAATGTTGCAAATAAATAAAAACAACACAAAGTCTTGGGGCACCTTAAAGACTAACGCATTTATTCTGGCATAAGCGTTTGTAAACTGTAGTCCACGTCATCAGATGCATTAAGTGTTAACCTTAAATTGGCAAATAAGACATGCTGGTGTGGGGATGCCAATTTTGTCTGACAACACATTACAACTCTCCATCCCTCCTCCCCAGCACATGTATATAACCGATTTGAGGTTAGCATGTCGTGCATCCGATGAAGTGAACCACGTCCACGGAATGTGTTAGTCTTTAAGAACAGGGATTGTGCGTACAAGCAAAACATGGAGCTCGTCGAAGTTTTCAAATTTCACCGTGAAGTTGATTCTGGTTCCTGTCTGCATCAGAGTGCAATCTTGTTTTTCCCCCCTTATCCCATTAAATTTTGTGTGTATTTATCCCAAACGTAGGCATCTCTTGTGCACATCTTTGAAAGGGACGCATTCTTTTCCCATTGATTAAAATGTGTTTGTGTGCATTTTTCCAAAAGTAGGGATAGAACCTGGATCTCTCGAGCACCAGTCCAATGCTCTAACCACGGCAGCCCTACACCACACTGGCTCTCAGCGTAGTGGTATGTTTCCCTTTAAGGCTCCCGCCCTAAACAGATTGTCTCTGCTGATTTTAATGAAATGAACTTTCAGGCAAACATGTTTGGGATGGTAGCCTTTACTTTCATTCTCAATTTATGATTCCATTTATGATGCAGCACCTTTTGCGGGGCCACAATAGAAGCCTTGGAGGGCTGCACGTGACTCCTGGGCCGCACGTTATGCACCCATGTTTTAAAGTGTCAGATTCAGCAGATCTGCCTATTTTGTGAAGTCAACTGAATGCTGCACCCTTGCGCTGATTCTTACCATCGGGGTTAGTACCGGGGTTGCCTCCTTGTTGCTGCAGCACACCAGCCGCAATGGAGTTGGGCCAGAATCTTTGCGTCGGCCGGTGTTGGGATTTGATCTTCTTGGCTTTGGGGGCTGGATCCGGATTGCTTGCATCCAGCATGGGCTGCAGAATACGTCGCCGGGCGTTGATAAACCTTCCCGTGGGGAGGAAAAAAGAAAGATATGGACAGGCGTATTTCTTTATACTCCTGGGCTGCCCTGAGCATCACATATCATTGTTTTAAGATAGAAAGAACGGGAAGGGAAGCATCTTCCGGGGGAAACCTTGCTTTTTAAAAATAATAATAATAATAATCTGTTGGTAACTAATTACAAAAGGAATGCTGCTGGAAATGTGTGTTTGCTAAAGAACGGCAAATCCTACATCCAACTTGAGTCAGGTAGATGAATTTACAAAATTTAGGAATTTTCCAATACTGCCCTGCACCGATGATAAATAGCCAGTAGAGGGTGGTATCTGAATTCATTTTGCCTTTGTTCAGATAATTAAAAAGACTAAAAAACACCCCTACCGCACATGCATATGGAATCTGAAGAATATTCACACAACTGTGAAATAAAGTTTTGCTTTCAGCAAGCTGGAGCCTTTCCCCCTTACACGCTCATTTTCTATGTGCCTGGAGGATTTGTTTGTTTGTTTTCTGCATGGCAGCATTCAAGCATGTAACTCTTTATTTATTTATTTATTTATTACATTTTTATACCGCCCAATAGCCGAAGCTCTCTGGGCGGTTCACAATTCTTCAGCTAGAGTGGAACCAATCCAAGGGTGGTGGTGGAGGAAACTTTAAGGGTGGATTTAGCCATAAAGAACCCACCTTCCCGAGGGTACAGCTGCAGTCTGAATCAGACCACCCCTCCACCTCAATTTTTTGCAAACTAATTAAAGAGACAAGAAATTTGACCATGGATCTTTGTTCTCTTGTACAGTTTGTGCCCTGGTTCAGCCAGTCCGGTTCATCTATTCAGATTTGGCAGGAGCTCCCAAAGGTCTCAGGGAGAGAGAGAGAGAGATCTTGTTATCTGAGGCCCTTTAAATGGGGAGATGTCAGAGATTGATCCAGGGCTCTTCTTCATGCAAAACATGTGCTCTACCACTGAACTGTGGTCTCAGTTTCACTGCGTACAGATTATTTAACTTGAACCCAAGTGATGGTTTCTCCTTTCTCCTCCATCATCATCATCATCATCATCATCATCTAATCTTCTCCAACCTAACACCCCCCCCCCCCGGTTGGGGGAGGCTGCTAACCCTTCTCATCCCTTTCAATGTGATTGAGGCCTGATCAGTCCTCATGTTTATATTTATTCATTTATTTAATATTATTTATTTAATAAATAAATAAATATAAATTTATTTATATGATCAGTCCTCATGTTTATATTTATTTTATATATATATATATATATATATATATTCATTTATATGATCAGTCCTCATGGTTTTATTTATTTATTTATTGCATTTATATACCACCCCATAGCCAAAGCGCTCTGGGCGGTTTACCAAAGTTAAAAACAGTAAACATTAAAACAAATATACAAAGTTTAGAAACATAAAAAAACATAAAAACACAATATCCTTATAAAAACAGCTATTATTGACAATCAACCACAAGTAATCCGCCCTCCCTGGCCTGGCCACTTTTGACTGCCCACTTGAATTTTAAGAAATGAGTGAAACAAGAAATGTCTTGGCTCTATTCATACTTCTATGAGGTAATTTTCCCCCCCTGTGCTAGTTTTGCACAAGTGCACTTGTTTTCTCTATATGCCCTCATGTGGTGAGAACTGGAATTTATGAAGTCCTGTATCCAAACATAGGATATTGGTCCATCTACTTCAGTACTGTTGACACTGACTGGCAGTGGCTCTCCAGGGTTTCAGGCAGGATTTTTTCCTTGCCCTACCCAGAAAAGCTGGGGATCAAACCGGGAACCTTCTGCATGCAAAGCAATGTCTCCATCACATTGAGCTATGGCCCCTCTGAGCGAAACTGTGTATTACCTCAAGCATTTGTAGGGGAGAATCAGCAGGTGGCAGCTGCGCTTTTTAACCATTCTGGTGGCCTGAGATTCTCTCCTACGAGGACGGAAAAGGGGGGGGGGAATGGATAGGGCGGCCAATCTGCAAAAGCGGACACATGGCCATCCTAGGTCGGAAACCACATGTTTATTTTATATATAATTCCTTAGTAAAGATATCCAGGACCATGCGGGGGGAGGGCGAGGGGGTCATGACAAACAACACTTAACCATGGAAGAAGGACAAGAAGAAAATATCAACACAGGATGGACTTTTGCCGGTTTAAAAAGCTCTGCTCAGTTAAAACAGCGGCCATGGCTAGACCAGGCGATATCCCGGTGATCGCCCCGGGATCATCCTTGTGCGTCCACATGATGCACGGGGCTTCCCAGGAGTAGGGAGGGATGATCATTCCTTTGCCCTGGGATATAGCCCTCCCCTTTACCCCCGCTTTTTCTGTGGTCTCAGGATGATCCTGAGACTGCGGAATGTGTGGCTGCACGTTGTGGGTTGTCCCACCTCCTTGCGAGTAACTGCGAGGACCCAGGCACAGTGTCATGACCTCAGGAGGAGAGGAAATTGGCATTTGGGAGAGGGGCAGCATGTAGAACCACTGGATCCACAATTCTCTTGTCCCCACCCGTGCCTGCCTAGCAGAAATTAAAGGAAAGGAGGATGGAGTGGCTAAAACATTTTCATTGCTCTTCTTGCCCTGCCTAGGATGGACAGAGGCCTCTGATTTTGGAGGCCTTGTGTTGTTCAGATATTTATCTGGCAGGATTGTACCCTAAGGCTGCAATTCCATACCCACTTATCATGGAGTAAGCACCACTGGACTCAGTAGGACTTGCTTCTGAGTAGACATGTATATGATTGCACTGCACAAGGTCTATTTTTTAACATGAATATGGGGTAGGAATAAGAGTAGAGAGCAGACAATTGCCTCTCAGGGTTGAAAACCGTCTTCTCTACTTCGAGTTGAGAAGGGTGTGTGTGTCAAGATCTCACTCACCAGTTGTTGACTTGCAAGAGTGTGAGGTTTGTCTGTGCTGCTATCTGTCTTTTCTCATCCTCTGTTGGATAAGGGTGCTGAAAAGGGAGAGAGAAGGGGTATTGTTATTATACTTCACATGACCGAAGGGCTGATCCAGAGCTCTTTTTGTCTTGGAGGTCTCCATTTTCCAACAGATTTCCATCTTCCTATTCCCTCTGTAATTTGTTTAAAACATGTTTAAAAAAGAATTTTGGTAAATTCAAAACAAAATTGAACAGTACATGAGATAGCAGCGTGGTCATGGGACTGCAATCCCATGTCATGCTTGCACTTTTCAAGTTAAAGTTGGTTTCATCTCTGTAACATGGACTGTTACAAACTCTTCTTGCATAGGTTCTTTGAAAAACACATGATCATTTTAAAGTATATGTATGGTATTTATATAAACTTCATTTCATAATTCATGCAGCTTTATAAGTACATTCTTTTTACTTTTTCTCCTAGTCTCTTATCCTGAGTGACCCAACTTGGCTTTATTTTTGCCTGAAATCTGAGTCAACCCTGGCAGATTCTGACACAAATCTGGTTCAGATTGGCCTGCCTTGGCCTGAAGGAGTTAAACCACTTTGGGTTGATTTGGTCCAATGGCCTGCACTTGCCACCCGCCCACCTGTGGGACTTACCTGAAGCCTCTGTATGCATCGGTCAGCCACTCAGTCTCCTCTCTTGACTGCCGTAGATTTAATGTTGTAAACTACAGCATCCAGAAATAGCCAGCAGCCAACTCTGCTTAAGCTTTGGAAATGAAACCAAAGTGAGGCAGCCCAGGGCAAAGGTGCCCGAGTTGAATTGGGGCTGATTTGGAAGCTCCGAATTGGCCTCCGAATCGAATGCGGTGTGTGTGTTCACAGCCCTAATGCTGACCATGGCATGGATAAGGATTGGGTCAATCCTATGGTTCTCCCTCTACATTCATCCTGAATGTTTTAAAAAATGCTGTATTTCTTAGCTTCAGGCCCTTCATCTAAAACATGAGAAATAATGAACTACCTTAGCAACTTGCTTGCAAGGATTTTTTTTGTGTGTGTGATGATGCATTATGACATGCTTCAAACACTCCAGAAATTTGATGCATGTAAAGGTCAAACATTATTATTGGGGTTACTTTGTAAAACTTTGAACCGCTTCCCAGAAGCAGGTTGATTCTACAGTTCAGACAGCAGAGGGTAGCAGCGAGTTGGCATGGTGAAGGTTTGGTAGAAGATGCACCATAAATACCACTTTATTTGCTACATGACACATAGAACACTGATTTTCAGCTCAGCACCATGCAAATTTCAGAATAACAAAAATATAAGTTAAAAATCAAATCAGGGTGGCTTCCAGCGACAGAGTCGATCCAGACATTAAGGCAAATCAAGCAGCCATGATTCTCCCTATTCTACAGTCCAATAAAACAGGAATTTGGGGGTTGTGTAGGAAAGAGCAGGATTCTGGTGCAAAGCTATGCTACTTCTCTAATTTTTCAGAATCGTAGAATTCATTGGGTTTGGGTTCAGTCTGAGTTATATGTAGAGTGGACCCATGGAAATCAATGGATATTAAGATGGTCACATCTAACTTAAGTCCCATTGATTCCAATGAATCTACCCTAAGTAGGACCAAGGCTGGCTGAGCAGGTCCTTAAAGCTGATTTGCATGCTTTGCTGCTGCTTATATTACTATTACTTTTTTTTTTATCACCACAGCTTTATTTTAGCCAGCCAACAGCCCTGTGAGGTAGGTCAGGCTGATTAGAAAATGCCTGGTGCAAGGTCACCCAGTAAATGTCATGAGTGAGTGGAAATCTGACCTTGAGCTTTCTCTGTCTAACACAGACTTTATATGACAGATCTTGGAGGAGCTGCCCCTAGCCTGGTGCCTTCCAGATATTTTGGACTTCAGTTCCCATTAGCTCCAGCCAGCATGGCCAATACTCAGAGATGCTGGGAGTTGTGTCCAAAATATCTGGATGTCACCAGGTTGGGGAAGGCTGAATTAGAATAACTGGTGTGAAAACGCAGCATCTTAGATGTTCTAACTGTAAAGCAAGCTCAGAACATCTGGGCATCCAGAGCCCTCTGCCTCCATTCCTGACATAAACACATAGGCTGTCTAAATGCAGTCAGCATGTGATAAATTTAGAGGTGTATGAGGATTTCAGTTCAGTTCACAAATCACTTGGGAATACCCTATTCGCAATTCCAAACGTGAACGCGAATGGGAGTGCATGCTCTCCGAAAATGTTTGCAAATCCCCAAAATTGCCTTCGCAAAATGTGCATTTGAAAAACACACAACTCTCTCAAAAATGCACAATGTTCTTAAAAAAAAAAAAAAGAGCACAACTTTTCACGTCCAAACGAACTGAAAAGCCGGTCACGAATGAGAATGGGAACGAGCTGAACCACAGTTTGGAGAATTTCAGCCAGCTCAAGCCTCCATGGCTCTTCCATCCCTTGATAAATTGTTCTGGTGGCATCGCAGGGCTGGTTCAATGCATCTCTGAGAGATGATCATGGCACAGGGCATAGCATGTTGGCAAAAAGTGAGGGATGGGCAAAGGAATGGAACATTAGCTTCCCTCCAGGGGAAGGGAAATGCCAGCTCTGGGTGGAGGGTATCCATTGGGGCCATGGCACAAGGATGCCATCCCTCCCTCTCTGGACCACAGCCCTGAACTGAATCCCTCTCCGTCCCTCATGGCTGCTGTTTTTAAAGCAGGGGTGTTGAACCTCAGGCACAGGGCCCAAATTCCTTAGTTACTGGCAGTAAGCGCTTTAAGCTAAAATATGCTTGGAGTTTGAGTATTTTGGCCCTTCCTCCTTTTTGCCTTTGGCCCCACCCACCTCTAGTATTTGCCCCCCAAAAGCTTCTTTGAAATTGAATTCAGCTCTCTGGCTGAAAGAGATTCAATAGCCCTGTTTTAAAGGAAATAATCAGACACATTAAATGCAAGCACAATCAACTCAATTGGCCCCATATACTGCTAGGAATGTGTGATTCCAATGGGGAGGAGGGAGGCTGGGGACCCCAAGCCTCTGCCTTCTGGCCCCCGGCTCTATTCTAGGACCAGCTTCTGTTCACAGACCGCTCCCTAGTGCTCCTCCCTGCAAGCTGCTTATGGCTCTGTAAGCTTTATCTCGTCACTGCTACCATTCCACTGTTACCATTCCACTGCTACCATTCCCCAGCCAGTCACGCTGGGCAATCAGACATGGCACATTTAAACTGCCTCTTGTCCATTTCTTTATGTCCTGCCATTTATGTTTCTATAGTGGACGACGTGGAGGAGGGAAGCTGCCGACCCCGTGCCTTCAGCCCAAAATAGGGCAGTGAGATTGTTAACTGGATGGTCCACAAACATAGTTTCTAACAGTCATATAATAGGCTATACTAATACACATCCACCTATCCCAACCCCAAGAGTCTTCATTGGTGGGATAAAGAGTTTCATCATAACCCCAATACATTCAGTTATATTAAGTTAATTGTCCAAACCAGACCAGAAAGTCACTCTTGTAGAGCTTGTCTGTTTCAGTCAGTTTCTGGATACATCCTCCTATCTCATAATAGATAATTTATAACTGATGCATCCATATACCAAGCCAAAACATGAATCGAGCTTTCAATAAAGCTTGCTGTGTAAAGAATCTATATAGTCTTGGATGCTGTAGCCTTGGATGGTGCCAGGGTCAGCATGATTGGGCACTTGCCCATGTTCCAGTAGGGGACTCATGGCCCAGAGTCCTTACTCTTCACCACTGCAACCTGCTTGTTCACCTACCTCTTGCTCTGGCCAGACGATGGTGGTGATGAGAAGGAAGAGCAGGAAATCCTACTGCGTATTTGCTCACTGCCCTCTGCCACTACCTACTTTCTCACTCCTCTCAGCCTGGCAAGCAAGAATGTGGTAGCAAAGATGAAGAAAAGGAGTAGAGGCAGTAGCTGGTGGCAATGGTGGTGAGAAGGTAAACTCACTGAGGGAGGGGGCAATTAAGGGTGCCTTGCCCAAGCTGCCGCCCCCCCCCAAAACCTGGAGCACTGGATGGTGCGTTTCTTTGCTCAGATGCCACCTTCAGTCAGGAACGAACCTCCGCCATGCAAGCTTACAAAGAGACGCTCATTTAATAAAAGCTGCTCTTGATTTAAGGTCCCCGCGAGAAGCTACAACTTCTAAGCTAAAATCTATAGCAAGTGATATTGGAGCAATTTTGTTTCCCCAAGATGCTTTCCTGATGGGCTATTTCTATCTAAGCAGAGGGAAAAAAGTGCTCATTGGGCATTTTACACCATTGCCCAGAGTGAATTCAAGCTATTGTCGTAGTAAACTAAATTCTAAGGACTGCACGCTGAGAATTGAGGGATTTAAGGGATAGCACAAGGCCTAATCAAAAGTCCCATGTAGCTCAACAGAAAAAAAAGTTTTCTAAAGAAACTAGCGATGGGAATTCATTGGTATCTCCCTAGTTCGGGTCATCTCAGTGTCACCCACGGGGGGACTGTTTTGCAGCTGCAGAAATGTTTGCTCTGCTTTTCCTGGGCATTTTGATGTTTTATTGTTTTAATGCTTTTTGTTATTAGTACATTTCAGTCATTTTATAAGAAACATTGGAATATAAATATTTAAAATATCTAGCATCTTCTGCCTCCCCTCCTAGCTGGGTGAGGAGACCTGAGAGAGGGCCCCATTAATGATGGATGAGAAATTCCCTCCAACATTTTTTTTTTTAAAAAAGCAGATTTATCTGATCTGTACTTCGCGGAAACAAACATGGAAATGGATGCAATTCAGAGGTGGAAATATGTATACTTCTGGGTTTCCTTCATTCCACAAAAAGGAAACAAATAAGTTCATTTGATAAATGTGCAAAACCCCACAGCGTACATCTCTAAAGTGCACACCAACACACTCTAGTCAATGGGGCATCCATCTATCCATCCATCCATCCATCCATCCATCCAATAATGCATCCATTTGAAAAATGCACACAAAATGCACACATGTACATTGATGGTGCTATATATATATATAAAAAAATAATAATAAAATAATATGCAGCTTTTTCCTGTTTTATTTTTTTATTTTTATTTTTTGCATGGAACCAGCACAAAACAGACTTGGGCCTAATCTACACCAAGCAGGATATTGCACTATGAAAATGGTATGAAAGTGGTATATAAAAGGCAGGAGCCAATAGCGGTATTGAAGTGCACTGACAACTGTTGGGGCCCATTGACTCATACCACATACCGCTTTCATACTGCTTTCATAGTGCTATACCTTGCTTGGTGTGGCTCCTGCCTTTTATTTACCACTTTCATACTGCTTTCATAAAGCTCCATTCGATGAGCGTTTTATTGCACGCTTGTTACTGGGCACTCATGGAGTTTGCTCAGGTCCCTCACATGACATTGTCTGCCTCCTGCACCCCTTCCGCCCCTTCTGGCCTTTCTTGTGCGACAAAAAACCCCTCATCAAGTCCGATGTTTTTTAAACTCGGAATTGCTGCTCTCTCCTGCTCTCTAAGCAGCACCATTAGAACAGTGGACTCAATGGGCCTCGTGCTCATTTGAAAAGAGGAAGTAACTGAGGAACGAAAACACCAGTTGAGAAACAAAGGTAGGGAGCGTGTTATATCCTGCTTGGTGTAGATTACGTCTTGGAGTTGGGGAAAGGGGGATGTCCATGGAAACAGACTTGAGAGATTCTTCCATGCAGCTGCAAAACAGTTCTCCCATGGGTGACACTGAGATGACCTGAACTAGGGAGCTACCAATGAATTCCCACTGCTACTTTCTTTAGAAAACATTTCTCTGTAGCCTTTCCTTTCTTTGAATTTGTCTCACCCCCTTTTAATGCTGCTCAAGCTGTCATCCATTGCCAGATTTGTGGTAGTCAATTCCATCGTCTGACTATGCGCTGTGTGAAGACGTCCTTCCTTTCAACGTGAGGGTGGTGTGAAGAGAGCAGGGGGGGTATTCCGCTCGCCCTCTGTGCATTCATTGCACACTCTTGGAACACTGTGTGAAAAAGACTCTGTTCCAATGTTATCGCTCATGAATGGTAGCACGGCAGGAACAGTTAGTACTGGTTGGGCATGGCAATAATGGTGTGGGGCTTTCATGGAAGTTGGAGCGTGTTCAGAGGAGGGCAACCAGGATGATCAGGGGTCTGGAAACAAAGCCCTATGAGGAGAGACTGAAAGAACTGGGCATGTTTAGCCTGGATAAGAGAAGATTGAGGGGAGAAATGATAGCACTCTTCAAATACTTAAAAGGTTGTCACACGGAGGAGGGCCAGGATCTCTTCTCAATCATCCCAGAGTTCAGAACATGGACTCATGGGCTCAAGTTACAGGAAGTCAGATTCCGGCTGGGCATCAGGAAAAACTTCCTGACTGTTAGAGCAGTACGACAATAGAACCAGTTGCCTAGGGAGGTTGTGGGCTCTCCCATACTAGAGGCTTTCAAGAGGCAGGTGGACAACCACCTGTCAGGTGTGCTTTAGGGTAGATTCCTGCATTGAGCAGGGGGTTGGACTTTTAGGCCCCTTCCAACTCTAGTATTCTATGATTCTATGATTCTATGAATGGTTTGTTGCTTGTGGAATTTTACAGCCGAATTAACTCATGAAGCATTTGCTTTCTTTGCCCTTTTGGACTAGAGAAACAAGACAGGGTTGCCACCATGCCCTGCAATGGAGGTCACTGAGTTGATGGCCAAATGAACACACATAGATCTCCCCCTCGCCCTCTGCAAAAAAAAAAAAGTCTGATTGGGAAAAACATTTGGATTTAAAACTGCACCAGAACTACCCCCTCCCTGAAGCTTCAGGGATAATTGGGACAAGAAGCCTAGAATGCCCCAGAGTCTCTTTCTAACAGAGCTAATTGCATAAATCTGTATTAATTGCTGTGCAAAATAGTGCTCTGGAAAATCTGCCAAACGCCTTTTAATTCTTTTGCAGTCGGAGCCAATGGTTGTGAACGGGTGATGGGAAAACGCGGTCCTCAAAGCAGCAACTTATAGGTTACAGCACACACGACAAAAGATCCCTGAAACAAGTGAGTTGTGGGGATGGATGTGCCACATAAAACCATATCACCCACCTAATAGTCCTATCCAGAGATGGCTGGTATTCCTGGGCAGGCAGGGCACGGAACACCCAACTGTGGTGAGTTCTAAATCCCCTCTGTTTCAAACTCATGCTCTTGTTGGTTCTGCCTGCCCCAAACTCCTTGGCTCTGTGTACACTTTGCTGCCCTGCTTCTCCAGCCCCAATGGGCTCCAGCTTTCTGGGAGAGAATTCTTTAAAGTTAATTATGCAGTTAGGTTCTTGTATGAGGAACTGCTTTCTTTTGTAAGTTCTAAACATACTAACAATTAGAGATATATGGATTTTGTAAAATCCGTTCTTTCTGCAAATTGTGGATTGTCAGGCATCTTTCGTTCCATCATCCACTCACTGACAGAATCAGTTTTTTTTTTTACAATTTGCAAAAATGTGCACCTGCGAAAATGCACAAATCCATACATTGTTACGTAAATTCCAAACTTCGGTAACTTGCCAAGGAATTTGCATTCTTCGGTACAAATTTATTTATGTAATTTTCTAGGCAGGGAAAAAAATCTGCTTGTGTGGGTTTGCGAATGACAGAATGGAAAGTCACAAACAATCCACAAAACTCATGCAGAATGGATTAAATAATTTGAACATCGCTACTTAAGGATGAACACTTGGTTTTATGATCTAATTTGTTTTGTTTACATTACTTGGATTTTCCAAAAAGGTAACAACAACCCAGGTTTAGGAATCTGCATAGGTGCAAGTACATCCTTTTATTAGGGTGACCATATGAAAAGGAGGACAGGGCTCCTGTATCTTTAACAGTTGTATAGAAAAGGGAATTTCAGCAGGTATTATTTGTATATGTGGAGAACCTGGTGAAATTCCCTCTTTATCACAGCAGTTAAAGCTGCAGGAGCTATATTAGAGTGACCAGATTTAAAAGAGGCCAGGGCACCTGCAGCTTTAACTGTGGTGATGAAGAGGGAATTTCACCAGGTTCCCCATATACACAAATGACACCTGCTGAAATTTCCTTTTCAATACAACTGTTAAAGATACAGGAGCCCTGCCCTACTTTTCATATGGTCACCCTACTTTTATAGCTCAGATCCCAGTTTTCAGGCATAGAAGCCAGAATAATTACCTTAAATAACCAAACCCACTCTTACCTCCGAAATATGGAAATGACTGAAATGGGGAAATATGGACAGATCCATTTCCAATGGTTCACTGTAGAAGGAACAGAAGTCTGACTGACCCACAAATTAAGTTGATTGAACAGCGCATGTGTATGAGGAAGCCTGAAACATCCAAGAAACACCTCTCCACCATGGTACATAGGGCATTGCCTTCTGCTAAGTCAGACCACTGTTCCACCTAGTCCAGTATTGATAGCACTGACTGGCAGCAGTGGTTCTCCAGGGATTTGGTCAGGATTCTTCCCTAGCCCTACCTGGAGATACCAGGCACTGAACCTGAGTCCTTCTTCATGCTAAGAATTTGCTCTACCACTGAGCTACAGGCCCTCCTGTAGTCCATTACTCCAAACCCATTCCATCTGCAAAAAGGCTGTTCTCATAGTATCTATGATGGAATTGTGGATTGGTGTATATATGATGGAGTCCAACTGTCTGGGAAATCAGAAGAGTATTCTATTAAGAGTTCCTCTCTTGGGCACTAGGTGGCAGACAGACTCCTAAACATAACAGCGTGAATTGTTGATGCTTCCAAATATTGGTAAAATTTCCTCTATCCCAGGATTTTGGCAAAAAGAGAAAGAAGAAGCTTGGCTGAAGGAGAGACCTTTCCTTCTATAGAAATTGTAGGATTTGGGGGAGGGTCAAATCTGGACATAATTTGTGTATTACTGACATAGACAAAATTGACTGCAAAGCCTGCAAATAGATTAGGTTTCCCCTCTCTCCCCAACTTTTGGATCCGTGGAAGGCAGCACACTTGGGATCATGTCACCTCTGGCTGACCCCGCAACAAAAAGGACGGGCATGTGGCATTGAAGCACACCCGTGCAGTTGCAAGGGAGGCGGACATCTAAACCAACTTCACTTGCTTCATGCCGAAGCTCTGTCTCAGGGGTCCTTTCTGTGCACCTCGACTGAGTTTCCCCAAAACAGTGGAGGTAATTAGGAACATAGGAAGCTGCCGTTTACTGTCAGTCCAAAAGTCCATCTAGGGTGGACACTGACTGGAAGCAACAACCATCCAGGGGGTTAGGCAGGACTTTTTCCAGACCTACCTGGAGATGCTGGGGTTTGAACCTGTGACCTTCTGCATGCAAAGCAAGGGCTCTACCACTGAGCTACAGCCCCACCTCCGATGTAATGCTTCTCTTAGGATTCTGGATTGCACTCCCATTTAATACTCATTTTCCCAGCCCTCTTCCGGCTATGCTGGTTTATGTTGCTGAAATCCTGTACTGTCCTACCAAGACACGTGGTAATGGGGAACTCTCTTCTCTAAGCCAAGGAGTTCCGTGTCCTGGTGCTCAATGAGCAGCTGCACCTTTACTGCACAGATGTAAAAAAAACCCCGACACCTGTCACATTCACAAGATAGCCAGATGACATCCCGTCTGTTTTAAAGCATCTCTCCGTTGGCTTGCTCACTTCCCCCCGGCACAATTCAAAATGATGGTTTGTGAGAGCAGCGGTGAAATGAACCAATCAGGTGCTACTCTTGGAGGCACACAGCCAATGAGCCACTGGAGTGTTGAGGGGGCAGGCCTCTTGCTGTTCTGGTGTCTTATTGACCACACACCTCCAAGGGCCATGCGTGATTGGTTCATTTCAATGCCACTTGGAGATATACTTGAATCTAAAATGGCACACAGTTGCAAACTCCACTGGCTGGCCCAGAACTTTCCTTTACAGCATGTCACAGACTGCCACCCTGGGCCCACTAACATCCATGTTTGGGAGGTCATTCAGGGGGCCCTGTCTATGGGGCCCAAGACCTGTGCCCTATGGTCCTGTCCTGGTGGTGCTACTGAGCACAAGTCACTAGTTCTACTACTGTACAGCTAAAATGGATCCTTAGAAATGAGCAGCCAAATTTTATTTCTAATCCACAAGGTGGAGAATGATGGATTTCAACCTTCCTACATTCACTTTGGTGACTATTGTGAAGAGGTTTTCACTTATTATCATCCCAGAAAAAGGCACTTCATAAACACACACAGAGGGTGCCATTCAGCGTGGCTTCTCCTTAACAGAAATGGATCTCAAGGGGTTAATCTCTCAGACACACTTGTTGACTTCTCTCACCATAAGATGCTGAAAAAGCCAGGAGCGCATGATATTTGTAGCATGTTTCGGCAGGACTCCCCGTTTGTTCTTTGACTTTTTATCTTCGCTGTCAAGAAGAGAGGTCAGGTCCAGGTTAACCTACAGGGCAGGGAAGAGAGAAAGGGAAGCTTAAACAACAATGCAGGTAAAAAAATAATAAAAAAGGGAGGCTAGGTTGCCATGGTGACACCGTTCACAACGTCGGTCCGATTTCATGGTGGCTCCGTGAGACTAGAGAGAGTGTTGTGCTATTCAGGGAGGCAAGCGCAAAAACTAACTTAAGAGGATCTGTGATGTTCACTTCGAAATTACAATAGAAAGAAGAAGGGCATCAGTAGCATTTTCCCCAGCATCTAAATCAGAATAAAAATAACCTACTTGTTAAAGAACATGCGAGATCTTGTCCTGCCTTTCTATCTGCAGAATCTGGATGGATGGGGACTTAGACTTGTGGAAAGCACAATTGCTTGCATCATGTTCATACCAAAAAGGGTGACGAAAAGGGATAGACCTCGGGTAAAGCAGGGCTTAGTTTGAGCCAAGCTTAGGAAAGCTCAGCTCCAAAAGATGGTTTGAGTGCTAGGGCTTAGACCTGGAAGACTGGAGGGGATCATAAATTTGCCTCTGATCAAATTTAGACAGTGCTTCCCTTGTTGCCTAGTAAGTAGGAATTTGGTGCAAGTCTTTGAGAGGGGCTGAGGAGCCCAAAAGGAGAACTCCCTCTGTTCAAAAAGTCTGCCCCATAGCAACTCGGATATAGGCCTCTTCAGGATGGACATGGCCTGAAATGGGCTTCCATCCTGCCCCTAATGCTACCCAACTCTCCCCTCCATCAAGGGTAGGCATGGTTGGCCACCTGCTGAGAGGTGCCCCTGGAGCTACTATTCCTGTTCATCACTGCAACCTGCTTGTTCCCCTGCCTCTTGCTCTGGCCCAGACGACCAGTGGTGGTGAGAAGGAGCTGGAGATGCCATGGCCTATTTGCTCCTTGGCTGTCAAGCAAGCAAGTGGTAGTCATGATGAGAAGGGGGAGGATGAGCAAGAGCAGCTGGTGAAGTTCTGGGCACCACACTTCAAGAAGGATGCAGACAAGCTGGAGCGTGTTCAGAGGAGGGCAATGAGGAAGACAAGGGGTCTGGAAACAAAGCCCCATGAAGAGAGACTGAAAGAACTGGGCAAGTTTAGCCTGGAGAAGAGAAGATGGAGGGGAGACATGAGAGCACTCTTCAAATACTTGAAAGGTTGTCACACAAAGGAGGGCCAGGAACTCTTCTCAACCCACCCAGGGTTTAGGACATGGAATAATGGGCTCAAGTGACAGGAAGCCAGATTCCGGTTGGACATCAGGAACCGCTTCCTGACTGTTAGAGCAGTACGACAATGGAACCAGTTACCTAGGGAAGTTGTGGGCTCTCCCACACTAGAGGCCTTCAAGAGGCAGCTGGACAGCCATCTGTCAGGGATGCTTGAAGGTGGATTCCTGCATTGAGCAGGGGGTTGGACTTGATGGCCTTATAGGCCCCTTCCAACTCTACTATTCTATGATTCTATGATAATGTCAGTAAGAAGGTGGATTCACTGACCGAGGGCCCCCCATGGATGGGGATCTTGCCCAAGGGCCGTCAAACCCTCAAACTGTCTCCCTCTTAGGTATCTTTCCTATGTAAGAAAACTCCTTACTTTGAGGAAAATGCAGAGGGTAAGAGGTGATTGGGAAGGTTCGCTTCCAGGGACAAGAAGTCTTGCAAAGCCTCTCCATAATTGGAAATGATAGCAGAGTGTCATTTTCTGCCACAGATCATGGATCACCATAGTCATTGAAAGCGATAAGAGCTATGATGCATGGCAGGAAATGAAACACCCATGCATCATTCACAATTAAGGGTAGGCCTTGTATGGTCTCTCTTGTGTGTGGGTGAACACCCCCCATCTGCCCATTTCCCCCAAATAAAACTTTTTCATTTGGGTAAGGTGGTGGTAGGGTGGCCATGCGGAAATGCCCCTTCATGGCCACCGTTGTGCATAACATTAGATTTGTGAAAAGACAGAGACTCCATATTTGTTAAGAATGGAGGCTCTCATGGAGGGTGGGAGACTGATGGGCACAAGCGGATGGATCTGGTATGTCCTGGCCACTTGTGTGCGTTGGCGGGCAAGGGCAGCAGCTCTGCATGCCAGGTTTGGAAGGTGAGTGGGAGAAGAATCCGATGGACTTCTGGTTGGGCACCTGCTGCATCCTGTCCATTCTGAATGATTAGCCTTGTGCTTGGCTTTCTTGGGTGCCCACCGTGGTGGGTGCTCAGAAAAATAAACATCTGAATGATTCGGATGCCTGAGGCTCGATCTGAATCTGGATCCTAACAGGTCCAGAGCTCTGAATCGGGCTTCAAAGTGGATTGGGGAGGGCATGCACAGCCCTAGAGAAATCAAACAGCTTGACAAGAACTGCCCACCCATTGTCAATGCAGCAGTGCTACTGAAGAACAGGTGCTTTCATATGTACTCATGGGTGCATGCACACAAGAGATGGGTGAATTTGTCAGGTTTGATCTCATTCAGGTTCTTACTAGTTTCGTTCCATCCAGGTTCCATGAGACCCTTTTCTCTCTCCTCTGCACAGAAATCTGTACACGTTTTTCAAAATGTGTGCATTTTGTGCACATTTTTCAAATGCATGCATCGTTGCACACGTGCACTCATTGGCTAAAGTGTGTTTATTCATATTTTCAAGACAAACACATTTTTCAAATGACCCTACATTGGTGAATACATTTTGCTTTGTTCTGCAAAATGCACACAAACCCCGATTTCTGACTCCAAGTTGCATTTGGATCTGCATTCAGTTCCAGGAGGTGCGAATTGGGTAAATTTTGCAATAAAATGGGACCTGGGCAGAATGTGCACCCATGAACTGCTGCGAACAAGTTCAAGGTAACTGCCGGTTATCCAAACCAGTCTTTAGTCCCTTTGTTTTTTGGTGAAAGTTACCTCCAAGTGAATAGTTTGGTAATACTCTTCTATCTAGTAATCAGTTTTACAATGTGCAATTCTCAATAGGATTCTTTTCAGGACAGCAGAGAGAAACATCTTCCTTTCCTGTTTATTATAAAGCAGCTGATAAAAAGAAAAGAAGATGCAAACATCTTGGAAAGCAGAAAGAGAGAAGTTTTAATGAGGTTGCAGGAAACTGGAATTTCAACATCAAGTTTAAACACACACACACACACACACACACACACACACACACACACACTTTTTTTTAGGTCCTTCATAAAAACATTTCTCCTGCATGAATTAAACATCAGGATGGCAGCCCTGTGTCAGGTATAAATGATTCCCCCAGGTGCCGCTTGGGATGTATTGCAAGGCCTGGGCTGAATAAATTACCCAGGCAATACAGAAATAACATTAAGAGTGCTTGTCCAGGGCTCCAGGAGTGCCACAATATTCCCAGCATACTTGTATTCAACAGATCTGATCAATTTCACTCTAAGATCTGAGCTAGCAGCAGCTTTTACACGTTAAAAAGAATTGAGAGTCAGGTTTTGTTTTTGCCTCCTCATCTCCGCTCAGAGAGCTGAGAGAAAGACAAGGAATTGCGGATGTGACGGTTCTGGCAATGCCTTTTTCAAGAGTTTTATTAAGCTTCCTTAAAAAAAGAAGAAAAGAAAAATAATAATGCCCTGACGCAGGGAGGGGGCCAGGGAGATTTTAAAAGAGCTCGGAGACTGATCGGGTGCAATCATGGTCCCTCTCGTGCTGACTCAGTAGGAAATGTCAGTACATCAATGCCTACCTTTTTTCTTTCGGGTAGATCTTAGCTTGTGTAGCAAGCAAGCACTCTATGATTTGCTTCTCATTAATACAAAAGTAGGGTGGGTGGGTGGGTGGGGGAAGAACTGGGACACATTCCAAGAAGTAGGCAAAGATTTCTGCCGTCAAAATTCAGAGGGGGAAACTAACAGGGAGCGCTATTCCCTGCTACAACGAGATCTCCATTATTCATACCTCTTGTTCTCTGAATCTTTCAATTATCAGAACGATTTAAACGTCTCCCAGGCTGGAGACAGGTGGCAAATTGTTTTGTTGTCTTTAAAAGTTGTTGAAGGCGGCATGACAAAGGCAGAGAGTGGCCACTGGTTCGCACGCTTGTCCCAACTTCACCTATGGGTGGAGTTACACGTCGTGATCAACACAGGTCTTCTGGTCTCCCTCTGCAATGGGTATTTCGTTTTCCTCTGAGACCTGCGGCCACCTCTGCTCACTTTCATTGGCTGTTGTGATGGGGAAACCTACAGGGCTGGTTCAGACATAATGCTGAACGTTGGCATGGTGATATCAGAAGGCGCCTTCCAAGACCCTCAAGTTCATAGGCCCCTTCTTTCCCTTATTTATTTGATTCGATATGTCCCCCGCCTCTCTACCAAGAAAATGGTATCCAAAGCCACTTGCAGGCAGCAATTCTCTCTTTCGTTTCTTGGCTTGCTTGCCAGTTTAATGACTTATGCGTGCTGATAAATGAGATTACAGAGTGTCCCAGAGCCCATAGGATATGGCGGATTCCCTTTTCCGAGGTCGTAGACACTGCAATGACCTTGGAAAGGGGAATCCAAGATCGAGCCGTTCTCTTTTCCTTCTCGCAGCCACTGGGGAGGGCTTGGGGAGAGCAAATAGGGAGCTGAACGTGGGAGGGGAGAGGAGAGGCGTGGTTCCGTAAGACCCTACGGCCTCCCTGTTGCTGTCCCTTCTCTAAGTCAGCACAGAGACTCATTCAGTGGAAAATGCTTTGTTTAAAAGGAAGAATGGGATCAAAGTGGCCTCCACCATACCTCCTGCCCTGCCTGGCTCTTAATTTCTTGCATTAAAGTAATCTGAGCCAACCTCCTCCACCCCATGTTATTCAGCTGATCTAGTAGCCTCTTTTGGAGCCAAGATAAGCTGAAGGGGTAACAACTTGGAGTGTGCAAAGAGGGTCTTCCCTGCCTAGAAATTTGATCTGGAGCTCCATAGAGGTGATTCTCTGCCTTGGTTTCAGAGCACCTCTCCTCTCTCTCCCCCTTGTCGAATTGCCCATCGAAGAACCATTCAGTATTCCAGTAACCAGTATTAACAGAAATGCTTACAACTCTTTCATTTTTTAAAGATAAAGCGATAAACCTTGGCACAGTGATAGTCTTAAGGAGGGGTTTAGCCCCACCAAGTCTGAATTAGATCGGTTCATGCTTTGATTTTTAAAGTAATTTTTAAATGGAAATGAACAAAAATGCGTTCATCAGCATGATTTTTAAAGATAAAGACATAAAACATGGTAAGGTGATAGCTCTTAAGGATGGCTTTAGCTATGCCAAGTTTGAATCAGATCCATTCATGCCATGATTTTTTAGGATTTTTTAAAAAAATTCCCCACTCCAGCCTTCTCCAACTTGGTACCCTTCAGATCTATTGGATGGAGCCCCCACCTGCATGCTTCCACTGAAATAAAGAGCCTATGTGTGCCTGACTCAGGTGTAGAAGCTTTCTCACTCACCATGCCAACCAGCCAGCCCAGCAGCACTTTTACACTGTGGAAATGTGTATGATTGACTTCTATGAGTCAGAATGCGCTCCCTCTCTCCCTCCCCAACCACGGCCAGAATCAGCAGCCAATTAGTGTTTTCCACTCCCCCAAACACTGCGATTGGAGGGTCAGGGACAGTGTTGTGGCTATTCCTAACTGGTTAGCCACAGAAGTCAATATCAAAGCTACCCCTCACCCCACTCAGCATCTTCCAAATATTGAGATATTCAATTTACACCCACCCACACACAACCCACATGATAATTCCGGAGACTTTAGAAGCTCCGATTGGGCAGGTCTCCGCTCTGATATTAATCGATGTGTTTGGAAGCAGCCAATCTCTGCTCTGGAAGATCGAATGCTCTGCGGATCTTCGCAGTTACTAGATCATTCCGGGGCAGAGTGCATACCCCTAGCAGCAACTTTCCAAAGGACCCCAGCGATATCACTCCTGGGACTCCAATCAAGCAGACTTTCTGAAGTATTACAAACAGAGGTAAATGTTGTTTCTTTCGCCTTGCTAATTAAAACTTCCAAAGGAGCGTGACAACTCTTTTTGACATGCTGTTGTCCTATCCGTTGTCAGTTCACTGTGTACCAGAGGAGATAGCACATTTCTACCAGGTTTCCATTGTTAAATTTGTTCTGATGCTTTAAGATTCATCAAACTAGAGCATCTTTAAGACTAGATTGTAGGTTTTTTTTGGGTATTTGTATATAAATAATTAGGGCATGCTGCATTACAATAATTTATTTCTGCGGAGTAAAATGGAAACTCTAACGATGAAAGACAAAACAGAAGGAAGAAATGTTTCTCATTGTTATTTGATATAAAATAATATGCTTTAATATAAAATAATAATGTTTCCTAAAATAATAATAAATAAATAATAGTAAAATAAAGTATGGATTGATTGGCCACTGTGGTCTTTTTTTTGGTATATATTTAAATTATTCTCTTTGGGCCGATTCTGGCTGACATATGCTTCTTCATCACCCCCGATCCAAATTATCTGTCCCCCCAACTAGCATATTGAATGAAAATGGGCATTTGTTTCCTACACATTTCAGTTGCACAGGGGGTAATTTTGGGGTCTGATCATGTCAGGGAGGGAAGACATAAGGTTCCCCTCATCCCAAGCACAGCATTCCCTGTAAGGATTCCTTTCCCCACCACACACCTGTAATTAGATAAGGAAAAACGTAATGTGTATGTAGCTTCATACCAAGTGAATGTCTACTTTGGCCGTTGATTCACTGGACAAGGAAAATTTGATCTCATTGAAATATATCTTACCTGGGGGAGGCAGGTTTAACCTCTGTGAATAGCTATGTGGGCACGGTGGAGGTGGGGATAGAATTCATGTCTTACTACAAGTTCTGAGAGAATGAGGCAGAGGATGGGAATCCCCTGTGGGAATCCTGGAGAACCGGCAATGCATCACAATGACACCATGTTTTTCCACTATGAAAAATCTTTAGTGTTTCCTTTTGCAAGGAATACCTCCAGACAGGAGACCAGGTTGCTATCCAGAGAGCTATCAGATTGGGGGGGGGGGAAATCACACTTCCCTACCATCGCTTCTCTGCCCCCGCTTTCATTGCTTGATACTTCCTCTTTCAAAAGAGGAAGTAAATAGCATGTACGTGGCCCATTTAGTGGGCTGTTCTGATCAAGTTGCTTCTCCTGCACACAGCAGGAGATAGCAGCATCTTCCATTTTAAAAAATACATTGGACTTTCTGGGTGTTTTTTTGTGGTGCGAGAAACAGCAGCAGGGGCGGGAGAGGGACCTGTGAAAATCCATGAGTGCCCAGCAACGAGCATGCAATAAAACACTTGTCTGATGGAGCAACCTGGTCATTTTTATGCACTTTTCCTGGAGATTCTAAACTAACACCTTCTACATCAGCCTTCGCCAACCTGCTGCCCTCTAGATGTTTTGGACTACAACTCCCCCACATTCTTTACCTTGCAAGCTGGGGCTGATGGGAGCTGAAGTCCAAAATATCCAATGGGGTGGATAGATAAATTGTATTATGATCACAGATCAGCATCTTACTTGTACATGTACAATATTTACCCGCAACGTACGTAATGATATGGAAATTCAAAAACCAAACTCCTAACATGACCTGAGTACCAGCTTGGTGGAATAGTACTATTTTACTATTTTTGGTGATCTTTTGGCTGGAGAAACAAGCATTGCTTTGGAATTGGCTGCATAATATCTCTTTAGTCTTCCAGTGTTGATTTTAAGTGAACTATTGCATTTGTAGATCTTTACTCTGCTGTTCTTTTTACGCTGGTTTTATTCTGTTTTAAACTTTTTGTGGCTTTATTGTTCGTTTCATCATGTTGCATTTTAGGCTTTTCATTTTTGTGAACCACCCAGAGGTTCACAAAACTATTGGGCAGTATAAATTGGCTATTGGGCAGTATAAATAAATAAATAAATAAATAAAAAATAAATAAAATAAATATAGAAATGTAAATCACCATCACCTCTACAAAGAGATCTATACTACATTTTCTCCAATTACAGGATAGATTCAAACCTTAGGGCATAATCCCATGCATGTTTAGACAGAAAAAATGCTGGGATCTGTAGGCCTTTCTTCTGTCTAAACATGCATAGAGTTGCCCCTTTAGACATCTGAGATTTGCTTCCATTATATCACCTCAAAACAGAGAAATGTGTGGGTGATCTTCCCGCCCCACCTGTCCAGCTTCCTGTGCGGTTGGTCTTACCTGTGTATTCTGTATCTGAATGGCTCCCTGTGGGATTGCTTGGGTTACCACCTGGCCCTGAGACGTTACCATAGTTACAGGCTGGTAAAGGGCTCCACCTGGCAAAGAGACAGGATTTCACAGCAGAGTTTTAGGAAGACAGCTGAAATCTATCGGCAGCAAAGAGAAAGAAAGAAATGTTTCAACTACCCTCATGTTTTTGAATTGCAGTGAGGGAAGCCTGTACTGAGAAATAATAATAAAAAATATCTATGTCATCACCTTTGACTAAAGGATCTCGCATGCATCCTAAGACCAGCCAGAAAATATTGGATCCACATCTATGCCTATCATTTAACATAAGTATATTTCTAGAGAAACATGTAAATAATGAAAAGGCATTATTATTATTATTATTATTATTATTATTATTATTATTATTAAGCCAAAATATCTATGTGGCAGAATTAACCCTAAGAAGGCATTCAAAGGGTGAAGACAGATGCAACACAGGCGCTATTTATGTTGGCGTTGGCAGCAGGTTTAGAAATTACTCATAAATGGAAGACTAAGAGCCAAACTACATATTATGCTAATCATGTAGCTGAGGCTTGTGGGTTGTTTTCTTTCTTTTTTCCTTTGCTTTGGTCACTACAGTCTAATGTAGCGGCATCGACCAGGATGGAAGAGTTCAATCACCCTCCACATTTTCTTGAATCTCTACTGCCATGGGGTGGGGTTAAAAAAAGAAGACATCTCCACTGGATTTATGTGGTGGTCCAGATCCGAATTAGGGCTGTGCAAGTTTACACTAGAACAATAACAATAAAGGCTCAATGCTCAGCTGCACCCTGTGCAATTAGTATAATGTAGAGATTGGCTCTGACACGCTTGTTCAGTGGTTCAGCATGAGGATAAACCAAAGGAGGTCTTCATCCACTCAGCAAGTAGGGATGTTGGAGAAATCCACAACGAAATCAAATGAGTTTGGATTCTGCAGTGAACCAGCTTTTTCCGAGTCGTACGGATTCTCCAGATTTGTGGAATTGTTCTTTACTTTTTGGATTTTTATGCAAATTTAAGCATAGAAAAATACCTACAATAAAAAAGGAAGGCCAAAAATGCGCATTCCCCTCCCCCCCCAGGCTAAATCATGAAAATGCGTATTTCAGGGGGATTTGCGCATTTTCGCAAATGTGAATTGGCACAAATCTGAATTTGCAGAAACGTGAATTTGTGCAAATTTGGGAAAATAATCCGATTTCATCAATGACACAACAAAAGACACCTAACAATCCACTAAATGCAGACGGAACAAAATCCATACTTCCCTACTTATAAGAGGGCTGTAAGCAGATTGAGTTGATAGCACTTACAGCTGCTGCAAAACCTTAATGCAGCCATCCCCAACATGGTGCTCTTCAAACGTGTCAGACTTAAACTCCCAGAATGCCCCAGCCAGCAAGTGGAAGGGACTGTGGCTCAGCGGTAGAGCATGTGCTTAACATGCAGATGATCCCAGGTTCAATACCTAGGATCTCCAGGTAGGGCTAGAAAAACTCCTGCCAGAAACTCTGGAGGAGCTGTTGCCAGTCAGTGTGGACAGTACTGAGCTCAATGGACCAATGGTATGTCTCAGGAGAAAGCTGAGTTCCTATGTTCCTATGTATGTTTCTAACACATCTGGAGGGCACAATGTTGGCGAAGGCTAAACAGATGAAAGTCTTTGGGGTTGCCCATGCTCCCGTTGACTTTGGGGGCAGGACTTACGTGCATGTCCTCATCTCTTTTACCCCTTACGTGAAGCAGGCTAAACACTTTCATATGACAAATATTCCTCAGTATAGCATTTATCAAGTCAATACAGACCTTTCTGGAAGGACTTGTTTCTGTATGACTGTTAATTCTATGACAATGTTGATGACAATGTTCTGTTTGGGTTATAATATATGTATCACATTTTCTAGTCTTCTTTGGATTTATTTCTTTATTTTGTTTGGCTTACTTATAGTATTCCTGGTTCAAAAATTACAATAATTTTTTTTTAAGAGACAAATGTTAAGGATGAAGACAGACATAACAGTTTGAAGTTAAAAGCAGATGTATCATTTTGAGGCTGCAATCCTATGCATGCACGAGTACATATACACTCTCTTAGGAATAAGCTCCATTGAACTCAATGGGACGGACTTCATAGTAGACATGCATAGGCTTCCCCTGTCAGGAAGACAGAAGTAGTCCAAGCAGCCACCCACTGCAGCCTGAGGAATTTGTTTCTTAGGAGGTGAAGGTATATTCAAATAATTTCCAGTACATTTAACAGTTTGGTAGGAACAGGCAAGACAGTACCAACATTGTTAGATGAGTAAGGCGGATCCTGCAAACCACCAGAGTTCACGTTCTGCTACACATTTATGGGATGGGGAGAAATTCTCCACAACAGAGGTATGCAACCTTTTAGGGCCTGTGGGCACATTTGGCAATTGGTGGCCGGACACGCTGCAAGATATTCATTCCTAAGAATGTCTTGAGCCCCAAGTGAAGCATTCATGGGAAATGAAGAGGGCGGCATTGGAAGCACCTTGGAGAGCTCCTTTAGAGTTCTGACTGGTTCTGAATGAAAGTCAGAGAGGATTCACTGCCCCACTGACAGTGGGGACACCACCGGACAGTGCTGGGAAGCTGCCATTTTAATTTGTAGTGTCGCTCTGGGGAATTGTGGGAAATTCAAAATGGTGATTTATAGCAACTCAATCAACAGTAGGGTGAGGTGGGTTGGGGTTAGAGTGGGCTTCAGCATTGGTGGGGTCCCTGCAACTGCTGGGTGCTAACGCCAGTGATCTGAATACCAATTTTGTTTACCTGCTTGCTCATTTCACTCTGTGTAATATTGAGCTCAGGGTTCTGGTCTCCTAAATTAACCTTTATAGGCAACCATGGGAGAGCATGTTGTAAGTGTTTTTGCTAAAAGACAGTGATTTTTGAACGGAGGCACAAAGAACTCCTGTAAAGTAAAGGTGGAAAAGCCACAGCTGCGCATAGGTGTTGAATGAGTTCAGGGCAGGATCTACACTACTGCTTATAACGGTTTATAATGGTTATGACAACTGTTCAGGCCCAGGACACATTGCATATACCGTTTTCAAACCGTTTTAGAAGTGTTATATCCTGCTTGGTGTAGATCATGCAAACCTGCCGCATAAGCTGTGTATCTATCTCAGAGAATCGTCTGAGTGTGTGGATGAGCGGTGGTGGGGTGTAAGAAAGACTGGGTACAGGGAAAGTGAAGAAACCCGCCCCCCTGCAGCCAATTTTCACAGGTCTCCGTCTTGATTATGCACCGTTCAAATCTAGTTATCTAAGGGAGTTAAAAATACCAAGCATGCAAAAGACGCGACTAACATGGTCACTGACGTATGCTCCACGCCTCCCACCTGACACAACTTGTGAGTTGACTGTTGTCATGGAGATGTTCCCCTGCTGCAGTGCCGAGGCAGGTACCACGATTCCTTGGGGGTTGCTGGATACTGCATTCATTGAGTTAGGAGAATTCTGCAGCATATCCTAGTGAGAGAATGAGAGAGAGAGAGAGAGAGAGAGAGAGAGAGAGAGAGAGAAGGAACTCAGTGCATTGTCCATTGCAGGTCGCCATTGCATTTGAGCTTTGAAAGAAATCACAGGACTCTGTAGATGACAATGAGTAAAATGGGTTTCCCCAACACAGTATCCTCTGGATGTCTGGGCTACAAGTCCCATCAACCCAGACCATTTTTACTTTAGACGGTCATCTCATTTTGCCTCATGCTAGCAGGGCCAGCTCTGCAAAGTTGCCTTATTCCTACTTTAAACAGTGAGATTCAGCTCATTCCTTTAGCAAACACTTGGAAAATAAATCCCTTGGATGAATGCATTTGAATACAACTGTCCTTTGGTTTATCCTGAAATAGTCAGTCTGTTGTCTTTGGCTGCCCAGGTCTATCCTGTACTTGAAACAGCTTAGTTAGAGATGTTAGTAGCAGACAGGATTCTAATGATAATCACAAATCCAGATGCTACATTTTCCATTTTAAGAGGGGGGTGGTAAGAAAGAGACTAGAGAAATATGCACAGGCAAAGGAAGAATCCAAGATGGGATGGTAGCTTTTGTTTAATTCCTTAAATTCGGCTCTTCTTCACAACACTAAGTGTTTCTTAGGCCTTAGCTAGACCAAAGGTTTATTCTGGGATCGTCCCGGGGTCATCCCTGCCTGCTCCCGGGATATCCTGTGTGTCATTTACATGAACAGGGATGACCTCGGGACGATCCCAGGATAAACCTTAGGTCTAGCTAAGGCCTTAGTAATCAGAAGGACAAATATGTATTTGCAACTGTGAGTTACTTAGGGATGTATGAGAATTTAATTTTTGCTTGCAAAACATGTGAGCATGCCCTATTCAAATCTCCAAACACAAGTGTGAGCAAGAGTGCAGGTCCACCGAATATATGCACAAAGTGTCAAACAGGTGCTTATGTTCATCTCATTCCCGATTCCAAGTTTGATTTGTGCAAATTTCCTCAGTAGACTGAATCAGCCCCTCTTTAGCCTATGGAGGAATTTTTTTGCAAATTTGGAGAGATGAGCACAAATTTCTTGTTCAATCGCTGTTTGATTTGTGCAGGTTTCCCATTCGTGCAGCGTGAGCAGTGATCACAAAACCGAATGGGAATCAGGGACAAGAAGACCAACGAAATGTTGTTCGGAGAAACCTGTCAATATCAAACATTGCTCATCCCTAGAGTTACTGAAGGAGGAAAAAAGTAGGACTATTCCAGGTTAGTTAATAAGGTTAAGCTTGGAAACCAACTTTGGTGGAGGGCAGGATCTGCCTGGCTTGGAAAGGAAAAAAGGAAAGGAACCTCTCGTGCAAGCACTTGAGTCATTGCTGACTCCTAGAGGGACGCCTGCTTTCGCTGACGTTTTCTTGGCAGACTTTGTAGCGGGGTGGTTTGCCTTTGCCTTCCCCAGTCACGGTTACCTTTCCCCCAGCTAGCTGGGTACTCATTTTACCAACCTCAGAAGGATGGAAGGCTCAGTCAACCTGAGCCAGCTGCCTGAGAATCAGCTTCCGCTGGGATCGAACTCAGGCCGTGGGGAGAGTTTCGGCTGCAGTAACTGCGCCACACGAGACTTGAGAGGCAAGCTTTATAAACTCCAGAATTTGTCAACGGCTTGGATTAAAAATCTGAGCTGCAAAAAAACATATCCCGGCTTCCCCTGCACCCACTATTCACATCTGCAGAGCTCTTCCACATCCTCCAAACCTGTCCTTACCACCCTCATTCCCAGATATACTCTCCTCTTCCACACCTTAAATGGACAGTGGGAACTGCAGCAAAGGCATGCTGCCCTATCATGTTGGCCCGGTTATTCTTCTTGCTGCCCTATTACGCTGGCCCGGTTATTTTTTATGGTTCTAAAAATGCTATCGTTAACTGTCTAGAGAATGCCTGTTATGGGGTGGAATATAAATGTTGCTAATAAACAAAAGTAACAAATAAAATGAAAAAGCCACCTTGGAGGCCTATATTAGTGGAAAGACAGGATAGAAATGCTTGGGAGATTGAGAGTGGAAGGAAGGAAGGAAGGAAGGAAGGAAGGAAGGAAGGAAGGAAGATGAGAGAGAGAGAGAGAGAGAGAGAGAGAGGGAGGAAAGGAAGACCTCAGTCTAGAATTCGAATAACAGGAAACTATGCCCCTTACACCGTTGCTGAAAGGATGGCTTTGTGGCACATTATCAACCAGCACTCCATTGCTTAGAAGAATTCTGATTCCTGGGATTTCCACTGAGCTCCTGCAATATGGCCCTGTGACTCAGCCTCTAGACTTGCTCAGTACGTCGGACCAGCCATCTGCTCCTCTTGGCTGCCGTTGGCCTTGCAGGCAAGGCACCCCTTTTGACGAGGCAAGCTAAATATACAGTGTGAAATTCTCTTCCCCGAGCTGGCGGCACTATCAGTATACAGCCTGCAGCATTTGGGAAAGCCCCAAAGCAAATGATGCAGAATAGAACTATTCAATTATTAAAGAAGACATTCTTGTCATTGTTTGGGATAAGAGGTCAGCATTCAATTAACACTTTTTCGTTGCTGATTAAATATTTGTCTTATCTGAGTAAACCCATACGGCATGACATTACTTTCTCGGCATCGTTGCTCGGCGCACAGTAAACAACCTTCCGGCGCCCAGGAAAAAACGCGAGAGACCTGAGCAAACAAGCCAGCACAAACACATTTGGGACAGATTTTTGATTCCTTTTCTCCTCCTTAATGTCCATGAATGTGTTACAGAGCTGCGATCCTGAACACAACTTCTAGCCTGAATGGCTATTCTGGAGTCCCAACATTTGAGCTGTGTTGCTTGGCTGGTTCTCATGAATTATATCTCAAGGCCACTTGGCCTGATCAAAACCCGTCTCATTTTGCAGATTAAAACAGGGACCTAGTTGTAATTGTGAGTTTCTGTTTCATGCTGTGTTGCTGATTGTTCTATAGCAGGCATGGGCAGATTTAGGATTGAGGGATTCCCTACATCACTTTATTCCTTAGGGCCTGTTCAGACAATACGCTAAGCCATGGTTAGGCCACTAACCCTTTTACAGCAAATGGTTAGTGAGCGTCTTTAAACCGTGGTTATGTAGCCACCATGGTTAGGAATGGTTCGCATGACATGCTAAGTCATGGTTCACATGACACTCTAAGCCATAGACCCTGTTCACACAACACGCTATGCCATAGCGGTTAAGCACTTTGAGCTAAACATTACAGCTTACTGTGTCATGTGAACCATTTTGTGAAACCCTATGGACAGTGGGAACTGCAGCAAACCATTTGATACAAAAGAGTTAGTGGCCTAACCATGGCTTAGCGTGTTGTCTGAACAGGCCCATTATGTTTAGCTCAAAACGCTTAACCGCCATGGCTTAGCATGTCATCTGAACAGGGACTTTTTCTATTCCTGAGGTTTAGGTTGTTGAGTTTAGGTTATTATGTAGCCAAAGCATACCTCTCATGCACAGAAGGTTTGGGGGGCAGGCCGGGCAAAGCTGGTAATAGGCCCGGGCCAGATAGGAAATGTAGGCCCCATTTCAAACTGCTCATTAAGTACTTTTAATCAGTTCTAAATACATATGAACTAGAACGTTTTATAAAAAAAGGTAAAGGCAAGCACTTTTATTCAAGATTAGGGTTACCATATGAAAAGGAGGACAGGACTCCTGTATCTTTAACAGTTGTATTGAAAGGGAAATTTCAGCAGGTGTCATTTGTATATATGGGGAACTTGGTGAAATTCCCTCTTCACCACAACAGTTAAAGCTGCAGGTGTCCTGCCCTCTTTAAATCTGGTCAGTCTAGTATAGCTCCTGCAGCTTTAACTGTCGTGATGAAGAGGAAATTTCACCAGGTTCCCCATATATACAAATGACACCTGCTGAAATTTCCTTTTCAATACAACTGTGAAAGATACAGAAGCCCTGTCCTCCTTTTCCTATGGCCACCCTATTCAAGACACTTCTTCACATTCAGAAATGCTTTACATGCTTTTCTTTGGGCAAATTCATCAACAACAACCGAAAAATCAAGCAACTTTTCCCAGGGGGACTCTGAGTAGGCCCCCTCAAAATCATAGGCCCATGCCAACTGGCCCCACTGGGCGCCCCCTGACCAGCCCTGTTTGGGGGAAGCCCATGGTTTGCAGAGGTACAAAAAATCTTTAGGGAGGGAAAAAAACCCTAGGGGGAGGGAGAGGAGCCCCCATCCCAAAACAACCCAATGAAGCTTGAGTGTGCTCAGTGGCCACAGAATACTGCCCAGCTATTGCGGGGGAAACCCTGAAAGCCATGTGGGTGATGGGGAATGGAATGAAGTGGCTGGAATCCTGAACGAGAAACCATTCGCCCTGCAACATTTTGTTGCAGTTCCCATGGATATGTTATATTATCTTAGCCTTCACCAACCGGATGCCTCCCAGTTGTGATGGCCACTACTCCCATTGTTCCCAGCCAACATGGAATGGGTAGGATGGGAGTTGTAGTCCAACACATCTGGAGGGCACCCAGTTGGGGAAGACTGTATTAGGGGTGGAATATTGTGGCTTTGCTACTTCTGAATACAATAGGAAAATTGTTCCAGGCCTTCCAAATTCCACTGTGTTTTCAATAGGGATGTGCTCCGCTTCTAATTGGACCGGCGAATTAGAAGCGGAGCGGGGTGCTTCGCCTCCCCTTAAGGCGGAGGCGAAGAGGATTGGGGGACCGGCGGAGCGTGGCGAAGAGGATCGAGGTGAAGGTAGATCCTTTGCCTCAATCCAGAGCTCCGCCGGAAAGGTAAGTGGGGTTTACCGGGCCCTGCCGCTGGAAAGGTAAGGGGGGGTTTACCGGGCCCGGTAAACCCCCCTCCTCTCCCTTACCTGCCTCCGTCCGCGGTCCCTCGGCTTCTTCAATTGAGCCCGCGGTTCAACCAGGAAGTCTAGGCCGCACTTGCGGCCCAGACTTCCTGGCTGAACCGCGGGCTCAATTGAAGAAGCCGGCGGACCGCGGACGGAGGCAGGTAAGGCCCCCTTCCCCCTTGGTCCCTTATCGGGCTCTGCCACTGTCGCCGCATGGGCGGTGACAGCGGCAGGGCCCGGTAACTCCCCCCCGCCCTCCTCTCACGGCCTTACCTGGCACCACTCCCCTCCACTGCGGAGCTCCGATTCGGAGCTGGAGCTCCGCGGCGAAGAGGAGCGGAGTATGGGCGAAGCGGTGCGGAGCGGGCCGATCCGAAATCTTCGGATCGGCCCGCGGGGCGGAGCGGGGGGTCCGTGCACACCCCTAGTTTTCAATACATTTATTTAGAAGCCAAGCTTACACGAAGCAGCATGATACCTTCTTGCCTGATACCTGCTTTTTTCTGTGCACTATTTCAATTTTTTTTGCAACATGTTGAGAGTTTTTTAAAAATGAAATTGCCTGTCTTCTTAAGCTACTTTAACCTTTTAATGGCAAACCTTCATTCTTATGACTGTATGCCAAATTAAACACAAACAAGGACAACCATGAGGCAGCACAATGGCAAGCGAAATAGACATGTGCCATACGCATGCAAAATACCTCCAGGGTTTTACTCCTGATGAGGAATTAGTATTATTGAACAGACTGATGTGCAAATAGAATCGTTTAAAATTTAAACCGGCTGATTCATTTTCCTTCCAGGGAACTCAACTGCTGAAGATTTGACAGACAGAACTGCAAAACTGGAATTTCTTTGGCAGGTTTTTAAATACTATTCTGATCTAAATCTTACCATGTCATACCTATACTATTTTTACTGTTCCCTTATTTGGGAGAAAGTGGCACCCGAATTTCAATTTCGGTGTGAATGCACGTAGAGGATGAATTTAATATTCTCTGAATGAGCATGCTAGACAAACATGCTTATTCAAATTTTAATGGAAAGCAAATATAACAAGACTGAAAACTCAGCCTTTGAAGACTTGAATGATCTCATGAAGTCCCATAGTTTCCTATTGGGAAGGATTATTATTATTTTAACAAAACCTCCATTAAATCGTGTGTGTGTGTGTGTGTGTGTGTGTGTGTGTGTGTGTGTGTAAGAATTAGATGCTTACCGCATGCATTAAGTCCATATTTTGCATTTTCAATAATAACAAGGGCTTAGGTCCAAAGCAGACATCATTTTAAAGACATACCCAGCACTTACGTTTTTTCTTCATTTTTACTGTAGTGTAAAGACAGGGGTTCCAATTCAGATCAGGATCATAGGGTGGGGGTAGGTGGGCTTTAGCTCCCCACCCACTATGGGCCTGATCCTGATCGGTCCCCTGCACCTCCAATTTATATTGCATAATTGTACTCTTTCCAGCACCAGGTGAAGAGCTTTTTTACTTCCCCAGGCATTTTAGTCTTTTAGTTCCGTAGTTTAAAACCTGTCATTGTATTTGAAATCTCTGCATTGCTGCGAGGATTCATTCTGGTTTTACTTTTATACTGTCATTTTTGAACTTTTATATTTTATATAGGATTTTATGCTGCATTTTGTGGTTTTAATTGTTGTGAACTGCCCAAAGAGCTTCGGCTATTGAGTAGTATAGAAATGTAATAAGTAAAGAAATAAATAATAAAATAGTGATCTATTACAGGTGCAAAAGTCCAGATTGGGTCCATAATGTGTGTGTGTGTGTGTGCCGGTTCAGACAACACACTAAGCCATGGTTAGGCCACTAACCCTTTTGTATCAAACGGTTAGTGCAGTGGTTCCCAAACTTTTTCAGGTAACTGCCCCCTTGGTTCCACAAACTCATGCCCAGTGCCCCTTACCCTACACTATAAAAATCATTATTTAGAATAACAGTTTTCAACGACCCGCTAAGGAAGATAATAACAATAAAATTCAAAACAGTAACAATTAATTGAATATTTATTCAAAATCCGAAGCCGAGGGAGGGAGGGAAAAGAGAGCGAATGCCTCTGTTTTGTAGCCAGCGTGGCGGGGCACACCAAGCAGGGTATGTCTCTTCATTAGCACTTTGATGCTTTTGAAACATTTCAATTCACCGTTAAAAGGATTCTTCTTAAACGGTATTAATACACGTGTGGATTCTTCCCTTATATGGCTTGGGACCAAACTACCTTCTCCCATAAAAATGTCCTTGGGTTTTAAGACCTTCTAGAGAGGCGCTTCTTGGAAAAGACCACCTCGAGCGCTCCCCTGCTGCCCCTTTGCCTCTTAGCGGCCCTCTGCTGCCCCTTGCCTCTTAACGCCCCCTATGCAATCCCACCACCCTCAAGGGGGCAGTACCACCCACTTTGGGAACCACTGCGTTAGTAAGTGTATTTAAACCATGGTGGTTAGGAATGGTTCACACGACACACTAACTCATGGTTCACATGACACGCTAAGCCGTAATGTTTAGCTCAAAGTGCTTAAACACTGTGGCATAGCGTGTTGTGTGAACAGGGTCTATGTGTGTGTATGTGTGCATGTGAGGAAAAGTTTAAAGCCAGTTACCCCTATACTAGGGTCCAAATTCAGATCACAGTCCCTGCATTTACACTAAAACAGGGGTGAGCAATTTAATAACTAACTAACTAACTAACTAACTAACTATATAATAAAATACTGATTCATTACAGGTGCAGGAGGCCTAGTCCAGATTGGGCCCATGGTGTGTGTGTGTGTGAGGGGCAGGATTAAAGCCCCTTATGCCAAGGTCCTAATCAAGATCAGGGCCCCTGCGCTTACATTAAAGCAGAGTTGAATAATCCGGGGGCCAATTCCCCCCCTGGAACATACTGAGGACTGTACCCCTGCTCCTGTCATGCTGCCAGGTTTGCTGGCAAAATAATTATAGGCCAGGAAAAAAAGGGCCAGATTTAGCTTTAAAACAAGGTAGAAGGGGAGCCAAATTTGTCATCTTTTGCTGCCACTGCACCGCCAGAGTTTTGCCTCGGTGGCAAATTTATTTATTTATTGCATTTATATGCTGCATTTTTCCCTCCAAGGAACCCAAGGTGGCATACATAATCCTCCTCCCGTCCATGTTATCCTTACAACAACAACCCTGTGAGGTAGGTTGGGCTGAGAGTGTGTGACTGGCCCAAAGTCACCCAGTGAGCTTCTATGGCCGAGTGGGGACTAGAATCCAGATTGACTCCCAGTCCAACATTCTCACCACTACACCACACTCTATGTGTTTAACGACTTGTACCTATACAGACAGTCTCTCTATGTGTTTAACGACTTGTACCTATACAGACAGCCATCAGTGCCACTGAGTTCAACAGGGCTGACTCCCAGGTTATAATGCATAGGATTGCAATTATGGCGATCCCAATAAAGTGGCCATGATGCTACGAATTGCATACATGCACCTACACCTACACACAGACAAATGAGCTTCTGCACTTCGAAATGCACCACCACACCACCGATTGATGGACAGCCAAAGAAAATGGAATCAATAGTCAGGGAGACCCCAACGTTCTTGCCTTGCAGCAGCCTCCAGAGTTTATCTGATTCCCAGCTGAGGATAAGAAAACCTTTCCTTTTCAAAGATGCCCACGTGGCTTCCCTAATGTGGAATGATTGGAGCGCCCTTCTGATTCCTCAGCTCCTTGGCATGGAGCTCCTGCTCCCGCTGGGGCTGATAAGCTGATTCCTCCATTCCTTTGAATGTCCTAGTGTGAGGCACAATGAGGCTGGGGAGTAAGGGAAGGAATTGCAGGGAGAAAGAGAAGCATGTGTTCCCATGCCTGGCAAACGGGAGACCGTTGCTAGCCAAGAAGACATGCAGTGCTTCTCAACCAGGCGAGCTCTATATCTTGACTGGGCTTCTGACCAGCAACACTGCCTCTCCGTTTGCTCCAGTAACCTCCAGCTGCATGGCTTTGTATACCAAGGAATCAAGGCAATGCAAATAGCAACAGACAGTCCATCAAAGGTGGGGGGAAAAAGAGAGCGAAAGTCATAGAGTCAGCACCCTAAATTCCTGGTCACCAGTTGCTAATGGAAATTCACCTTCAACGCTTCACTCCAATGTTCTAAACTGGATCGGTGTGGCCTGGTATTTAGCATGAGGAAGGACAGAGTCAGCCCCATTTGGGCATCATGGTCAGGAAGAGAGAACCCCCCTGCACCCTGGAGCTGGATTTGAGTATGGGCTTTAATATTCATTTCCCCCCCTCCCTAAGACAACTTATTCCCCTCCCCCCCGCTTTCTCTCTCTCTTTCTCTCTCTCTCTCTGTAACACGAATCTGAGTAATTAACAACTTGAGAAAAACATTAGCAAGCTGCCTTCAACAAAGCTGGCAGCAGAGTGGAATTTTTATCCTGCTGTATCATTTTCCAGTGGGGAGCAACCTCACCACTTGCACAGATGATGACTCTTCTATTTCAAGCTGCTGGGATTAATTCTGAACCATGACGAATTTCACACTCTCGCTTGCTTTCCCTTTCTTTCTTTTAGAAAAAAATAAAAATAAAAGTGTACTTAATGCCAAGTTTCTGCGGAAAAAGCCCTGACCTGAGTTTTCCAGTGCTTCTACATACCCAGCTCCTCTGAGATCCAATCCTTTCCCAGAGACCTTTATACAGTTGTGCGTTTGGTCCACGAGTTAAGCTGAAATCGGCCCCTTCGGTTTTAGGGCAAAATCTAAGAGTGGCACATTCATGGAACAACCTGCACTTCGTTGATTTCATGCAACCTGTCTCCACAGCATCGAAGTGGCCAAAGATGACATCATGTTTTCCGCCCCCCACACCCCTGGCTGTACTCAGTTTAGATTCGCTGGTGGAAAATTAGTGGAAGAACGAAACATGCTTCTTTTCTCCCCACAGAGCTGAAAGATGCACGGAGAGCCTGTTTTGATGGTGTTTTCCCGGAATATTAGCAGTGAATCTGACTGTGTAGTCCACTAGCAGTGGTCTACAGCTTTTTCAGAAACAGAAGCCCTGTTGCGGCTCAAACCAGCAACATGGAATCTGCATTCTTCTTCTTCTTCTTCTTCTTCTTCTTCTTCTTCTTCTTCTTCTTCTTCTTCTTCTTCTTCTTCTTCTTCTTCTTCTTCTTCTTCCTCCTGTCTTTCTCCTTATCTCTTTCCTACACTTGACTTTTCTCTCTCTGTCTCCTCTAAAGCAGGAGTGGGGCAGATCTATTTTCCCTGAGATCCACCAACTGGAGTAAGATGCAAAATGGCGGCCCAGACAGAAAAGCCAATGACTGATTCCACCCCAAGAGCCATACAGTGGCACGATCTACATGCACAAATACAAATCTATTCATATTATTACAGATCAGGAATTCTAACTGTCTAAGCATGACTGCTGTTGAACAACTGAAAATTGGAGACTGTTGCTGACAGACAGCACACCCAGATATCTACCAGTAGAGGCTTTGATCTGCCTTCAGCATGCAAGTTAGTCTGTTGAGTTGAGTGCTATTTTTATTCTGTTATTGTGTGTCTTAACTGTTTTTTAAATGAAATACATTTTATTGTTGTTTTAACCAAGTATTTTTTTTTTTAAAAAAATAGTTCCTATGATTCTTAGCCACCTTGAGCACTACCATTTTCTTAGTGGAAAGATAGAATACAAAATAAATAAATAAATAAATAATAGTAATAGATCCAGATCTATTTTGTGCCCACCCCCTGCTCTAAAAAATACCAACTCCTAAAAAAGAAAAGGCAAGGAATAGCCAATCAACCTGGGAGGGGTGCCACTGGTATAACCCACTTTAGGCGGAACATGCACCCTGATTTTTATTTATTTATCTAAATATTTTTAGCTTGCTTATCAGCCAAGACAGGACAACAAGGCATTACAACATTACTGCACCAGGACTAGGTTTGTTGTTATCACAATTCTCAATGGGGAAGGTAGAGCATTCCTGCAGGTCAGCTGTATCATTAATCCAGCAAATCCAGTGATGTCTAGATCAGTGATGTGACATGGAAAATGTTTTGCAATGGAAAATTTCTCACTGCTACATTTTTCAATGGAAATTTTTTTCACTTTTTTCAGAAATGCATAGTTTCATTCAATGAATTGGTAGCCTAATCAATAAATACAAATTAAGGCCTTAGCTAGACCTAAGGTTTATCCTGGGATTGTCCCGGGGTCGTCCCTCCCTGCTCCCGGGATCCCCTGTCTGTCATTTACATGAACAGGGATGACCCTGGGACGATCCCGGGATAAACCTTAGGTCTAGCTAAGGCCTAAGTCTAATCGGACAACCAGAATAGGTATAATACTAGTTACATCTAAAAATCAAAGTTTCTATTTACCTTTCTGCAGGACAGTATCCCCAGGAATGCATATATATGTATGTGCACAGCCCTTTGGCATGTTAAAATTATTACATTAACAATTTGGAGTACCTTCACCCCCCATTAAAATTGAAATAATGATGCCATTTTGCTGTCATATTTAGACATTTACAAATATTTCAATAAAAATAATGTCCAAATAAAGCTGAGACTTTGCAGTAAAAGAAGAATAAGCCCCACTGAACTCAGGGGGTAAAATCCAACATAAATCATACTTAGAGTAGATCCTTGAAAACAATAGAACTTAAGTCACGACAACTTTTAGTCTCATTCATTTCAGTGGGTCTACTCTAAATTGTACTTATGTTGGATTTTACCCAATGGAATGTACTTCTGAGTAGACACGAATAGGATTGCACTGTTCGTGTACTTTACAGCAATTTTTACTCTAGTCAAACATTTCAATTCAGCTACTTTAGAAAAACTTTTAAGATATTCATACTGCACGTCAATTTAACACAGCGTGCTGCATTTGAAAGCTTTGTTTTCTAAATGTAAGTCTAATGAATATGCTGAATCAGCTCTCCTTTGGTTTAGGGCAGCAGAAAACATTTCATAACATTTCTCAGTTCTGAACTGGCTGGAAACTCATGTCACTGCCTAGAATCCAGGAAGAAGGGCTTACCTGCCCCCTTCCAGAACTGCAACAGTAAGTTCCCTCAGGAGTCCTCTGCAGGAGCAGCCCACAGAATGCATCACCAGGTTATGGAAATGTCTGCAAGTCCAAAGCACCTTTGCTATTTGCGCACATCAAGAAGGAATCTCTTGAAGGGATTTATGTTACTGCAAGATAGGTGTACAATGCATGGTTCTGTTCCATGCCTGTGGGCTGCATATACACCTCCTTAATGCAAGGTTACCTTGTGATGTTGTAGTGCCTTACTGCATCCCATCTTGAGTAGTCAGCACTACTCAGTTCAAGAAGTGTGCAGCGTTTTGATTAAATTATATGCACACCAGTTTTCCGGCAGCACTTTAACCACTGAAATCCTCTCCAGAATTCAGGAGTGAGCTGGGCCCAAGAAATACAAGTCAAGATATGGGTTAGTTGTTTTGTGTTGCATACCAGAGGTGTTGAACGCCTTTCAGCCTTCCAGAGAAGTTCTCAGGAGCTGCATACCAGTCACGTGCGGGGCCAGAGGCAGAAGAGATGGGGGTCAAAATACCCAACAATATCAGCATATTTTAGCTTAAAGGTCTAACTGCCAGTAACTCAGCATTTCAACTTGTTAGAATGCAGAAAAAAACTGCAGAACACCTTGGAAACCACCCAAGAATCGGTGGTCGGGGGGGGGGAGGGGCATGGCCATCTGGGTAACCCTAGAGGGCGGGATTGGGATTCCAGGCAGGCCAGAAGTGGCCCCTGGGTAGGTATGAGGTTCTGCACCCCTGTTTGGGTACAATTCTTTCTATGTTTTTGCCATGGATTTTCAAGGCAGCTTGTGGCAAATAGAAACACTGGAGCGTCTCAGAACGGTTCAACTGAGAAATTTGCCCACGTGTTAAATTTTCTTGTGAGAACGTTTGTGAAACTGATTTTAATATTGTTAACGGTCATATAGCTTCTTGTCGATTAATTGCCATGGCTTCCATCTATTTATTTGTTCAGGTTATTGTATTTGTTTATTTATTCGCCTGTCTGGAGTGCTAAACTATGAGTTGAATGATAAAGAAAGAGATTGAGAGAGAGAGAGAGAGAGAGAGAGAAGGAGAAGAATGTGTGTCTGGAAGTGCTACGCTGTTGCACCCCTTGGGAGCAACATGGTTTCTCATTATCCCAAGCATTTGTTCAGCACCCATCACTGGGAGTATCTCTGAAAGGTCATGTGGCTTTGAGAGGGAATAATTAACATTTCCTAACTTTAATGATCAAATGCCCAGTGACCTCTTCAGCAATGGGATTTTAAATGACAGGGGGCAGGGGGAAGATCTAGCTAGTAAACTAAGCTGCTAAATTGGCAGGTGTTCCAAAGCTCTCGTTATTAGAAAGTGAAAGTGCAATACCTCCTCAACACAGGCGTTCAGCCGGTGCACTTGGGGCGAGATCCCAGGGGCAATCTCCGCCCCGCTCCCTCCCTCCCCAACCTATGCACATTCGTTCTGAAGGCCTTTAATGCCAGTCCTGAACACTCCAGAACCTTGAAAGAGCAGGGGTCCTAATGGCACAGAGAGAGCTCTGCACAGAATCATGGGATGATAGAGTTGGAAGAGGACATGGGAATCGTCTTGTTCAGCCCTCTGCTCAATGTGAGATCTGCAATGCAGGATGCAACCACAGCATCCCTAACAGGTAGCTGTCCGTCCTCCGCTTAAATACCTCCAGCAGGGAGTCCACCACTACCCAAGGCTGTCTGCTCCACACTCTAACAGCTCTTATGGTTAGGAAGTTTCTCCTAAAATATAGGCAAAATCTGATTCCTTGCAATTTCCATCCATTGATCCTACTCTGCTCTTTGAACGATGGATGTTAGGGAAATGCACAATGGATTCAAATAAGTTTGATTTTCTAAGAATTCAGCCTTTGGCTTCTGTGATGGAGCAGCTATTCCTGTGCTGCTTTGATCCTGTGCAACATTTAAAAAAAACTTTTGGGGGGCATTGGTGCAAATTTATTATTTGTATGTTTTAGCATGTTGTATTTTATGGTTGTGGATTGCCCAGAGAGCCTCGGCTATTGAGCAGTATAGAAATGTAATAAATAAATAAAGAAAATACATTTGAGCATTAGTGCAATACAAATTAGTACTAAAGTGCATTAATACAACTGGAATGAAATTCTTTTAAATCCCTTTAAGAAATCCAATTCCAGCAATGAGTGGATGATGGAAAGAAAGTTGCCTGGCAATCCACGAAACATAGGGTTTCCCAAACTCTGTACATCCCTACTTTGATTTCTACATCCCTACTGGTTCATGCATAGCATCTATGAAGGTCCTGGAAATAAACATGCATAGGTTGGGGCAGGGAATGCCACCAGGATCCTGCTTCTCCCCCTCCCTCTCCAGGTGTGCTTATTGAACATCTGGAAGGGGTTGTTTTGTCCTCCATCCTGAACATGGCTTAATCATTCTGTGAGTAAATTCCAGAGATGAGAAGTACTGTAAGAACATAAGAAGAACTATGCTGCTTCAGACCAAAGGTCTATCTAGTCCTGCTTGTCCCGTGGATAAAAAACATAAAAAGTGCCATGCAGGATCAGACCGAGGGTCCATCTAGTCCAGCACTCTGTTCACATAGTAGCCAACCAGCTGTCGACCAGGGACCAACAAAGTAGGACATGGTGCAACAGCACCCTCCCACCCCTGTTCCCCAGCAACTGGTGCACACAGGCTTACTGCCTCGGACACTGGATGTTCAAGATGAGAAAAAGAGTTGGCAACCCCCACTGGGTACCACAAACAAAGCCAGATTTTTAAGAACTAAGCACTCAGAGCCCTCTGTCTAGACACACGAATCTGTCCATTTTGCTTCCTCCCACATTTGAAGTTTTTAAATCTCAAGTTCTTTCTGTCTACTTTATGAAGAAATTTGTAATTGTGGTAAGTTCTTATCAAACAACCCCCCCCCACAATTCTCATCCATCCCTTGTATAAAATGCATTTATTTGGTTTTTTAAACAAACTCTTCCTTTTATTTATTTGTTACATTTATACCTTGCCTTTCTTCCAAGGAGCCCAGGGTGGTATATGTGATCCCCTGCCTCCTCCTCTCCATTTTATCCTCTCAACAACCCTGTTAGGTTCAGAGTCAACAACTGTCCCAAATCACCCAGTGAGCTTCATGGCTGAATAGTCCCAGCCGAACATTCGAACCACTACACCACACTGGCTGTCTTTTAGGTATTAAAAATTACGCGCAATGGCTAGAACAGTCAGAACTCAGCACAATTCAGGTCCAGGTCCTTAACTGCTACATGAGTGGGGACTAGAGCCCAGGTTTCTAACTACTAGATCACACTGGCTGTAAGAAGAGGCCCAGCTAAAATAGCGTTGTCATGCTGTAATATAATGAGAAAAGCACCAATGTGTGAACATAAGAAGTGGATCAGACCAAGGGTCCATCTAGTCCAATACTCTGTTCACATAGTGGCTGACCAGCTGTCAACCAGGGACCAACAAAGCAGGACATGGTGCAACAGCACCCTCCCAACCATGTTCCCCAGCAACTGGTTCACACAGGCTTACTGCCTCAAATACTGGGGGTAGCACATAACCATCAGGGCTAGTAGCCATTGATAGCCTTCTTCTCCAGGCATCTATTCAGCCCCCTTTTAAAGCCATACAAATTAGTGGCCACCTCTGCATCTTGTGGTAGTAAATTTCATAATTTAAATATGAGCTGTGTGAAGAAGTGCTTCCTTTTATGCATACCATGTTCCTCATACAGGACTGCAATTAAGCTCCTGTATAGCTGAGATCTTGCAGCTGCTGCTGCCTTGTGGCGTTATACAGGCTATAGTATTGCGTTTATTTCGTTTCATTTCATTTCTATACCACCCAACAACAAAGTGTATACGGCATCATGGTTAATCTGCCCCTGATCTTTAGATATAGAAACAAAATGCCTATTTATATGACAGTAAAAGCTGATATTTGGTAGTGGCTGTTGTCATTGCTGTTTGAAAACCGCCTCTAAATTTCTGTACAGAATTTATACAGATCTATGCCTTTATACAAGCTATGGTGCAACCACACTTAGAATACTGTGTACAGTTCATTCTCTCCTGTTGCAATCAATGAGAGGGAAAATAAACCATAAAATAAAAGCAGAATGGAAAAATAAGAGAAGTCCACCCTACCCCCCCGCCCCACACACGCACCAACTCCTCAGGGCTTTGGATGTGGCAGACAGTCCACTGTGGATATCTCCCTATCTCAGATAGGTAGGTAGGATCACTTTGTCTGGTGAGCTGAAATGTCTTTCTCTCTCCACCTCCTCCCAAGTGTTTGTTAGCAACCTTTTAAAAACAGCACCTTTCATGCTACACTAGCTGGCTTTTAAACTCAAGTAGTATTCTGGGCTGGATACAATCCATCTCCATTAAAATCAGTGGGAGTTTTGCTACTGTCTTTAGTGAGTTAGCAAATATAACAGCCAGTGATGCTGTTTGCTTCTTGAGCAATCCTTATGCAAACTTCATGTTATTCCAGGCAGGATCTACACTACTGCTTTAAAACGGTTTATAACAGTAGTGACAACTGTTGGGGCCCATATACAGTTTTCAAACTGTTTTCAAAGTGTCATATCCTGCTTGGTGTAAATCTGGCCCCCAGTGACTTTGAATTCACTTAGATTTATTTATTTATTTGCTTTATATCCTCCCTTTCTACCCAAAAATGGCACTCGAGACAGCTTAGGAAGGACTCCCATCATTGGGTGCTAGAAAGACCAACACAAATTCAACAGATTTCATAGGCGCAGATATATGGCGCAGTGACAAACTACATGAGGATCTATGCATTAGGCTAATAGAGCATGCAGATGAAAATAATTTGCATGCACAGCTGGGAAATAATGACAGCAGCCATCATTTGGATGAAACGCAAGCCTCCAACTTTACCAAACCAAGCATGATCTGTAAAGATTTGCCAGGTGTGTGTGTGTGTGTGTGTGTGTGTGTGTGTGTGTGTGTGTGTGTATCTTTTAAAGGCTCTCATGCCTTTAAAAGTTACAGTGCACACAGAAATTGAGAGGGGAAAACATTTATCCTGGCATGCAGGAGAACTGTTATGGAGAAGTTTCAGCTGCTATTCTGGTCATGCAGAAAAAAGAAAAAAAAGCTGGCCATCTTGTGATTGGTAACATGCTGAATACTTAAACTGGCTAACTTGTTCAACCCCCCAACTTCCTACTTAGGAAAACAATGCCCCCTTATGGTGGGGGTAGGAAATGCTTTGCGTTCCCTGAAGACTGATAAGTTCTCAGTCCTCATCTTGGCTCAGGAGTGCACATGGGTCACCAAGAACTTCTCTGAACTCTCTCTCCGGCCCACATTCTGTCAAGTCATGTTCTCTCTCTGGAAAGGCCAGCACGAGCCCACGTTGAGAGCCATGTTTTAGGAATCTTTTCCAATATGTGCAGGGATCCTGCTGGGTGAGGAAATAGCACGTGGCAAGCTGTTCTCGGCTCATGTTGCAACTGTGGAGCGCCAATGCGGGCACAGAAGGCTTAAGGTAATGTGAGAGAGACAACGTGGATTTGGGGCATCTGTGCTAAGGAATTCAGAATTCTTATGTGTCTCCCAGTCACTGGAGGAAGGGATCACTTTTGGCGGCAGGGGTTGTGCATATAGTATTTTTAGTCTAGAAAGGACTCAGAAGCCATGTAAGCCTAACTCATTGATGAAAGGCACCCATAACTCCCTGATTGGCACATACTTGACATATAGAAGATCCCAGGTTAATTAGAAAATAGGGTCAGGTAAGAATGCAAGAAGTGCCATCCTGGATCAGACCAAGTTCAAAATATGGCAGCCAGGTTGGTCACTGGTACATCTAGGGGTGATCATATTACACCAGTCTTAAAATCTCTTCACTGGCTGCCAATTAGTTTCCATGCAAAGTATAAAGTGTTGGTTATTACCCTTACAGCCCTACATGGTTTGGGTCCAGGCTACCTGCGGGATTGCCTTCTCCCGTACAATCCGCCCCACACATTCAGGTCTTCTGGAAAGAATCTACTTCAGTCAGCAAAGACTAGGCTGACAACCATTACCCAGAGGACCTTCTCTTCTGCTGCTCCCAGACTGTGGAACAGCCTGCCGGAGGAGACTCATCAGCTTGACAGTCTTTTAGCATTCAAGAAAGCTATCAAGACTGATCTCTTCCGGCAGGCCTATCCAGTAGAATTTTAGTATACTTTTAGTATGTTTTTAACAGTGTATACTATGTTTTTAATCAGTATTTTATGCATTTTATGCTTGCTGTTGTTCCCCGCCTTGATCCAATCGGAGAGGCGGGTAAGAAATAAATTATTATTATTATTATTATTATTATTATTATTATTATTATTATTATTATTACATCTAGTCTAGCATTCTGTTCACACAGTGGCCAACTAGCTGTCCACCACGGACCAACAAAGCAGGACACGAGGGCAACAGCAACCTCCCTCCCATGTTCCCCAGCAACTGGTGCACACAGGCTTACTGCCTCTGATACTGGAGATAGCACACAACCATCAGGGCTAGCAGCCATTGATAGCCCTCTCCTCCAGGATGGTTAAGTTCCCGGGGAGCCACAACCACCAAGAGTAGAGATATTGGGACAAATGGACAAACAAGGCAGCACCCTCTGTGTATGCCCATATAGGGAAGGGCCATGCAGAAGAGCCCAGGTTCAGTTCAGTCCTTGGCATCTCCTGGTAGGGCTCAAAAAGATCCTGCCAGTGAGCTTGCATTTGCTGCCTATCCACAGTTAGCACCTGGATAGAAAACTAAGCAGGTCACAATCTTGCCCCACTATGGTGAGATGTATTGTATTTAATAACATCTCTCTGTGTGTGTCTCTCTGGCCTTAGCTAGACCTACCTGCTAGCCCGTGACAGAGGAGGGAAGATCTCGCATTGTGTTTAACGCGAGATCTCTCCTCTGTTTACACGTGACGCGCGACGACCTCAGAAGGAGAGGTGCTGCGCCCGCCATTTTTTTAATTAAAGGGCCAGCAGCACACGAACACTCGTGCGCATAAGGTAAGTGGTTTTTAAAATTTAAATTACTTTCCCTGCTCCCCCACCCTACCCTGATGGGCGCAGCGCTCCTGAGGAGTGCTGCACCCCATGTCGTGGCTCCCAGCTCCTCATGAGGGATCGTGCGGAGACGGGTCAACCCACGGCACCCGGCCACACGTTCTGCGGTCTCGGGCTCAGACCAGGACAGCGGAAAAACCAGGGCCAAAGGGGAGGGAGAGATCCCGGGGCAAGGGAGGGATCATCCCTCCCTGATCCCAGAATCCCCTGTGCGTCATGTGGACACACAGGGATGATCCTGGGGATCACCCCAGGATAAAGCCCCATCTAGCTATGGCCTCTGTCTGTCTGTCTGTCTTTCTCTGTATAACGTGTGTGTGTGTGTTTGTGAATATACAATTAGCATAGGAAAATTTTATGTAAATGTGTGTCCTCTTTTGCCCTCTGTTGTGTTATTGTTGTTGTTGTTGTTGTAGTAGTAGTAGTAGTAGTAGTAATGTATTCCCTCTTTTGGGGCAAAGCATAACTAGCCCCCCTAGCCCCAAATAACTCCTTCGGTCGCTAGTTTGCAGCCGAGGCTGGGCCTGCATTCCTCAAACATCACGCAGAAAACACACGCTCCGGTGTTTGTTCCTCACTTATAATGAAACGTGATACCTTCTCTCAGCCTTCCGACGCGTCACCTTGGTGGGAGCCGACAAGCTTTAACTAATTTTAACCAAAACGTGTGAGCTTCTCTCCCCAAGAGATGTGCCACCCTAGGAGCTGCCTGGGTAAAGGAGAGAGTGGAGCCACTTCCCTTGACGGAAGATTTCCTTGCAAAAATGTCAGGGCGAGGAAAAGAAGGTGGTTTTTTTTTTAAAAAAAATTTAGTACCTCTCCAAGGGCCTGATTATTTCCAAAGACTTGTGCTAATTTTCTGATATGATCCTCACATCTTTGTGAGGCGCTAAATCCTCATTACTTTTCCTGACCGATGCATTCTAATTAGATCAACACTTAAAAAAAAAATTCACAATAGCCACAGGACGGCTTTCCATCTCATTAACTCCTCACATATTATTTTCATGAAAATTACTGATAAAAATGTGCATCTCCATTTGCCGGGGTTTGGAGCCTCGTCGGCTCATATCTAACATCTCTCTCATCGCCCTGGATGCGAGGCGTTGCTATGGCGACTCGCAATAATAGAAACTAATAAATTACAAACGAGATGCTCGTTGAGCAATTATTGTTCTCCTTTATGCAAGTTTCTTGCTAATTTTGATCATAAGGGAAACTACAATAAAGCAGTAAAGGAATATTAAGTCCATTTCTAGAAAATATTGGAAAACACGGACAGGCTGGGTTTTTTTTTTTGGTGGTAAGATCAATGATTAAGTGATTTAGGTATTTCAGTAAATCTAAATGGGAAATAAACTTTTAAAATCTCATTGCCTCCCTTTCTCCCATCAGAGATTCTTTGCATTTGGACATTATTGCCTTTACACTGCATGGTTCTGCTATAGAGAAAGATGGATTGTAGCTTAACACCTCGATTGAATTGAAAAGCTACACCTGGCAACTCCAAAATAATATTCCATGGGCAGAAATCTTAGCTTTGCGACTGATACCCACATGGCTGTAACACATTAGTGTTTGACCCATGTAATGTGCAATGCAATCCTATGCATGTATACTCAAAACTAAGCTCCAGTGATTTCAATGGGACTTCCTCCCAGGCAGAGACAGGCCAAGCCATTGTGTTGCCTGAGGCCAAGGACAAGATGGCACCCCCTCCCCTTCCATGTGCAAAATCTGTCTGGACAGGCAGATGAATCGGTCTTCAACATTAATGATGAGGCAACGTCTTCCATGGAACTTGAAGGCAGCACAGGGGCACAGAGTAGGCTGCAAGGGACACCGCTCTCTCCTTGAACACCTCTCTGCTGCCTCTCAGCTTCTGCAGCCTAACTCCTTTACCCTGCCTAATGGTAGAGCCGGCCCTGCTCTTAGGTAAGTGTGTATATCAGAGGATGGGAAGCCTACTTCAGCTCAAGGACCAAAGTGGCTGCAAACAAGCACGTTGGGAGCTGCATGCCAGCAGTGGGGGTCCACAGCACAAAGTGAGTGGGGCTGCCCCTATTCCTAGCATCCATTCCCTACACTCACTCCCAGATATTCTCTCTCTCTCTCTCTCTCTCTCTCTCTCTCACACACACACACACACACACACACACACACACACACACACACACACTCTTGCCCCCTCCTCCATACATAAAACTCAGCCAGCCTCTTGTGGAGCTGCTGCTTGTAGCACCAGTAGAGCTGCAAGCTGCCTTCCCTGAGTGAAGTGAAGCGGACTCCACCGGCACCCCAAGGAGAAAGGAGAGAAGGGTGAAGAGGCAGGAGAGCTTTCACTCACCAGCATCATTCCCACTCACGCCCCCCCAATCAGGGAGGACTGAAGCGGACTAGGGCCCTTTCTACACCATAACTGTGTAGAGGGAGGGAGGATCTCAGGATACTCTGCTCGCAAGATCCTCCCCTTAGTCCACATGCGGGCGCAACATCCCAGGAGGAAGGAGGGTGTCACGCCTGCCATTTATTTTTATTTTTTTTAAAGGAGATGAGTGCACGTGTTCTCCAACCAAACTGTAAGTTTTTTAAAAAAGCCCTGACCTCACTCGCCCCCACCCTAGATTCCTCCTGGCTCCGTTCCTTCCCTCTATTGATCCTTGCTACTTGTGGGGAGGAGGGAAGTAGCCAGGACGAGTGGCCATACGTCCCACGGACTTGGGACAATCCCAAAACCGTGGGAAGAATCTGATTTTCCCAGGGATTATTTATCCCTGGGAAAACCCATTCTTGTCCCTCCTTCCTCCCAGGAGTACCTGTGTGTCATTTGGATGCACAGGGACTCAGCCATGACCAGCCTGTATTTTCAGGCTGGTGTAGAAACAGCCTAGGTATTGACCTCACAGAGTCAAATTCAGAGGTTGTGCCTCAGTTGCTCTGCTGACACCGCTCCTTCTTGAGGGCTTCAAGGAGAAGGTGGAGCCCCACCTGAGGTCTCCACAGGATGAATGGGGTGGCCTGGTGGGTTGATTTTTGGGCTGCAGGCCAGAGGGTCCCCCATTCCTGGTGGATAGGATTGCAGCTTACATGGCTTAATTTGCATCAGAACTCTCCAAGGCAGAGCAGATAGTGTTCCCATGCTCAACCTGGGAAGTGTACATGGATCTCATTTTATCCTCACAACTTCCTCTGTAAGGAAGGCTGTCTATTGGGGTATTTAAGCTGGGGTGGGTGGGCAGAAGGCACATCTCCAGATGATCAGATTTCAATGCCCAGAAGCCCCTGCCAGCATGGCCAATGGTTAGGAATGCTGGAAGCTGAAGTCCTAAACACTGGGAGATCTACTTTCTGCCCACCTAAGCAATGTCTCCAGCTATGGGAACCTGTGTATTTGTAAGTAAACCCAAATATTACAACATGTCAATCAGCTTCCGGTGACCTCCGTCCAAATGCGGGGAAGTGATGCACCCCTGGAACTTCTCACCACTCAGAGAAGTGGGGCACTCAGAACAACATATTTTGCCAGTGATTTAATTGACTCATGTTTCCTTTTGATTTATAGCCCATTTTTCCTTCTGCGCACCAGGATTTTGCAAAGAAGAAAAAACAAAGCATGTAAAGGAAGCAAGGGGTGGATCTAGATGTTGAATGGGGCATGGGGGATTCTTCCGATGGCTCTGCCTGTTGCCTGCTATCATCCTCTGCCAAAAGAGCTGTTTGTTTGATATGCTCCTGCACTGTGTAGGGATGTGGAAACTCTGGCATGGGGATCTAGCTTCGCTCACAGAGTTTCTGTATCTGGCCTGTGGATCCTCCTTGGATCCTCTAGGGGGCAGGCCTCAAGATGGCAGTGGGGACATGGGCCAAACTAGTGGTTGATGCTGCGTCAAGTGACCACTGTTCCTAGCAATGGCCGAGTCTTTTCACATGGCAGTTATGCCTTGAAACAAGGGACTCAGCTGGCAGGTCCCTTTCTTGGTCTGCATGGAGAATGGCTACCAGGGTTGGGGCAACAATGTCAGTGGTAGGGATGTTGGAGGAATCCATCCAGGGTGGGAGAATTTCGCTGAGCTTTCATCTCCTTGGCCCACCGGGCTTTAGCTCACTTACCTGCAAGCTGGCCCACCTGGACGCAGATGGAGTCGGGCCAGCTTACAGATTTTGTTCCGGAAATAGAGATTCGTGCAAATTGCGGCGATAATTCGTGCAATGTTCAGCCATGCTGTGGGCAAGTGAAGCAAATTCTGGGTATAATTTGGACAAATTCATTAAATTCTGGCTGTATTTTCCACAAATTATGAAAATTCCACTCGCAATTTGCGCAAATGTCAATCTAAGGGGGAAAAAACCCAACAACAACAAAAAGTTCCCAGATTCTGGGAAAAGCTCATAGCTCAGCCCATGAATACAAGCCAAGCCCTGTGGGCATCGGGGATCCATCAGGCCCCCAAAGGGGGCAGAATTTGAAACAATGGACACCTTTAGTCGGTGGAAGTGGCCACACCACTGAGATCATCTGACTTACAGAGGACCTGGTGGGGTCAATTCGTCCCACCATTGCAAATTGGTTTGGCATCTCTGGTGTACAGGAAGTGGTGGTGGGCAGATCTTAGGACTGGAGGTTAAAACATCCTTTTACTCTGGCATTGGGATTGGATGATAAAAGTCTATAGGGAATTCTGTTAGGGATAGTTAGCAGAGACCATTTTGGATTGGAACCGACACTTACAAATAGCCCTGGATGGATGGATTGCTGGATGAAAGAGAGCAATAAAAAAACCAAAAGAATGCCATTCTTTCATTGTTGCTACTCATGCCTATATATAATGTATATATTCCTCTTTCCAAACCATTCTCTCGTTGTGCTATCTTTTTTTTTCAGGAGAACAGAAGGGGTAGAAAGGCAAGTTTGTTCTCCTGAAGCAATCTTTTTCTTGCCAGTAAAGTGTAAGAGAGATTTATTTGTATCTCTAGGGCTCAGAAATATAATGCTGAAAAGCATTTTTTTTTTGCTTTGGAATGCACATAAAAGGTAGGTTTTAAACAAAACAAAAACAACAAGAGAAGAAGCACCAAGGCTTTTATTACAAGTAGTGCTACTTATCATGTTAGATCAGGGTTTTTTTTGTTAAAAAAATCACTTTTGATTCTGCCAAGGGGGGGGGAAGCTTTATGCTGTGATCCTGCACATAATGACACAGTGTAGGAGTAAAGATGGCAATGCTACAGCTTACTCCTCTGCGCATTTACACAGAAGTAAGTCCCAGGGGGAATCTACACGTCGTACTGAAGGTGCTTGCGTGCGCCTCCAGTGCGCCGTCAAAACGATGGTGTAGACGGAGAAAGAAGAGGCGGAGGAAGAGGCGGTGGAGGAGGCGGCTGGGGAACCGGCCGCGTCCTTGCCCCGCCGGCCTCCTGCTGCCGGGGTAAGAGCCACCCAGGTCAGAGAGCTCAGTTTCCGCTGAGCTCTCCGACCTGGGTGGCTCTTAGCCCGGCAGCAGGAGGCCGGTGGGGAGGCGGTGGCGGCAAGGACGCGGCCGGTTCCCCAGCCTCCTCCTCCTCCGTCTCTTCCTCTGTCTCTTCTTTTGCAGTCTACACCACCGTTTTGACGGCGCACTGGAGGCGCACGCAAGCGCCTTCAGTACGACGTGTAGATTTGCTCCCACTGCGCTCAACTGGGCTTATTATCCAGTAAGGGTGCACGGGATTGCAGCCAAAAGTTTTCGATCTTTTGAAACGTTACCTGTGCACATGCACACCCACCCACTCCCCCCCCCAGCAGTCAAAATGTGAAAGCTTGAAAATGCAAACATCAACTTGCCCAAACAATATGCGTAGGGCGTAAGATAATCAGTGGAGGTACAAACGCCCCATTGGATTCCTGCCAGGGCTTGCAGGGGACAGAGTGCAGGCACTTCTTTTATTAACAGGGACAGAGGTGTCACCTGCCCTCACTCCAGACTTCCCTGTGCCTTCTGAGCTTAGCTGCAGTCCTCACATTAGCCGGAAGGAAATGTTGTCACGCAAAGTGTTTCGGACTGTCTTGGCCTTGGATGGGCAATTAATACCCATTCGCTTTACAAAAACCCTGCTCCTGGTGGAGATGGAAACTGCTGGAACTGTTGATATGGACACACAGAGCTACCTGTATCTCAAAATTTAAGTGTTACTGCTATATCACTTGGTATGATCAAGGCTGGTAGCTCTTCAGCTGTGGCAGTACAGAAATGTTATTATTATTATTATTATTATTATTATTATTATTATTATTATTATTATTATTATTAATAATAATAACAATTCTATACTGAATGCAATAGAATTTACTTCTAGGTTTGCACTGGACAACATGCGGTGTTAGTTACTCTAGATCAGCCTTCCCCAACCTGGTTCCCTCCGGCTGTATTGAACTACAACTCTCAGCATCCACCAACCAGCCATGGTCCAAAACATCTGGAAGACACTACATTGGGGTGTAGGCTGTTCTGGATTATAGCCTTTGCAGTTCTCAATTTGGTGCAATAATGTGACTGTAAACTGCATTATGCACATTACTACAGTATGTTAACAAGTTTGCAAGCATATCAGTAGCTGCTCCCCACATGTGCTCATATGGGGAAGGCCATACTCCCAACAGGAAAGAGCCCAGATGTTTCTGTGCTTCACTATTTCCGGCCTTTGACAGCACATGATAGGGTTTATAACAGGGTTGGGGCTTTTTTTGTACGTACCTAACATTTAAGATTTTTTTGCATTATTTTACTATATTGTATTTTTAAAGGTTTAACTTTTGTAAACTGCCCAGACAGCTTTGGCTGTTGGGTGGCACAGAAATGAAATCAATCAATGAAATGAAAGGCAGTGATTGGCATTCAGTAGTGCTCCTCTTTAGGACTGCATTCAGGGACAGGTAAATGTATAGCCCCCAGATCATTCAAATTAAACAACCCGCATTTCTGGGAGCTACGGTTTGAATTAAAAAGGGCTGCTTGCCACATTACATGCCTCATTAACCATATTCGTAAGCAAGTCAGAAACAAGACAGCATTCATGGGCATGACTTATAAAAGCAGCCTCCTCAGAGTAAGCAGGAATCAGAAGCAGGGAAGACATATGAAGAGCCCTGCTGGATCAGACCAAGGGTCCATCTAGTCCAGTATTCAACCAACTGTTGACCAGGGACCCACAAGCAGAACATGGTGCAACAGCAACCTCCCACCCATGTTCCCCAGCAACTGGTGTACATAGGCTTACTGCCTCTGATTCTGGAGGTAGCACATAGCCATCAGGACTAGTAGCCATGGCTAGTCTTCTCCTCCAGGAATCTATCCAACCCCCTTTTAAACCCATCCAAATTGGTGGCTGTCCCTACATCTTGTGGAAATGAATTTCTTTTATCTGTCCTTCCTTTTATCTGTTCTGAATCCCCCACTAATCAGCTTCCCAGGTTCTAGTATGATGAGAGAAGGTGAAAAATGTCTCCCAATCCACATTCTCCATGCCATGCATATCATGCCTCCCCTTAACCCTCCATTGATGTCAATGGAGTTTCCTCCATTTTTTATCCCCTGTGTGTGAGAGAGAGATTTGGGTGTGTGTGTGGTGGGAAACAGGGCTCTTTTGTAGCCCTACTTAGAGCTGCCAGGGATTGAACCTGTGATCTTCTGCATGCAAACCAGGTACTCTACCACTGAGCCATGACCCTTCCACAATTCATTTAAATAGGGTGACCATATGAAAAGGCGGACAGGGCTCCTGTATCTTTAACAGTTGTATTGAAAAGGGAAATTCAGCAGGTGTCATTTGTATATATGGAGAACCTGGTGAAATTTCCTCTTCATCACAACAGTTAAAGCTGCAGGTGCCCTGCCCTCTTTTAAATCTGGTCACAGTATAGCTGCAGTATATCTCCTGCAGCTTTAACTGTTGTGATAAAGAGGAAATTTCACCAGGTGTGGCATGCATACAAATAACACCTGCTGAAATTCCCTTTTCTATGCAACTGTTAAAGTTACAGGAGCCCTGTCCTCCTTTTCATATGGTCACCCTAATTTAAATGGGGTTTTTCTCACAGTAGGTTTGGGTTCATCTTGGTCTACTATTTTAAAGACAAGAGCATACCTCATTCTTATGGTGTTTCAGCCCCTTCTTTTCCCTAAAGCTTTTAAAACTTGATTTTGTTCTGACTTTATACTGTTAGTTTTACCCCACTCAGTGCCTGTTTACCCTACCCTGTGCCTGTTTGCTTTCTCTTCCCCTCCTTATTGTTTTATTATGGTTTTATTAGAATGTAAGCCTATGCGGCAGGGTCTCGCTATTTACTGTTTTACTCTGTACAGCACCATGTACATTGATGGTGCTATATAAATAAATAAATAATAATAATAATAATAATAATAATAATAATAATAATAATAATAAAAATATACATATTTCTCTACTCCAGCTTTCTCCAACTGGGTGCCCTGAGGTGCGTAGGTCTACAGTTCCCATAATGCCCCCAGCCAGCATGGCCATGGTCAGAGATTATGGGAGTTGTAGTCCAAAACATCTGGCAAACACCTGATTGAGGGAAGCTGGTTGAGATCCAGCTGGTGTAGATGGAGTTATGGTTCGGGAAGGCTGCTCTACCATCTTCTGCCAGTCCACAAGCAAAATGAACCCAAAATAAAATATGAACACACCACCACCAAGATTGGAAATATGAACAGCGCTTGAATAAGAGGCATGTTGCATCGGACATTTTCAACCATTACCTGTGTGTGTAGGTTAATGGAGGACTGGTTCGGGGAGTAAGGCCCCCCAAGGTCGTTCCTGAGTAGGTTGTCGCTGTGCATCTTAGTTTTGAGGCAGGTGATGTAACGATTACAAAAGTCCTTGCACAATTCATTCACTTTCTCCAATTCCAGCAGATGAATTCTCAGGACCTGAATTGCTTTCACCATCTGGGGAATGACAAAATGAAAAGCAGAGGTCAGACCACTTCTAGAAAACATTCATTGTTTTTAACCACTGCATCCAGATGATGACCTAGTAACTAAGACTGCAATGTTTATTAATCAACTGGTTAGATTAATCATTTTGATTGACCCTTAAGGGTTGCCTGATTAATTGAACAGCAGATTTTATTTTATTTTTTAAAAATTAAAAGATGCAAAAACTGATAAAAACGGCTACTGGCAAGCATCATCTTAGACAAGGACTCCCTTCCTTTCTGAGAAAGGAGGAGGAATGCTTCTTCTAAGATGGCGTTAGAAGAGGCATTCATTCCCTCCTGTGTGTGAGAGGAGGCATTCCTCTTCTAAGATGAAACTAGAAAAGGTTCTCTTCCTTTGTGTGAAAAAGAAATGCCACTTCTAAGATTGTATTAGGAGAAGCATCCCCTCTTGTACATGTGGGAGAAGGAATCCTTCTTCCAAGAAGATGGCTCAGCATATCATTTAAAAGCACTGTGGCTAGGATCTGCAAATCTAGTTTTCTGAACTGCACATCTACCGTATTTCTTCGATTCTAAGACGCCATCGATTGTAAGAGGCACACTAATTTCAGTATCACCAACAGGAAAAAAGCTTTGATTCTAAGAAATAATAAACACACCCGCGATTCTAAGACGCACCCCGTTTTTAGAGAGGTTTATATGGGGGAAAAGTGCGTCTTAGAATCGAAGAAATACAGTAGTATAATATGTTCAAGGGCAGCTTTAGACCTCAGCTTCTTTAACAACAGTTTCTCTGTGCATCATAGCACACCCGATTTCAAACTGAGGTTTTTTTTCAAAAGCTTGTGATATGGGATTGGGTGCTGCTGGCCAAAGTCAACAATCCCATGCGTGTGGACAGAATGTGTATGGACAAGATATTCACTATTTGAACTGGCCTTAAGAGGTCTCAGATGAGCACATCAACTGAAAAAATAAGTTCAGTTCAGCCACCAGCCAGATATTCTCCTCTCATTCGCTTCCAGCCAGCAGCCAGCTGAGAATAATCAGGCAGGAATAATGTAACAGAAAACTATGTAACAGGAAATCGAAAGCATCCACTTCCACTTTTACACTAACCACAGTTCCCTATAATTTCCAAAATTCATGGAACTGTGGTTCCTTTAAACTCTGGTCATTGAGAACAAATGAAGATCAAACTGTGTTTTCTGATTCTGGCTTGTTCTAAAACCGTAACTTAAGCAAACCTCCGTTCTCTAAATTCAGACATTGATTTATTTTATTCAGACATTGATTTATTTTACTTATTACTGCATTTATATCCCACCTTTTTTCCTCCAAGGAACCCAAGGAAATGTACATAATCCTCCTCCTTTCCATTTCATCCTCACAACAACAACCTTGTGAGGTGGGTCGGGCTGAGAGTCTGCCACTAGCCCAAAGTCACCCAGTGGGTTTCCACGGCTGAGTGGGGACTAGAACCAGGATCTCCTGACTCCCAGTCCAACGCTCTAGCCACTACACCACACTGGCTCTCACCACATCTCATGGAAATGTGGTTTAAAACTGGAAGTAGATACTTTCGATCTCCTAGGCAGACAGAAGAGGAGGAAAAGGGAGTGTGAAAGTCCAAGAGTCTCCCTTCACATAATGGGAAACGGTGGCTTTCCATTACACCTTAACAAGGCCACCGTGTCAATGTCCTACATCAAGGGTGTTCATCCTCAAGCCCACAAGCCAAATACGGCCTGCCTGGTTTAAAAGAAAACATGATCAGATTTTTGATATTTTAACCTCACCCCTTTTGCCAGTAGCCCTATTTCCCCTTTGCTTTTGTTTTTACCCACCACTGCAATGCAGCACCCAAGAGTTTCTCCAACACTGAATTTGGCTCTTGGCCTGGAAATGATTCAATATTCCCATCCCATATAACGGATACTGCTATCACCTAGACAGGTTAAAGAACCAGAAGCTCCATTTGCAAAATTCAGCATTGCATTCCTGACATGCTTTCGGGATCCAGTTGTAAGTGTTTTATGTAAAAGCGTGCCTGATTATTCTCAGCTGGCCTCTCTTCCTAACAAGATCGGAGAGTGGGAACACGCCTGTAAGCTGTCCCTTGAGCAAAGTCTTGGCCTCAGTAAAATATACCCCATAAATGTTAAAAAATTTACACATAAAACATTCCATGCATGGAACTGAGACCTTACGTTTTACAGCCCTGGCCTGAAATCTTAAAGAATATATAAAATCCCAGCTATTCACCACAGGGCAATAAATCTGGTTCTTTTATGGAACAAAGAGTCTTTAAATTTCAAAGCACTTTTTCAACTTGCTAATTTTAGTGGCCACCTTTTACAAACTATTAGTCACAGGCTGCTCATGGGTAGGATGACTATGCAAATCTACGCAGGTTTGCACTCTATTCTGCTAAGGAGCATGCAGAGATGTGATCAGGGAAGGGCTGCCTTTGGACATCCGGCCCAAATAGGGAGGCCAGGTTTTGCTCTTTGCCGATGGATGTCTATGCTATGGGGTATCTGCAGGCACCGATCCTTTCTTGCGGCTGTGGGTGTGCAGAAAGAGAAAGTGCATTCCCACAAGATGTTTGACATTATTACATGATTAATAAAAGCTGTCTTCTATATTTTTATCGGTCTCAGTCAGTCTCTGTCTGCATACTCCAGGGGTGGAGAACTGCTGCATTCCCTTGAGAGGAATATAATAATTAGCAGTGGTGGGCAGGGCCAGAACAAATATAGGTGAGCCGCCCTTCTCTTTCTCTCTGTCTCTTTGTGCCAGTCCTTCCTTCCTTTCTTTCCTTTCTTTTTTCTTTCTGCCACCCCTTCTCTTTCTCTCTTTCTGTCACCCTCCTCTCTCATTTTCTCTTTCTCTCTCTACCACCCTTCCTCTCTCAGCCACCCCTTCTCTTTCTCTCTCTTTCTGCCACCCTCTTCTCTCTCATTTTGTCTTTCTCTCTTTACCACCATTCCTCTCTCAGCCACCCCTTCTCTTTCTCTCTCTTTCTGCCGCCCCTTCTCTCTTATTTTCTTTCTCTCTCTACCACCCTTCCTCTCTCAGCCACCCCTTCTCTTTCTCTCTCTTTCTGCCACCCTCTTCTCTCTCATTTTCTCTTTCTCTCTCTACCACCCTTCCTCTCTCAGCCACCCCTTCTCTTTCTCTCTCTTTCTGCCACCCTCTTCTCTCTCATTTTCTCTTTCTCTCTCTACCACCCTTCCTCTCTCAGCCACCCCTTCTCTTTCTCTCTCTTTCTGCCACCCCTTCTCTCTCATTTTCTCTTTCTCTCTCTACCACCCTTCCTCTCTCAGCCACCCCTTCTCTTTCTCTTTCTGCCACCCTCTTCTCTCTCATTTTCTCTTTCTCTCTCTACCACCCTTCCTCTCTCAGCCACCCTTTCTCTTTCTCTCTTTCTGCCACCCCTTCTCTCTTATTTTCTCTTTCTCTCTCTACCACCCTTCCTCTCTCAGCCACCCCTTCTCTTTCTCTCTCTTTCTGCCACCCTCTTCTCTCTCATTTTGTCTTTCTCTCTCTACCACCCTTCCTCTCTCAGCCACCCCTTCTCTTTCTCTCTCTTTCTGCCACTGCCTTCTCTCTCATTTTCTCTTTCTCTCTCTACCACCCCTTCTCTCTCTCTCTCTCTTTCTGCCACCCCCTCTCTCCCTTTCTTTCTCCCCATTCACTGAGTTGTTGGGAGAGGAACAGTTGGGTTGTGCCAAAGGTCTCAACTGAACAGTTGCACAGGGCTTTTGAAATTGGGCCAAGGGATGCAGGTTGCCCACCCGTGACATACACACAAACCTACACACCTCTGAAAGGTCCATGGAATTTTACAGGGGAGGGGCTGGTTGAAGAGAAAAGCAATGTACTTTGGAGGCATTGCTAGCCCCTCCTAAAACTGTGTAGGATCTTTAAAGGCAGGGATCTACTTCTTCACCTACAACATACACAACTGTTTGCTTTGCTTTTATATAAGAGCATGTCTGCCATTCATCCCTATGGGGAAACATATGACATTGTATTTGAGGTCAATGTCACAGTGGACCTTTCTACACCTAAGGACCTTCAGGGAGGGAGTGGGGATGATACCGGACTTACATAAGATCATCCCTGGGTGGCAAAACGGAAGTGCGACATCCGGGAAGGGAAGAGGGAAGTCGCGCCCATCGTGCCCGCCATTTAAAACAAACAAACACAGGAGCTGGAGCAAACTTGCGTTCCAGCACAAAGTAAGTAAAAAGAAAAGAAAAGAAAGCTCTGGCTCCGCTCCTCCCACAAATTCTACCTACTGTTCCTTAAATCAGGGGTGGGAAAGCTCAAATCTGGCCCTTCTACTGTCCCAGCCTCTGGGGTTCCCCAAATGGCCATGAAAGTTGGCCTGAGATGATCAGGATTCAAATCCCTGCTCTGCCATGAAGCTGGGGCATGACCCTGGGCCAGACATCAGCCTATACTACCTTGCAAGGGTGCTGTGAGGATGAATGGGAAGGCAGGGGAAGAACACTACTGAGCACCTTGGAGGAAGTGTAGGCTTCACAAAAAGTGCAATAACCAAAGCAAACAAATCATAATACATGTTCTCAGATAATATTGTCAGCCCAGTGTTCCTGAAAGTCAGCATCCAAGGGCAAAGGCAAGAAAACTTGACATATACATATACGTGTGTGTGTGTGTGTGCGTGTGTGTGCGCGCTTGTGTGTATGTAAAATAAATCTCTCAATTATCTCAGCTCATTTGCTTGGGGTCTCTCATTTTATGTCCCTGCTTCGCTGAGCAGTATATCTGTCCGGATAAAGAGTTACAGTCCGATGGAATACGTGCGCAGGGTTGTAAAAAATACAGATGCTGAATTAATTGACTGTGTGGCACTCAGCAGCTGATTGAGTTGATAATGGCGAGATCTGACCTTTTTCTAATTTCTAATTATGTGCATCTCGCCTGTGAGGAATACATGATTCTTATTCTAATGATGGGTAATGTCGCTGGCCTTTTCATCTCCTCTTCGCCATCCGCAGTGGTGGACAATTTACATAGGATTAGTAGCATTAAAATCACATAGATACAACAAACAAACTCGGGTATGTGTGTCTGGGAAGATATTCTTTTAGGGAGGTCTAGTTGCATGCTCCCGACTGAGCCATCTCTTGCAAAATTCTCATCCGACGTCCACCATCAGGAAGAAAAAAGCCCGTGAGAGGAAAGCGAGAGGCAAGAAAACAACGGTAACAATACCGAAGAGTCAGGTGGCATGTTATAAGGATTCTTGAGCTGCAATCACCTACACACTTTCCCGGAAGTAAGACCCATTGAACTCAACAGGGCTTAATTCTGAACATAGGATTGCATTTCTGGTCATTTTCATGCAATAGACTCTGTGCTGGCTTTAGTTTTTTGAAAGCCCTTGGGCAAGAATTCCTCAATGGGTTCCCTCCCTTAGGGCTGGCCCTCCCAGGAAGTGGAATGAATCGACTACCTCAGGCGGCAGAGAGGGAGGAGTGGTACATTGCATGCTCCCCCTCCCCCAGGACGGCCACCTGCTTGTGCTGACAGGTGGACGAACACTCAGATGGGCAGGTATGTGGTCCGGACAGCTCTGCCAGCTGCTCCTCTGCTTTTGCATTTAACAGTGGGGAAGCAGAGCCCATGGGGCTCTCTGGAGCTGTCACCCGGTGGCACTACAGTGGTTACTCCGGAGAGCACTTCTAGCCTCGCTGTTTGACCGTGGCGAATGCCACAGTGGGAGAGTGGCTGTCAGGGCTGTCTGGAGCATCCACCACCCACCCTCTGGTTTGCTCTGAGGATTCTCTCAGAGTGAGCTGATTGGTGAGCAGGAGTTTGGCGTGCTTGCTTGCTCTTTGAAGAGGGAAAAGTGGCTGGCATGACTGCAGATTGGAGAGTAGGTAGTGTTAGGGGTGACACAGTGGAAGGCTGGGTGGTGGGAGAAGAAACGTGCTGGGAGACGTGTGGTGAGATGCAAGTGGGAGAGAGATGCAGCGAATAAAGGTAGACCTTCCTTGAGTCTACCTTCTCACCACCATTGTCACCAGGTGCTATGGCTCCTCGTTCTCTTTCTCGTCATTGCTATCCCTTGCTTGCTTGACAACCAGCAGGTCAGTGAGCAAGTAGGCAGTCACATCTACTGCTCCTTTTCATTCACACCATGACCACTGACTGGGCTGGAGCGAGAGGCAGGTGCACAAGTAGGTGGTAATGGGGAAGAGGAGGAGCAAGTCCACGGGGTATTTGCCATGGTGTGGGCTCTCAACAGGTGCCTGACCATGAACACTTGATATATCTACACTTCTGGAAATAGTATCAATGATTATGATGACAATAATGATGATGGGGATGGTAATAATAATAATAATAATAATAATAATAATAATAATATCCCCCCCCAAAAAAGATAGCATATTAAGAACATAAGAACAACCTGGCTGAATCAGATCAAAGATCTATCTCAGTCTTCCCCAACCATGTGCCATCCAGATATTTTGGACCACAGCTCTCAGCGTTCCTGATGTTTGGCAATGCAGGCTGAAGCTGATGGGAGTTGAAGTCCAAAACCCATGGAGGGCACCAGGTTGGGACTGGCTGGTTTATCTAGTACAGCACCCTGTTCCACACAGTGACCAACCAGATGCTTCTTCAGAGTCCACCACAAGCAACAGCTGGAAGGCAAGTGCAACTCACAATGTTCGTAACACCTCTAGACATGGACGTTCCAGTTCATGATTACGGCTGACAGAGGTTGATAAACCCATCCTCCATCAATTTGTCTCATCCCCGTTTCAAGCCATCTAAGTGGTTGGCTGTCATCTCCACTTTTTGTGGCCATGAATTTCATGAACCAACCATTTACGTATTGTATAGAGAAGTTTTTTTTTTTTAATCCATCTAAAATCTACTGCCAGTCAATTTTATTGGGTGACCCTGAGAGAGAAACATGTTTCTTTATTCACTTTCTCTACACCATGCATAATTTCACAAACCTTTACTTACAGCGCAGTCCTACGCATGTTCAGACAGAGAAAAAAAAAACACTCCTGAAACTCCCAGCAGGATTTGGGGCAGGAGGGCCATTTGCTGCTCCCCTTCAGGCAGCAAAATAGAATCACAGAATCATAGAATAGTAGAGTTGGAAGGGTCCTATAAGGCCATTGAGTCCAACCCCCTGCTCAGTGCAGGAATCCACCTTAAAGCATCCCTGACAGATGGTTGTCCAGCTGCCTCTTGAAGGCCTCTAGTGTGGGAGAGCCCACAACCTCCCTAGGTAACTGGTTCCATTGTCGTACTGCTCTAACAGTCAGGAAGTTTTTCCTGATTGTTATGTTGGACCAGCTCTGAATTGGGAGGATGGACCAATGGCTGACTCAGTATTATGGCAGCATATTTATTTATTTATTTATTTATTACATTTTTATACCGCCCAATAGCTGAAGCTCTCTGGGCGATTCACAAATGATGCATTAGCTCTATCTGTGGCAATATAAGTTGCAGTATGCACCTCTGGAGTAGGAAGCACATGAGAACATCTGGATTATTAGTCAAATGGAATCATTTTGCTTCAACGAACTTAAAATGGATCCCTTTTATGGATCCAAAGAAACAACAACAAGACACTAGTGGTGATGGCAACGTGATTATTTCTGCCGATTTAATGGTGGAATACATTTATTTCCTATACTGTCAGTGCTACAAACTGTACAAATCCAGGTTTGGTGCTCATGCATTAAGTGCCCAGATTCTATTAGGGATGTTTGAGAATTTCCTTTCTGTTCACAAACCATGTGAAGATATCCTTTTTTGCAATCTTGACCATGAGTAGGAATGCCGTTTTTGGGGAGAAATGTTTGCAAATTCCGAAAATTGTGAATTCAGTTGAAAAAGCTTTTTTTTTTTTTTTAAATCACATTGTGAAATGCACGTTTTTCCACACATGCACAAACACAAATGAAGTTTCATGCTATAGTCAATGGGGGATGTGTGGACTTCTGAAAAAAATATGCACGGAAATTTGCACTTTTCCTGTTGAAAATGTGCACGTTCCTCATTTGAACAAGCCAAGAAATAGCTTTGAAATGAAAATGGGATTGAGCCGAGAATCTAGGTGCGCTCTACAGTCACTGGTTCTCCCATCCCTCACACCCTGTTCTGAACATCCTGGCTGGGTTGAAAAGTACTGAGGATGATGTGTGGTGGGTGGGAAGGATGGCACCCCATGTTTTCTGGACAGGGAAACGTTTCAGCCATAACCTGCCGGCTGGAGCCAAGGCTGTTCTCATCTTTATTGCATTTAATTATGTTCCAGTGATGGAGGAATGGCAGTGAGGTCAAATGACGGCAAGCGAATGACCCCGCCAACGCTCCTGGGAAGACAACAGCACCTTGCAATTCATCGGCACAGCTTTAGCTTTTGACACTGAATCCCTTGGATAAATGACACAGGATGCTGATATAAGAATGGTGAACTTTAATGTAATCTGTGCAAAAATAGCAGGAGGAGGTCGCAACAAGCTGGTTAACTCCACAGACAAACGGTTGGAAGAAAGGAAGAAACCGGGCATTTAACCCACTGTGATCTCCTTCAAAAAAACCTCCTGTTAACTCTCCTGGAGGGAGTTTTCATACAATAGTAGTCTAAGAGAAGAAGAAGAAGAAGAAGAAGAAGAAGAAGAAGAAGAAGAAGAAGAAGAAGAAGAAGAAGAAGAAGAAGAAGAAGAAGAATCCCCATATAAATTGAAACAAAAGTGGCAGAACACAATGGTAAAAATCACAGCTCTTCAAAATAATCCATATTCTTAATGCATGAGAGAGTTACTCACCTCCTGCCACAGAGTTTTATAAATTTTATAAGAAACCATCCTTCTCATGATTCCCACATGCAAGAAGTGGCAAGATTGTTCTTCTACTCGGGAGCTTCAGATATAAAGATGAAGTTCCAGCAGAGAAGCTCCTTCAACTTAAGGTTCGCCATCATGAGTTGAAGTTGCAACATGAGGATGCAAGCCAAATATTTAAGGAAACATCCCTAATTAAGGGAGGTTTGCAGAGACCAACTGCATATGAAATGTGTCTGCACCACCCCACCAGGTTCAGGGTCAACACCAGGCACTCTCAGGCAACTGGCAGGGTTTCAGCAGAACCTCCACCCCCACCAGCACTGATGCCTGCTCTGGGCCAACTGGGTCAGTCAACTGGATCTGGGAACCTGCCATCTAAAATTTCCTACCATGGGCTACAGATTTCCTACAATTTCCTACAATTACCACTCCAGAGCATCCACTGGTGTTAATTTACTCCTGCATTCCACACAATTCCTGGCCGGGGCCTTAAGTGAGATAAGCACCGTGAGGCAGTCAAAGGTTGCAGAGCATGAAAAGCAAAAACCGGAGAACATAAACGATGTTAACAACAACAATCCAGAAAAAATGAGAGAAAGGACAAGAACAAAGAAAAAAGCAATGACCTCAGCAAAAACAACAAGTCTCTTTTAAAGAGCCCAGTTTCCAATGAAGCGGCCAGCAAGGCGGTTGAAAGAGAACTGAGGAGGCAGGTGGGAATCCACTGGAATCTGTGCAGTTGGACGGAGGGTGAGGTTTCTGCCAACAGTGTTCCTCGGCTATAGAAGTTTCCTGAAATGAGGCTCTGCACAGGCATAGAGCCTGCACGTATGAGGCACAGAGGCCATGAAGAAGAACCAAAATGGCAGCCCCGCACAATGCCCCGAAGTGATGCTGCATCAGGCACTGTGGGGAATTTAAAATGGTGGCTTAGACACTTCGTTCTGCCACAAGGTAAGCCTGCTGAAGAGAGAGGGCACAGTTCGGTATGTGCAGGTTTTCAAATGAAAAAAAGTTTTTGTTTGATGGCCTGCTTTTGGGCTACCTGGAGGATATTGGACTATTATGGAGAAAGGGGATAGGGAGACATTTTTCTCCTTTCTCATTGTACTAGAACTCAGGGTGGTGGTGGTGTCATCCCATGCAACTGACTGGTGGGGCATTTAGGGCAGATAAAAGGAAGGGCTACTTCACACAGTGCAATTCCACAAGATGTGGTGATGGGCACCAATTTGGATGGGTTTAAAAGGGGGATTAGATACATCAATAAGACTATCAGTGGCTTCTACTCCTGATGGCTACATGCTATTTCCATTATCAGAGGCAGCATGCATATGTATACCAGCTGCTGGGGAACATGGGCAGGAGGGTGCTTTTACATTCAGGTCCTGCTTGTGCATTTCCCATGGAATGCTGGACTAGATGGACCCTTGGTTTTTCTTATGTTTTTATGAACTTCACTTATGTATACCCCTTCCTCTATACATATTGGTTGAACTATTTGCACAGACTGCTGGTTGTGGTCTTTCCATGACTGTTTTGGGGTTCCCTGCACGACTCTTCTTAAGTTTTTACATTCATATGACTAGATGGACATTGGGTCATATCCAGCATGGCTCTTTTTATGTTTTTATGTTCTTCTCATGCTCTTACATTCTTATGACTGGATCGACACTGGGTCTGATCTAGAAGGGTTCTTCTTATTGGCCTATATTAATTGCTAGGGTACACCACTTTATGGGTGAGGGGAGTTTATTGTAACCGAATATAAAACAACTCTGTTTTCTGAGATCAGAAGACGTACAACCCAATAGAAAACATCACGGAGAGAGAGTGGACATTGCCCAGAACAGCTTTTACCAATCTGATGCCCTCCAGTGGACCACAACTCACATCATACCTGAGCATTGGTCACGTTGGCTAGAACTGATGTGATTTCTAATCTAAAACATCTGGAGGGTACCAGGTCGGGGGAAGGCTAGCCCAGAGAATGGTTGGGAAAGTAGGTTAAAGTATTCAACGTTTAGGCTTACTGCATTTTCAATTCTAACATTTTACAAGTTTTCTTGCAAAAGTATTTATTTACTACATTTATAAGTCCTCTTTTAAGATTTCTTTGGGGTGCCCTCCCACCCCCTGCAATGAGGTTCATAGAAGCTGAGGTGGCAATTTTGCTGTTGGATCTAAAAGGTATAGAAACCAGTCAGGAAGGTGGGATTATACTAACCAGTTAGACGCATTATCAGCTTATTCACAGTGTGGTTACTGAGCCATAACAACATTATAACTATTCAAACCTAAGTGCTCTATTTGGGTAATAATAGGTCTGGCCAATCACAATACACAGATTTGCATAATGAGTACCTAAGAAAGATAACTAGGCACTAATTATGCAAATCAGGCAACCATGACCTATCAAGGTACAGGGAACATCATAACTAGGGGAAACTGTTCAGTGCTATTAAATGTTTCAAATATAGGAACAGAGGAAGATACCTTATACTGAGTGAGACCCTTGCTCCATCCAGCACAGTACTGCTGACACTGACTGGCAGCAGCTCTTCAGGGATTCAGGCAGGTTTCCCCCCCCCTGTCCTACCTGGAGGTGCTGGGGATTGAACCTGGCACCTTTCACATGCAAAGCATGTGCTCTACCATGACCCCTGTGTCTCTTTCATCATGGAATTCAAAGTATTGTACGTGGGGGTTCCAGGTAGTTTCCCATCCAAGTACTGACCTGACCTAGATTGTGGCCTTAGAAGGTGCAGGGCAAACTGTATGATAAACACTGCTCTGTCCTACAGCAGCTGGCCAGTGCTCCCTGACTTCCAGCATCTGCTGTTTCAGGAAGCTGCCTCTCCCTGCCTAATGGTAGGGCTGGCCCCGTCCCTTCTTATGCAGCAGTGATAAGGAAAAGCAAGAGACTGCCCCCAATTAATACTACCTGCATTGCTCTGCCTTTTATAAAAAGGAAAGGAAAGGAACCTCTCGTGCAAACACTTGAGTCATTGCTGACTCCTAGAGGGACGCCTGCTTTCGCTGATGTTTTCTTGGCAGACTTCGTAGCGGGGTGGTTTGCCATTGCCTTCCCCAGTCGTGGTTGCCTTTCCCCCAGCTAGCTGGGTACTCATTTTACAGACCTCGGAAGGATGGAAGGCTGAGTCGACCTGAGCCGTCTGCCTGAGAACCAGCTTCCGCTGGGATCGAACTCAGGCTGTGGGGAGAGTTTCGGCTGCAGTAACTGTCTTTAATAAACCCATGGACTATTAGCTCGTAAGACAGAGGCCATAAAGATCATTTTGAGGCAGATGATGCTTGTATTATTACATTACCCCCTCTCTTTCTATCTCTTTCATTCACACAGTCAGCCATATGCATGAATCTAGGATATTTGTCATTTGGTGTGGTTTTACTCTCCCTTTGAGCTGAGAGGCTTCCTTAACGGTTCTTCACTGGTGATATAAGACCATTCTCCAGTGGAACTATTGGTAGAGCTAAATAAATGCCAGAAGAATTCTCCCCGTAGGCAACAGTATCCTCTCTCCAGATTGGTTATTTCCTTCTAAAAAAAAGTCAATTTCCAAATGTAACCAAATTGCTCTAATGTCATATCCTCCTGAGCAGACAGTTGTAAAGATTTCCAGCATGAATGGCTGCTGGTTCTTGGAAGCAGATTCCATTATGCAAAATAAGACATATGCAAATTTTCTTTAATTGACCTAACAGCAGAACTTGCAGCACAGCCTGGATTTCCTTGGCGTTAACCCCGGCTGGGATGCCTCCGGTGTATGAGTTAGGGTTAGGCATCTGCCAATTTCAGTTTCTCTCTATCTCTCCTTTTTCCCTGTCTTAAGTTTGGTTTGATTCCCACCCCACCCCATGAAAATTCATACACATTTTTGAATGCCTTTCTGTGTAAGATACCTTTTTTGCGTTGCAAGAAATTTCCCGACTATAATGCAACCATGAACATAATTTTCACTAATATATGCATTTTTGTGTGCACTTTCCTCTTATAAATGTGTTTATCGTATGCAATTTTTTTTTTTTTTGGAAAGCTGCGTTACAAAATTTAGAGAAGCGCGAATTTCAAAGGAACAACTGAGTTTTGGTTCACGTGTCGATTCCAAAGCACAACATTAATTTCTCCCCCATTCCTAGTATGAGTCAATTTGGGTGGGGTGGAGGCCTTTCTTTTGGAGCTCGAACAGTATATTAAAAGGACTGACTGATCCAGGTAAAAGCATTACCAGGTTGTCCAGTTCGGGGTCATCGCTGAAGAATGGTTTGTGCTCCTGCTCTTGCTGGTGAACGAAATTCTCAATGTCGACGTCAAAGCTGGCGGAAGTGATGCACTCCGAGCCCTGTGTCGCTTGCTCACACTTCTCAAACAGCAGTGTCAGGAGGGGGAAGAGAGGATGCCTAAAGATGGAGGAAAACGCAACATCATTCCGGGGACAAAAGGGATGCCACCAATATGTTAGTTCGGTTTCCCATTGCATAGGCCATCAACCCTATGCAGGCAGGCTTATTTCTGGGAACAATCAATCTGGGGGTGAGGGCAGAATAGTAGGTGCTGGCACTGGCCCTGACATTAGGCAGGGCGGGCATGTGTCCTACTTTACAGTGGACAGTCCTCTATTTCAGGGCCTCCTCTATTTGATGAGCTGCCTGGTCCAAGTCTGCTATGAAAATAAAGAACCATAAGAAGCCAGTAGAGCAGGGGACTTGAAGTTAGCACCTAAACAGCAGGCTAAGAAGGAAGGTACGCTGGTCACCTGGTCATAATCTTTCCCATTATGGTGAGATATATTTATTTCTCTTGAAGTTAAAGCAATTCTTTCTAAATATGCATCTGTACATGCCAATTAGGATATGAAAATTGATGTCATCTTTTTGGTGATGCATGCTCTCTCTCTCTCTCTCTTTGGGTGGGGAGATGTATTGTTGGCCATCCTAACTTTAGGATCCAGAAAAACGGGAGAAACATCTCAGGATGCTGTTGACAACTTTATTGTAAATAAGCCCAATGAGTTTTGGCCTCTGGCTTTCTGTTAGGCATTCTTCAGGGGGTTGTAACAATGTCTGCAGAAATCAATTACAACAGGATGTTCTCATGTCTCTACACGGGTGCCTAGTGAGATGTTTCTCCCCTTTTTCTGGTTCATCTTGGATGCTTACCTGCCTTGCACACCCTAACTTTAGGGCAGGGCCATAGCTCAGTGTTAGAGCACATTCTTTGCATGCATAAGGTTCCAGGTTCAATCTCTGGCATCTTCAGCTAAAAGAGTCAGGTGGTAAGTGATGGGAAAGACCATGAAGAATGCTGCCAGTCAGAGTACACAATATGAGGCCAGATGGACAAATATCTGACCTGGTATAAGACAGCTCCCTATGTTCCTCTGCCTGTTGGTCAGCTCTTCTTAACAAAGGCTTTTTGTGTGTGCATGTGTGTGGGGGCAGGGTACAGTTTACTGGTACCCATGTAATCTTTCCGCAACTCAGCTTGATCCATGTGTGGAGGTTGGATGGCAGAGACAACAGGTATGATCTTATCCCTGAAATTAAGGTCACCTGCGCAGGCTTTGAATTAAAAAGCAAGTGAGCAAGGTTTAATTGCGAATAGTAAATTTCATTTGGCTACTCATCTGCTCCCTCTCTTCACACCGAGGGAAGTGGAGAAGGGTAAGAGGTGGTTTGCAAATAAATCAAGCATTCCCCACACCTCTGTTCAGTAATTTGGCAAACAGGATGCCGGGACTGGCAGATACCACATTTTCCTCCTGCCTTCACATATGTGGGGAATTGGAAAAAAAAAAACCCATATGCCCGTTTTCACTAAAGGCTGAAAGTCACTCTTTATTTAATCAAAGCAAGTGTGTTTTAATTTCTTTAAAGCCTGTTGTCTTGAATGCTTAGAGCTAAAGCTATCCCAGGAGTCTGACGGGTTGAAAGATCTATTATACACATCAACAAATCAGAGGAACCAATGGATTAGCCGAGCCTTCCAGGACCAAGACAAAGAAAAAGGCAGGTGAAGGGGTTAAACTCTGGTATAAGTCTTCATTTGCAGCCACTAATACTGCAGCATATTACAGTCTAATCTAGACTGATCCCAGTTTAATGCAAGATTCTTCAAGCCATGAGCAGAATACGAGTTGTGGTGGGGGGACCCTCCCTGGTCGTAATTTAGGCAGCCCTGCTGAGGCTTAGCTGAGGGATATGAAAGGCAAATTCCAGACGGTGTTATGAATTATTTCGCCTTATGAACCTTCCCACTCTCAACAGATGCCTGCTGCCATTTAAACAGCCAGTAGATCAATTAGAAATGAAAGGCACAAATCGACCCTGCGCAAGGGCACTAAATTACTAGGAACTAATAATCCAAGCAGTAATGCCAGGTGGTAGGAGTTCAGCAACGCACCCCCAACCTTTGCACACAGCACAAATTCATTTTCAATGTTAGAGAGAGAATGGAAGTGCACACCGAGAGAGACTGAGATGGGGAGAGAGAAAGATCGAGCGAGCAGCAGTTTGTAACCCCCTGGCAAAAGCTTCAGGAAGCAAACTCTTTTGATACGTCTGCAGCTCAGGTACGCAAAACGAACACAAGTGGAAAGTGTGAAATGCCAATGAGGTCTAGGGGTTCTCTACCTGAAGGCCTGTCCAGTCCACGTCCAGCTTAAAGATACAGAACTATAAGAGAGCTTTGGCTAGTGGGCGGTATAAAAATGTAATAAATAAATAAATAAAGTAAGTAAGTAAGTAAGTAAGGGCCATCAACAGTATGTACCCAGACAGCAGACTGAGCAGGAATGTAAGTTACCTGGTCCCAATTTTCCCTATGATGGTATCATAGAATCATAGAACAGCAGAGTTGGAAGGGGCCTACAAGGCCATCGAGTCCAACCCCCTGCTCAATGCAGGAATCCACCCTAAAGCATCCCTGACAGATGGTTGTCCAGCTGCCTCTTGAATGCCTCTAGTGTGGGAGACCCCACAACCTCCCTAGGTAACTGCTTCCATTGTCGTACTGCTCTAACAGTCAGGAAGTTTTTTCTTATGTACGTATTGCATTTCTATTTGGATAGTAGTAATTATTTCTAAATTTGCATCTGTACATATATTGTGAATCACAAAAATATTCATAGGTGAAACCGTAAGACTAGATGAAACATAAAATCTCTGAGTAGCTCCCCACCACCAAAACCAAAACCAAACATATATCCTTTAGAGAATAGTTTATATATTGTTCTTTAAGTCAGGATTTGGACAGCCCAATATGTCTTCCTTGATAATATTTGTAAGAATATCAGCCAAGGATGGGCAAACGAGCAATATTCAAGAGCACTAGAATCTCCAAACATTGTCTCGCTGCTCATCTAGTGCCTGATTTCTGTTTGCGATCGCTGCTGGCTCTCCACAAATGGGAAAATCGCGCAAATTGAGTAGTGTCCGAGAGTGAAATGTCACAATTTGCGCAAATTTCATGATTTGCACAACTTTCTTTCATAGACTAAGCAGGGCTTCTGATCTGCAGGGGAAAACGTGCGCAAATGAGGAAATTTGCACAAAATTGATCTGGGAAAGCTGCACAAATGGACCGTGAGCACATGTCCACCATTTGCTAATATTTTCAGTGGATATTTTCATGCTCGCACATGCATTCGGGACTTTGAACAGAGCACACTTGCATGTTTTGTGAGCAAAAATGGCATTCACATACATCCCTAATATCAGCAAAGCATTATGGGAGCACACCTGAAACCCATTCAAGTAAAGTCTTATTAGCTGGTAAAGGAAGCAACCACAACTGCAGGTACTGAGCCTCTCTGTAAAAGAAATATGGCATATTGTCTCACAACTGAGGGCGTACAACAAGTTTTCTTTTACCAAATATTGATATTATTCTCCATGCGTAAACAAGACAAGGACACTGTCTCAGCTGGTGTGAAGTTTCTTTCTTTTTCTAGCTATTATGAATGGGGGTTTCCATTCATGATGAAAAAGAAGCCCTTCCTAAGGAAAGTGAAGAAAATAACATAATACAGTAGTGGCGTTATCGATTTCTCCCTGCCTAGGAGGTCATTTCACTCATCGAGGCAGCCTCAAACAGAATGTGTCTGTGAGGGAGCTTAAACAGCTTGTGCAGAGTGAACAATATGGCAACTGAGCACAAGGACAGAACCGCGTGACACCGTGAGACACATGGAAGCTGAAATGTAAGGGGGGAAAAACAAAGAAAAATTGGAGGAGAGTTTAATACTGAGGGATGAGTAGATGAAAGCATACACACACACACTGGCCCTTTCATTGAGATAGCTGAGTCGGTCAGTTTTGCTTTCTCCAGCATGTGAATTTTTAAAATCTCAAGTCCTTTCTCTCCTGAGAAATGTATCGCATTTACATCCAAAACAAACTAAGAGAGCAATTCCTATGGACCCTAGGCAGCGCCGGGGGTGAGGGTACAGGATAGTTCGGATCCCTGGATCCGAGGAGCACTCTGACCTTGGACCCAGGAGTCCAAGCTCCCCTGCCCCTCCCACTCAAAGCCAGCATGGAGAGTACTGCACCGGAATGCTTCTTTGAGGTTGGAAAGGTGACCTTGGAGAGGAAGAAAGGGGGCAGTTCTGTGGGTGGGAAGTGGAGGGGACTTTGGAAGCTGGCTTATGAAGCATCTTCCAGCCTTCCTAGCTGCCTTCCTTCCCACTCCACAGAGTCCTGGCTAAATGGGTGAAAAAAGCCCGTCTAGCAAAAATGCAGCATGGAAGAGTGCAGAGGCAAAGATCGCCTCCATGCTCCTCCTGCTCTGCACAGGATGCTCTTCAGCCTCTGATTCTGGAAGCTGATGGGCATTACAAGAGGATTGCACCCTAAAGGGGGCACAGCCCTTGTTATAGCTTCACAACTACCCAATGAAGTTGATTAAGGTGATAGATGATGATGATGATGTTTTACCCAAGGTCACCCAAACGAGCACTGTGGTTGACCAAGGAACTGAGAGCCCAGATCTTGTAAGTACAACCCTTTATCTACTCGGCTGCTCCAGATGTCTTGTGCCCAGATGTATCTGGACAAAAAGCTCCCATCATTTGAGATAAATTTCAAATATCATTTCATTATCAAGGTTCCAGGCTGGGAACCTCTCCTTAAAGCCAGGATAAAATTTAGCCATGTTGGCTAAATTTGGAAATGCTGCTGCACATAGCTGACATCAACTACCCAGTATTTGTAAACCCTGGCCCTGTTCGGTGAGAATATTTTGACATATTTGATGATGATGATAATGATGATGATGACAATGACGATGACAACTCCCAGACTACATTTGTCCAGCTGAAGCAGCTTTGCAATGTTTAAAAAGGCATACTGGGCTTGGGATGTTTTGAATATGCTGTAACGCCAAGGGCACTTGATAATGATGTTATTTCAGGCTATATCCAAGGACTGGCATGTATTACAGTGCCTTAATGACATCCTCATCGACTCACAAGCCAAGTGCTCCATGGCCAGTGCTGGCAGACCGTCCTGGGAAACTTACTTCAGCTCAGCCTTGATGCAAAGCCCAAGAAACACATTTCAATAATCCTCCGCTGAATTCCTAGGATTCTTGAAAGAGGCAGAGTATTCCAGCATCTCATTGCTTTTGCAGACTTTTAGGAAGCCCAAATACAAATGGTTTCCAAAGCTGCTGCTGGTCTTCCAGTATTTTTAACTTCATAACCCCATTGTTTACTTTCCCAAAATAAGAAGCGTGGGAGCTTGGCCTGTCTAGAGCCTCATCCTCTGATTTGGAAGACCTTCCCCTAACAGCCACTACTCCCGGTTATGCTGGCAGCTGTTTGAAGTTCTTAGGAGGAGGAGGCATTCTGCACATGCCCAAAGTTACCTATTTATTTCATTTATTTGTTCCATTCATACCCTACTTTTTCACCAAGAAAATGGTGCTCAAGGCAGCTAACAATCATAAACAATAAAACAAATATGTTAAAAACACATATAAAAAAATCACCAAAAATTGCAGAATAAAAAAGCACCCAGCCCAACAGACCATTGTACAAGCCAAAAGCCTGCTTGAACAAAAATGTCTTTGCCTGCTGGAAGAAGGGCAGCAGAGAGTGAGAGCGAGCGAGAGCCAACCTAGCTTCCTTTTGGAGGTAGTTCCATAGTTTGGGAGCAGCCACTGAGAAGGCCCTCTTTTGCATCACCACCACATGTGCATCTGATGGTGGTGGCATTGAGAGGAGGGCTTCCAGTAAAGATCTTAAAACTCTGGCAGGCTCATATGGGAGAAGGCAGTCTCTCAGGTAACCTGGTCGCAAGCCATACAGGGCTTTCTAAGTCATAACCAGCACTGTGCCCAGAAACAGGCTGGTAGACAGGGAGTCATGTGCTTCCTTTAACTAGCTGTGGTCAACCATCTGGCTGCAGACCCATCTTATTAGGTCACCACATTTTTCACATGTTACATGTCTGATAAGAACTGTTTAAATTAAATCCTGTATATCCCTATTATTATTTCTTCTTCTTCTTCTTCTTCTTCTTCTTCTTCTTCTTCTTCTTCTTCTTCTTCTTCTTCTTCTTCTTCAGAGCAGGATGTAGACAAAATTGAACACTTTGAAGTCATGTTGATTTCGTGATATCATCCTCATCAGTTCTTTTGAATTTTTATATCATTTCATTATAATCTTTGCAACAAGGTAAGTCCACTACATGGGCAGATAAGGCTACCTGATTAATTCAAGGCAGAAGCAAGATCCAGACCAGCCATTCCCCGAGACCAGCTTAATCCTCCTGTTGACATTCATGGGTCTTAAAAATACTGCAATGGGTCACAACTATAGTTTTTTTTTTTTAAAGACAAAGCACTACTCTTTCCAACACCAGAGTTTACATCTGAACTTTTTTTTAAAAAAAAAAGTTTTGAAGAATGAATCTCTTCAACGGTCCATGGGTTGGGGATGGGATCTAGATGTTGGCTTTAGGTCAGCACTGGTGTGACTAAGTACATTAAAAAATCACCTAACTGGGGAAAAGCCTACACTGAGCAGAGATCACTGTTGACCTCCTCCCACTCTGCCCAGTTCTCTCTCTCCCCCCCCCACCCTCTCTCCCTTAAGCCATTCAAAATTTGGAGGAAATAAATCTCTCTACACTAATTCAGGGAAAGTTTGATCCTCGTCAGCGCAGAACAAATAAAAGGGCTGAACTGGCCTGACATTTTACTGCAGAAGAGAGGTCGTTTTCAGCCACTAATAAAAAGGATTTGACACAGGCTAATAAAGAGAAATGAATTCCTCTAATGGCCTAATTTAGCACATTCAGCACTGTTCTGCTTGCAAGTCAGCCAGGAGGGGAACAGCCGAGAGAGAGAGAGAGAGAGAGAGAGAGAGAGAGAGAGAGAGAGAGAGAGAGAGAGAGAGAGAGAGAGAGAGAGACTACAGACAGGGGAGGAAGAGAAAAAGAGAGGTGTATGAAATGTAGGGGGGGGGACACCTCAGGATTTTAAAATACTAGTGTGTACCTCTTGCCCTACATTTTCTGTAAACAGCAACAGATGGGAATATGTCATTCTCTATATCCCCAAAATGAAGGCAACAAAGGGTCCTTTGTCATATAAGCCCACCCTCTAATATTGTGACGGGTAATTAAAACCAGTGGTTTAAAAACAAAAATCTTAAGGGGATTCTCCATTCCTATTTTGCCCTACTGAAAACAAACAAACAAATATCACCCAAGGTTTCTTATTTCCAGGTCTGTTATCCTGACATATCAAAATCCTGTCTATACAAACCAGGGTATCGGAGCTACACCCCCCCCCCCTTGCTGATTTATTGTGTGAACTCCATTCACCAGAAATAACAGCTGTCCTATTTATTTATTTTTAAGAAAAATCATTGAGAAAGCAATATTTCTTTGTGGTGGGCCAGGTTTGGCTCACAGACTGCCAGTTGCCCATCCCAACTTTAAGTGATTTCTTTTATCCCAAGATGAAAAGCAGACAAGGCAAAAGTTTTCTCTAGGGACTGGTTACACTCCGGTCACCTCTAGTTCACTCCTTGAACATTAGAACAAACTGGAGGTTTTAAATGAAGTTCAGGGATTGTTACCTCAGAATAACTGACTGTGAAATAAGAATTTTAGGCACAGTAATGAATAAACTATAAGTGTACTGTGACTCCTTAGACACTGTGGTGGGTTCACATGAGACTCCAGGAAGGATGTGGTGCTTAAATGTGGCAAGGGAGCATGGGTTTGCATCTGTCTTGCTTTTGGGTCTGCCTAATGTCAAAATAAGGCCAATGTCAGCACTGGAAACCCATAGGCAATTGCTAGGCCCCATATGCTGTGGCAAGACACACAGGACCTAACTCTCCCTTTGACAGGAAACTATGAGCAGCCATTTTAAATTTCCTCAGAATGCTGTGGAATACCTGATACAGCATTTCAGGAAATCTAAAATGGTGGTTGCATTGTAGGAAAGTTAAAATGGTGGCCCCACTTGATGATGATGAGGGCTGGACAGCTGCTTGGTTCTCTTGAGAAAAGCATTGCCAATGGGTAAGTCCTCTACTGATACCAGGCAAGCCCACCATAGGTCCAATCAGCATTGGCGGGGAGCCACTGGTGGCCTTCTGTGAAGCCCTGGGTCCACACTTTAGGATTTGGGCTGCATAAACTGGATTCTGACTGCACTCTGAAACATTGCAGCTAAAGTGTGGATGTCAGGTATGCCTGGAAGCAAAGCAGGCACAATCCTGCTCCTTTACTCCACATAGGCTTTACACACTTGGCTCCCGACAGGAACAGCTCCCCTGTTATAAAAAAATTGAAAAATTCTAGAGAACTGGGGTAGCAGTGGATCAACGACAGAAATATATATATATATATATGGGCTATTTTTTTAGCTACTTTCTAGCTTTCTCTCTCCATAGGAATGAAATGGCAAAGAACTTGCTTATGCTAGAACTATGGGGACAAATTTAATGTCAACTCTAATTATTTATTTACAATATTTGTATACTGCTCCACATCCAAAGATTTCAGAGAGGTGAACAGCAGAATAAAAACTTCATGTGAAAATAATTAATATTTTAAAGAAGAAATGGGATTCTGATAAAACTGAATTTTGATAAACCGTGGCCAGTCACTCAAGGAAGGCTTCCTGAAATAACAATGTTTTCAAGAAGCAAGGCATTGTTGGCGCCTGCCTGACCTCCAGGGGTGGGGAGTTCCACAGAAAGGGGGCCACCACATGGAAGGTGACATTTTCAGTGCCACAACTTTATAGGAAGGCCACTTATGAACAGAGGGTGGCCATTTTTAAACTTTGGCATTGTACTTTATCATTTTGTTTTTGATGGTTTTGATGGTGTCTCAACCTCCCATAGACCTTTGGTGATATAGAAACGTAATAAGTAAATAAATAGCCAAAAAAGAAAAGAGGAAAAGCACCACTCACAAAAAGAGTGGTGCTTATTTGCATAACATTTACATACATTTATATGTATAGATGGCAATTTAGAACTAATTATTGTAATTTAAATATTTAGTTATTTATTTATATTCATTTCTTGTCTACCTTCCAAGGTGGCCTACAGCAATAAAATACATAAAAACAGTTAAAATATTAAAAGCAATAAAAACATAAGCACAATAAAATAGCAATAAAAACAATAAAAACCAACAATAAAACCACCAGCAGCAACAATGGCAACAACACATCAATGAAAAGGCCATGGTAAAATGTGTTTTCAAGGCTTTCTTAAAGCCTGCATTGATGGCGCATCAAAGACCTCCAATAGCAGCTTGTTCCAAAGATGTGGGGCCACCACAGAGAAGGCCCTCTCTGCAGTGGCCCAACACCTTATAGAAATAGGGTGACCATATGAAAAGGAGGACAGGGCTCCTGTATCTTTAACAGTTGCATAGAAAAGGAAATTTCAGTAGGTATCGTTTGTATATATGGGGAACCTGGTGAAATTCCCTCTTCATCACACAAGTTAAAGCTGCAGGTGCCCTGCTCTCTTTTAAATCTGGTCACTCTAGTATAGCTCCTGCAGCTTTAACTGTTGTGATGGAGAGGGAATTTCACCAGGTTCTCCATATATACAAATGACACCTGTTGAAATTTCCTTTTCTATGCAACTGTTAAAGATACAGGAGCCCTGTCCTCTTTTTCATATGGTTACCCTATATAGAAATTCATTACATTTTGCCGTAGTGCAGAAGACCAGGTGGTTTGTTGGCCTTCCTGTTCAGCCCAGGTGCTCAGAGTTGATGGGCACCACTTCCTATTGTCCTTATCTTTAAACTGGAGTTGAACAGAACAGCCTTTCAATCAGAGGATACTTTAAAATAGAGGGCTGTCCTCTGTAAAAGAGGACACTTGGCCAACCTACCACTTTGGCCTGGCAGTATTTCCTAACTCTTGTGTGTAGTAGAAGGAACTTTAGAATCAGGAGGGTTCCCCCCTCCACTTCATGACATATGGAAATGTGATTCATTATACCTTTTCTGGAAAGAAAGGGACTCAGCCTGCCTTACAAAGGTTACCCAAAATCATCCTCACCCTCAGAGCATTTCTCCTCCTGCTCAGCCCAAGTCGACAAGATAAGCTGCAGCTTCTAGAATGGGTTGTGCGTGAGGAAACCAAAAGAAAACTCACTGAATAGCAGGGCTCTAGAAACATGTTTTGCAGAGACAGAGCAAGGGGGAAGAAATAATTTTGTAAAGTTCTTTTTATGGGTGATAAAACTCCCGACACACGATAAACCCGAGCAGTAACTTCACGTCCACTCAACCATTTTCTTCAGAGTGACCTTGGCCAGGAAAGCAGACCTCAATTACAGACCCAACCAACTGTGCCGCAATATGACTGCTGGGCACTGCTTGCCTTCCCTCATGAGTGACCTTGGAAGCCTCCGCCGAGTGCAAGGAACTTCAGCAGCTCAGCTTTTACAGCCAGCACTAACACACAGAAAAAATAATTTAGCAGGGCATTAACTCGGAAATTTAGTTCAAAAGCCAGAAGTTGCCTTTCACCTACTAGTCATTTCGGGAGCATAACTCTCTCTACCTGTCCTCTCTCTCCCAGATCTACGGGCAGTCAGGTCTGCCTTGCTTGTTTATGACAGCTTGGCGCTGAGGTAAGGAGCATCCGAGCAGCTCCTTCCTGCACTATAAAGTGATAGAATTGGCTTTATTTGCACAGACAATTGTTTTATCATAGCATCATAGAATAGTAGAGTGGGGCTGTAGCTAGACCTAAGGTTTATCCCAGGATCATCCTGGGTTCGTCCCTGCCTGAGTGCTGGATGCCCTGTGTGGCACTTAGATGATTATTTATTTATTTATTTATTTATTTATTTATTTATTTATTTATTTATATAGCACCATCAATGTACATGGTGCTGTACAGAGTAAAACAGTAAATAGCAAGACCCTGCCGCATAGGCTTACATTCTAATAAAATAATAATAAAACAATAAGGAGGGGAAGAGAATGCAAACAGGCACTGGGTAGGGTAAAACTAACAGTATAAAGTCAGAACAAAATCAAGTTTTAAAAGCTTTAGGAAAGCTGAACAGGTTTGCCCCCAGGACAATCTTGGGATAAACCTTAGATCTAGCTACGTCCTTGGAAGGGGCCTATAAGGCCATCAAGTCCAACCCCCTGCTCAATGCAGGAATCCGCCTTAAAGCATCCCTTACGGATAGCTGTCCAGCTGCCTCTTGAATGCCTCTAGTATGGGAGAGCCCACGACTTCCCTAGGTAATTGGTTCCATTCTCGTACTGCTCTAACAGTCAGGAAGTTTTTCCTGATGTCCAGCCGGATTCTGGCTTCCTGTAACTTGACCCCATTATTCCATGTCCTGCACTCTGGGATGGTCCATCCAATTTCTCTGCCGACAAATACACCGGAGAATTACAAGAGGGCATTTGTGCACTATTGGCATTGACTGATTACTGCAGGAACACATATCTCAAACCATTTCATCACAAACCCAATGCCTGAAAATGTTGGAAATAGCTGTGACAAGGCAGCAGGTGTTGTTGTGGGTTTTTTTTAAAAAGTTTTTTAATTAGTGCTATAACACTCTTTCATTTAACCTGTGAATTTTTTTTTAATGTAACCAATAAAGCATTTTAGCGCTAATGAAAAGATATATCCAAAAATAAATAAATCCAGTGATAATATGGCACACTCCAAAGAGGTAATAGTGAAGGTATGCCAGTGCTAACATCATGATTCCCATCCAAACTGCACTTCTTTAAATAAGATGGAAGATAAGCACTAAGATGCCCCACACCTGGGGTGACTGTGGTATTGTTCTACTCTTTTCTAAAAGCAAGTCAGTTTATCTGCAATCTGAAAGGAGGAGGAGGAGGAAGGGGAGGAATCATGGTGGAAACCAAAGCAGGATGACAATTTTATGATGACATCAGGTGTTTCCAAATGGAAGGCTCATTGTGCTACCAACCAGAAGGCAGTATTCAGTAATTCCATCTTTTTTCCATAGTAAGAATAAAGATGGAGGGAATAGTGGGTAAAAACAGAGAGGGTTATGAATGGAAGATGCTTCTTCCATGAATGAGGCACGGGGAACAGTGTGGTAAAATCCTTGTCTGGAAGGGCCTATCATTGTAAAAAGAGAGTGAATGAAGCAGTATTGGCTTTAGTTTTTTGAGTGCCCTAGAGCAAGACACCCTCAATAAGCCACCTCGATTCTCACTGACATTGTCACCAGGTGCTATTGCTCCTCATGTTCTTCCTTATCATTGCTACCAATTGCTTGCTTGCCAGGTAGGCGAACAAGTAGGCAGCGTCATCTACTGCTGCTTCTCACCACCACCACTGTCTGGGCCAGAGCGAGAGGCAGATGAACAAGGAGGTTGCCATGGTGAAGATGAGGAGCAACTACAGGGGCCCTCTGCAGGGATGCAGGACCTCAGGCAGACCATGCCAGCCCTTGACGCCAGCCCTGGAAGAAATGTGGCAATTCCACACTAAACTCTTAGGGTTGGTTCCAGTTTTAGCCATACTTAGAGTAAACCCATTAAAACAATGGGATGTACATTTGTCATGGCTAATGTAAGTCCCCTTGATTTCAAAGGGTGTATTCTAAGCATGGCTAAATCTGGAACCAACCTCTTGTGATGGAGCACCTTTAGGCTGTGTTTCCATGGGAGTAAGCCCCATTGAACTGGATGGGACTTCTCAATGGGACGTGTATAGGATTGTGCTGTTAAGTGAATGTTAGATGGTATCATCATAATCAGGCCCCCGTCTTGATGGTGGTGCTTCGGCACCACGAGGCCTCTGGCTCCCACACTTGCGTTCCTTCCCGACATCTGCATGGGAAGGAACGCATGTGTGGACTTTCCGCCGCAGCTACCGTTGCACTGAGCACCAGCAGGGATTGGGGAGGAACGAGGCAGCCAGAGGAGGATGAGGAGAGGGGCGCAGGGTGCCCGAACCACTTCTCCTCCCTCTGACCTCCCTCTGGCTGCCCGTTCCTCCCCCCTGTTTTTATTATTATTATCTGTATCTGCGAAGCTTCGCAGATACAGAAAAAAATAATTTAAAAATTGGGGAGGGAGAGGAACAGGCCCCGTTTCTCTTCCCCCTTTTTCATTTACCACAGGACCCTCCTGAGCTCCTGGAGGTCCGCCTCCTTCCCTGTCCAGCCTCCGCAGACAAAAAAGTCAGGGTAGGTGCCCGTCTTCTTTTCAGCGGAGTTTCTGGTGTTTGCCCCCGGATGGCTTCGCAATGGCGGCTGCATCCTGTAGATGACCTGCCGCTACTGCGAATCCACCCTGGGGCAAAGCCATCATCTAGACAAGCCCCAGAACTCATTTTCATGGCTTCACCCTCTATTCACCTTTTCTCACCCAGACAAGTTGGCATTTGCCAGCACCCTCCAACCTTTTCACCACTTTGCAAATAAAATGACATGTATGTTGTTGATGAAAAAAAGAAAAGAAACCATCAAGCCAATTTAAATCAGTTTCATCAGGCTGTTCCCGCCTAGGGAAAAAATACACTCTGGCTTGGATGCTGAAGACCTTCTTTGCTTTGCATTCTCTGCTTTATCTGAGAGGCTGTGGAATGTTCAGGGTTGACAGTGATACATCGGCACTGAGCACTCTTCACAGCAAGGGCAACATTAAGCATGTGAAGTCCTGTGGCCTTGATTTGAACTGCCCCACCTGGATATGGCAGAATTTCCCCTTCAGCTCTAGATTTGATGGCTCTTGTTTAGGCCAGATAATTATCCCAGCAGTAACATTTTTCATTGGCTTTTTAATTTATCTTGCTTGCTTTTTTCCCCATGATAGCAGGGGTGGCGGGAGTGGGGGGAGAATAATCACCCCCCCTCCCAAATGTCATCAAGAGCGATCAAGGCTTCCCAGAGTTACCATATATAACTGCAATTGCAAGACATTAGACACTCAATGATTCATTGTTTTTAAGGCCAACAGAAGCGTTTATAATAATTTAGTCCAATCTGTTACACGGGGCATAAAGCCTGCACACACACATATACACACACAGGCCAGATGAACACGTTGTGTCAAACCATTGTGAATGTGGAATAAAAAGCAGGATATAACACTATGAAAGCTGTCTATGGAATGTGGATTATGCCCCAACATTGATCAGTGCAGTTCAATACCATTGTAAAGCAGTAGTATAGATCTAGCCCCAAAGTCAGTGGGGCAGTCAGCTCCCATTGAAATCAAGCAGTTATATTAAATTTCAAGGGACTTCAAGTTAGTTATGATTTAAGTAAGTCAGTACAATGGGAATAAGCATGAATAACTTTGGTCTGGGTCCAAGCCATTGTCTTCACTAAGCCAAATAATGATTGGAGGACTGCATTTTTGAATCCCCAGAGATATCATATCCTGCTTTTTCTTTTTTAATTCTCTCATATGGAAGGCTGGCGACATCCTTTGGTTCAAAGGATGTTCAAAGTCTGGATTTTATTCCCAGGTTATTTCCCCTGGCATCTGTTACCAGCCATTCTGACATGTATGCCTGTGCAAGATCCACTGTGCAAGAGCTTGAGGGTGGACCTCCCTCAGGAAGCCTCAAGAGAACTTGCCTGAATCTCTCTCAGCTGTAATCAAAACATGGACATCAGATACATTTTATGATTAACTGGTGAACAGACCTGACATCAGACAGGTTCAAATAGCCCTTAGTTTGGTACAGTGAAGCCTTCAAGCAAACTTATGCAGCTGATAGAGTTGGACACATTGTGGCTGTCATGGAGTGAAGAGACACCCACCGGCACCCTTAGGCACAGCTATTTATTTATTATTGCAGTTATATCCCACCTTTTTTTCCTCCAAGGAACCCAAGGTGGTGTACATAATCCTCCTCCTCTTCATTTTATCTTCACAAAAACAACCCTGTGAGGTGGGTTGGGCTGAGAGCCTGCAACTGGCCCAAAGTCACCCAGTGGGTTTCTATGGCCAAGTGGGGACTAGAACCCAGATCTCCCGAGTCCCAGTCCAACATTCTAACCACTCAGCCACACTGGCTCTCATTACATTATATTATGGATTACGTTTTCATTTAATGAAGAATTAGGGCTGCCATGTCACAATCCAATTATTTCTGTAATACCATTAAGAATTCCAGATGAAAGAGGAGATTAGGCAGCCATGCTTCACTTCCAAGTATTATGTTCAATTCTTTCCAACCAGCTATATATGACACCTGCAGGAGGATGGTTGGCATGAGTAAAAGGTGCCACAGGAAGTGACGCCGCTGAGGAAGTGTCACAAGATGTTGCACAAGAGTCCACACTGTGGTGTAAAAGCTAAGGGTGCAATCCTATGACTGTTTAGACAGAAAAAACTCCTACCGCTCCCAGCATTCCCCAGCCCATGCTTCATTTCTTGGGGGAGGACCGGGGCAAGAGATCAGCCTTTTACTCGGAGGCTTACGGTCATCAAATGCAGAGCGGGAGTAGCGGCAAAGGCGTTCTTCACCTCCACGCTTCTCCTGCTCTGCAAGTCAGCTAGATGGGCTTGTTTTTACCCGTCTAGCTGAGGGTGAGGGAGAGGGAGGCAAGAAGGCTCCTCCTCGACTATGGGAACACTCCCTTTACTTTGCTTCCAAGGTCACTTTTGCGACCTACAAGAAGCAGCCAGTGTGGTTCTCTCTATGCCAGCTGTGAGAGGGAGGGGAGCCTGGACTCCTGGATCTGAGGTCATATTGCTGACTCCAACCTCAGATCCAGAAACTCAAACTATCCTATGGATGGTTGGCATGAATAAAAGGTGCAACAGGAAGTGACACCACTGAGGAAATGGCACAAGATGTTGCACAAGAGTCCATACTGTGGTGTAAAAGCTAAGGGTGCAATCCTATGTCTGTTTAGACAGAAAAAAGTCCTATAGCTCCCAGCATTTCACAGCCAGCTGTAGGACTTCTTTCTGTCTAAACAGGCGTAGCGTTGCACCCTAAGTCTGATATTTTGTTGACTGATGCTGTCTAGGTGCCATAGGATTTGTCTCCAAACCTTTGTATACCACCCAGAGAGCTTTGCCTATTGGGAGGCATAGACATGTAATAAATGAGCGAACGAAAGAATTTCCCCAAAGTTGGAACAAATAAAGAAAGGCACCTTTGGACCCAGCCCAATGTCTGCAAAGCCGTGATGAACTTTGGTTTGTTACAACCTGAGAAAGACTCTTCCACAGAACTCTTCTTTAACAACCAACAGCTTTGAGTCAAAGCCTCCCGATGGAAACATTTGATTCTATTGTCTCCAAGAAAGAAAAGCTGCTTTTACTAGATATTAAAGTAAAATAAAACAGAAAATGATCCCCACGCAACTCAGTACGTTATAAATTTCAGCACTAACCATAAATCCATCAGAAAGTGCATTTCTTTGGATGTCTAGCGAAAGCACCCAGAGCACTCTAGCAGCCGAAAGCTTCCGGATATAAATGGGGGTTCCGCTAAATGCTGCCAGGACTGCACATGAGTTATTACTGTAAGCGGCATCACTTCCAGGACAGCCAAAAAACAAACAAGCAAAACACTTCTGTCCATTAAGGGGAAATAGATTAAGCTGCCAAAGACCAACCAATGCCCCCCCCCACAATAAAATGAAATAAAAACCTGTTTTTCTCAACCAGCTCTTTAGAGTTAGAGCCGATTCATATTTTCACCAACTGTTTGTGGGCCACAACATACACCGCTGAAGTTTCCTGTGCATGGCAACTGCCTCTCTGTGGCCAGCTGACTGTGTGCAGTTGCTGCCGCACACAATTGTTGTTGTTGTTTCTGTGTAGGGTGACCATATGACTGGATTTGCCCGGATTTGTACTGGTTTTTTACGGCAAATCCGGGAGGGGGAGGGGAAATCCGGATTTTTTTCCAAAGAGCAGCTCTAATGGGAATTAACAAAAATGCCTATCACTCCGTCATTTTTTAAGGTAAAGACATGAAACTTGGCACAATGGTAGCTCTTAGAAAGGGCTTTAGTCATCCCAAATTTGAAACAGATCCGTTCATCCATTGATTTTTTAGGATTTTTTAAAAAATTGATGTTTTAAAATTATTATTTTTAAAATCATCATTTTTTAAGGTAAAGACATGAAACTTGGCACAATGGTAGCTCTTAGAAAGGGCTTTAGTCATCCCAAATTTGAAACAGATCCGTTCATCCATTGATTTTTTAGGAATTTTTTTAAAATTGATGTTTTAAAATTATTATTTTTAAAATCATCATTTTTAAAGATAAAGAGATGAAAGTTTGCACCATGAAAGGATTTAGGTAGAGCTTTAGCCACACCACATTTGAAACAGATCTGGGGCCAGTAGCAAACCCTATTAACAACAACAACAGCTTGCAATGAGTGAAGATACAGTCAGAAAAGATATTTGAGGGAAGGGGAGAATGTAACACACAGAGTATAGCAAAAGCTTCAAAGTACAGCAAAACCTACAAAAGTAGGAGTGAGTGAAGTTAATTTCAGATACATTGAATCTCTCACTTGTTCTTTATTTCAGTGATTTTAACATTAAAATGTTATGTAGAACAGATTTGTCTTAAATGTCTGCTGTAAAATCAGACATGTGACCAAGGCTATGTTCGGGTGGGCACACCCCCTTGGTACTGGACACGCCCCCTTGGGGGCGACCATGTTGTCCTCCTTTTTGGTTTCCAAAATATGGTCACCCTATTTCTGTGCTACCATGCACCTCAAAAATGATCCATGTAGTCACTTAGGGCACTTCTCACCATTACTGCTAGGAATGCTGTTAGCAGGAAGATAGTTCCTAAATATGTTGTGGAGAGGTTTAGGACTATTTTTTCCTCTTAGGCCCAGGGACAGGCACTTTCATCCCTCCACCCGTGCGCCACTCGTCCCAATTCAGATCCTGCTAGCTCATGAGGACTAGCATCAATACTGAGCCATATACGAGGTTATGTTATTATCCTATAAAGCCCTAAACAACTTGGGACCAGCATACGTAGCACACCGCCTACCCTTATATGCACCCAGACGACAGTTACAATCTTCAGAGGAGGTCCTGCTAGCCATTCCAAAATGAATGGAATGTCGCCATGAAGAACCTTATCTGTGGTGGCACCCACCCTCTGGAGGATCCCTCCTTCCTGCGGTCCAGGAGGCGGAAACTGGAATAGCTTTTAAACGCCTCCTAAAAACGTACCTCTTCACACAGGCTTTCCCTGGACTGTAACTTATCTGATTTCACGTTGCACTTTTATCTTTTAACGTTTTAAATTTATTGTGTACTTATTGTATTTTTATGGTTTTTATTGTGCACTGCCCAGAGAGCTTCGGCTATTGGGCACTATAAAAATGTAACAAATAAATAAATAAAATAATAATAAATCAATCTTATTGGCTCTCAACAGGAGCGAGCGATTAAAGCCTCCCTGTTAAGGTTTGTTCCCAGTCTTCCCTGGCTCTCAGCTTTTTCTGACAGCTTTTTCTGGCTCAGTCCCACTGCCCCAGCCCACTCCTGGATCCTCATTGGCAACTGCCTATGTTTCAGCACAGTGTTGCTGCTCTCAGGTGTGCCAGCAAACGCCAGGAAGAAAGAGCCCTGCGAAATGAGAATTAGAAGCAGTAGCACCAGGTGTGTTGGGTGGTCAGAATTCAAGCCTCTGTTGCATTTTCATCTTCTTCTTCTTAACTGGCTGCACGGCCCTGTGCTGTGCGTCTCTCCTTATCCTAAGCGCCAAACACACAAATGCACCTATGCATCTTGGAGTGTATTGCACACAAATTGCACCCAAGCACCTGTAATGGCCTTAAGTAATCCAGAGCACTTCCCAGACCAAGGCCCCAGTTATTAAGCTGCCTTTACTTTGCATTTGGGAATCGGATGGGCCCTCCCCTAACCATTTCCATAGCAACTAATGTATTTCAGATGGGAAAAGTGGAAGAAGATGGAAGAGGATCAAAGGCCAACTCAGTAAGTGGCATGAACAAAACAGGAGATGGGCACAAGGTGTGCTACTGCAGAGTTTTGCTGCTCCCTTTCGCAGGCTTGGGCAACCCATAGTCAAAGGTAGCGAGAGAAAGAAAGAGAAAGAAAGACACATAGATGGCGAAGAGGTAGATAGAAGATGATTTCCTTAAAAAATATAAACTAACACCAATACACAGCTGCATATCCCATCTGTTAAGATTATGTTGTGAATCGCCCTTAGAGCTTTACTTACCGGGCAGTGTAGACATGTAATAAATTCAATGAATGAATGAATGATTTTGCAACCTTTAATACCAGCTACAACAACAACAACAACAACTTATCATCATCATCATCATCATCATCATCATCATCATCATCCAATTATTATTAATTAAAGCCAGGCTTTCCCTAACTTGTAACCAAATATGCACTGCTCTGTTTGACTGCTCTCATTGCAACATTTTTAATGTATTTATTATTTTACATGGTTTTTGCATTAGTTTTCATATTTTCTTAGCTGTATTTTTCATGTAAACCTCTTATAGGTCTTAGAATATCAAACGGTAGGGAAGTTGTTTAAATAAGTAAATAATACATCATTATATTTATTGGATATTCTGCTTAACCGTTACAAACCCTCTCCCACCTTTCTCCCTGTCCACCCAGTCACGTTGACTATCCCACTAACCCCGATGGAATGAGCATATGGACAATGATGAAGCTGATTAAAAAAAATCACCTAAGATTTCCAGGCACTGCACAAAAATGAAAAACAACAGTACAGGCCCTACTTGCGAACTTACGACTTAATATAGACATGTTACAATTGGGAAAAGGGACAAGAAAAGAAAAAAAAGGAGTGCATTTAGGTATCCGTCCTTACATAGAAGCTTTTCAGAACTGTACTGTGTGGTCAGCTAGCAAAAGAGAAACTCCCGCATGATCCAATTAGAAGCAGATGCCTCGTTCCCAAGTTTTGGATTGGGGGAAAGAGATGTTCTCTATTAACATATCAGTCATCACAAACACAAGCCAGCAGACCTTTCTCTGTTCTCCTCTCGGTCCTATCTTGTAACCAAGCAACACTGTGGGTAAGAATACTCGTACCAGGGTTTGGTGAAGCTGTATGCAGGTGCGGGAGAACCAAGTCCCACACACATATTTCTTTTTTTATCTGTGCTCTCCGAGAGGAGAGCATAAAAGCTACAGCTTAAGCATTAATTTGAATTGAACGGGGCCTTGTTAAATTTATTGACATGAAATGAAAAATCCCCAATGCGGTTTTGAAGTGTCATGCTACCCAGAGGCAAGAAATTTTAATTAAAAAAACACACACACCAAAAAAAAAAATCCCTCTAGGCACTCAGTATGATATACAAGGGCTGCAATTCAAACTCTCTGCTTCCTGGCTCCTTTCCCGCCTTAGTTCTATCCTGCACAAAAGCCCACGTTTCCTTTTCTCTAGCTCTTTTCTTGCGTATACAAAACATAAATCTGCTAATACACAGTATTAGATGTGTGAAATCAAAATATCACAAAAGATTCCAGGATCCAGCCTTCCTTCCCCATAAAGCTCATTTACAGAGCAACGTGTGATGGTACTTAACACCGGCATTGTAAATTTCCACCAGGAACATGGAGGGCCTCGTGCCCTGCAGCACTGCTCAGTGGTATCTAAGGCCATAGCTAGACCTAAGGGTTTATCCCGGGATCGTCCTGGGGTCATCCCTGTTCATGTAAATGACACACAGGATATCCTGGGAGCAGGCAGGGACGACCCCGGGATAAACCTTAGGTCTAGCTAAGGCCTAAGTGTGAGTGCCATTGTGTGCTCACACAGCATTGGAAGTAAGAAATGAGCAATCCCTTCTACAGCCAGTATTAGTGATGGGAGAGGCAGGGATGCTGGAGCCCCCTGAAATTCTCTGAACTTCAAAACCTCAAAATACAAAGCTTAATTTGGCTCACTCCTGTTCTCATAGAATCATAGAATAGTAGAGGTGGAAGGGACCTATAAGGCCATTGAGTCCAACCCCCTGCTCAATGCAGGAATCCACCCTAAAGCATACCTGACAGATGGTTGTCCAGCTGCCTCTTGAAGGCCTCTAGTGTGGGAGAGCCCACAACCTCCCTTGGTAACTGGTTCCATTGTCGTACTGCTCTAACAGTCAGAAAGTTTTTCCTGATGTTCTCCTGGAATCTGGCTTACTGTAACTTGAGCCCATTATTCCGTGTCCTGCACTCTGGGATGATCAAGAAGAGATCCTGGCCCTCCTCTGTGTGGCAACCTTTCAAGTATTTGAAGAGTGCAAGCATGTCTCTCCTCAATCTTCTCTTCTCCAGGCTAAACAGGCCCAGTTCTTCCAGTCTCTCCTCATAGGGCTTTGTTTCCAGACCCCTGATCATCCTTGTTGCCCTCCTCTGAACACACTCCAGCTTGTCTGCAACCTTCTTGAAGTGTGGTGCCCAGAACTGGATGCAATACTCAAGATGAGGCCTAACCAGGGCTGAATAGAGGGGAACCAGTACTTCACGTGATTTGGAAGCTATACTTCTATTAATGCAGCCCAAAATAGCATTTGCTTTTATTTTTTGCAGCCACATCACATTGTTGGCTCATATTCAGCTTCTAATCTACAACAATTCCAACATCCTTCTCGTTTGTAGTATTGCTGAGCCAAGTATCCCCCATCTTGTAACAGCTTGTGACCTGTATTTTCAGCTTGTTTGAACGGGAAAAGTGCATATTTTTCAGAAGTCCACACCTCTCCCACATTGACTAAAACATAAAAATACAAGAAGAAGAAGAAGAAGAGGCAAGGGAGACAGGAGCAGGCAGAGAAAACATCAGGGCTTGCTCCAGTTGGACCCCGCCCCATAGGGCTAACTGACATCATGACCCTCTGGGGAAGAAGAAGGAGCTGTTGGTCTGCCCCTCCTTTGGGAGATGACAGGGGGAAGCAAGGCCTTCCCAACAGCCCTGCTGAACAGTCTCCTTAATTTCTCTTTTCCTTTTCTCCCTCTTCCCTCCCCACCCCCTTTTCCTTGTGTGTCATGTCTTTTGTAGAATGTAAGCCTAAGGGCAAGGTCTGCCTTCTTTGCTGATTGATTGTAAGCCACTCCGGGAGCCTTTTTGATTGAGGTGCAAGATAAAAATGCTATAAATAATTTTTTTAAAAGACTTTATTTTCCTGAGCTTTTATTTTGGTTTGTGTTCCAGAATAGTAATAATAATAAAAAAGCATGCATCCATTTGAAAAATGTGCAGGAAAAAAATGCATCCATTTGAAAAAATGTGCACAAGCACGCTTTAAACAATGGGAGAAAAATGCATCCATTTCAAAGATGCTCATAACTGATGCATTCATTTGGGAAAATATGCATGGCTTTTCATGCGAAAAAACAAGTTAAAAAGGCTCACAATTGGATACAGACCCAAGTTTGAACGAGCTTTGAGTTGGAATTCTGAGATCTTTTTGGGCTCATATTTGACTGATTCGCACATCCCTATGGATGCCTCCATGCTGGGAATAGCTGTACTTATTGAATTTGACAGGTGGAGATAGGTGAGAACTCTGTTTGGTCTGCCTTTTGCTAAGAACATACCAAAGTTTACAAATGTATTCATAAACTGGGTGGAAAGAACTTGAAAAACGTTTTGTTTTTTAAACCTGAACTAGATTCATTCATCGCCAAATTGTCTAAAAGATTGTCCCCAATCAGATTATTAAAAAGAAGTTGTTAATTGTTTACTACAAAACTCTGGGGGTTCAAGTGTCATCTTAGAAATGGCATTCCTTCTCCCTGTATAAAGAATGAATGAAATTTTTATTGCTAAAGGCGATAAGCCATCACAATTCGACATAATAAAAACAAATAAGAAGTGAAGCTAAAATAAATAAGTAAGTTAAAAATGGATAATATTTTTATCCAATAATATAGAAAAGTCACATTAACATACATTAAGAACTCGCGAATAGAATGCCTTTTCTAAGCTGATGTCTGCTGCAACGTGTCTGTGCAAAGAAGAAAAACACACACACTAGTAAAGTGTGCTTTTCACCAGTAGTATTGATTGATTCATGCATATTTATACAGTTAATCAACTACAAGTCATATTGTTAGCAGACTATGGTTCCTTCACATCAGGAATCAGCCCTAATTTTGAGCACTCCGCAAATGTGAAATCTCTAAAGCAGAAGAAAAACGTTTGGGATTGGGTGCAACTAATGGGAATCAAAGGGTAGTTTCCAACGTTAGACCCAGTAAAATAAACAGGTCTTTAGTTAGTCATGACTAAAGTGCCATTTATTTCAATGGGTCTACTCTAAGTACGACCCACTAAAGAAGTGGATCACGCAGAAAAGTCTCGAAGACTTTTCTACCATCAGAACATTCATTGCCACATCATCATTCTATTGCCTGTAACACAAATCCCTCAGTAATAAAGAAAGCAAATCTCTTTAGGTCCTTGGCTTGAGGCTCACTGAGTTTAACATGCACTGGAACCTGTCTTTTTCAGCCGACTGACAAAGACGCGGCAAAGAAACAAGCCTCTGTGCAGCATCTCATTGACAAGTTAGCCCCAGGCCAAATTCCAGCAATATCTCAGCAAGCCACTACAGGGATGGGAAGCAACATTAAAGAGCAGCCTAGCAGGCAGAATCCCTCTGTACCTGTAGACAGCCCGCTTGTCAGCCTCCAGTTGTGCCTGAGGGTCGATGGGAGTGCTGGGGATGGGGGTGTTGGCTGCTGCCGAGGGTGTGGTGATGTGGACGGGTTGTGCTTTAGCCGGCTGTTGAGCTGTGGCAGTCATCTGTTAAGAAGAAGAGGGAGAGGACAAGGAAGTGAAAGGTTGACAAGGCAAAGCGATGGTTCAAGCGATGGAGGACCCGGCGGTAGTCACTTGCAAACATCTCAGAGCATGGAAAAACTGTCTTTTCTGTATCTGATATGGCAGGGATGGGCAGAAAGTAGATCTTCAGAACTTCAACTCCCAAAATTCCTGACTGTTTGCCAGGCTGGCAGGGGCTTCTGGGAGTTGAAGTCCCAAATATTGGGAGATCCACCTTCTGCCCACTCCTGAGATATGGAAGCATGAACTTCATAATACTAGAACCTGGGGTCATAATACTAGAGAATACCTGGGGTCATAATACTAGTAATACTTCATAATACTAGAACCTGAGGGGTGGGAGATTCAGCACAGATTCAGCATCAGACTGTTAGTCATGATGCCTGAACCAACTCAGCCATTGGTCACATCTGTCCAGAAGGACCTTCCCAGTATTCATCCTGAAGATCTCGGTTTTCACAAATGAAATGAATTGCAAGTTCCTAGTCCCTATGAATGTTTTTTTAAAAAAACCAGCAACTCGGGATCCTGAGTAGGCTGGGCAGGATTTCCAGTGTTCAAGTGACAGCGGTTCATTGCACTAGGTGGTGATTTGTCCCTCTCCGTAGCTAGCTCAAGCACAGTGACAGCACAATCATACACATGCATATAAATCCCACTGAGTCCAATGGAATTTACTATCAAACAAGTGCATATGGGATTGCTGCCTGAATTAAGCAAAATCTGCGGGTGGGTGACTCTGCCCCTCTCATCAGTGACTATGGAATTCACTTCCACAAGACGTAATGATGGGCACTAATTTGGATGGCTCTGAATGTGGGCTAGACACATTCCTGGAGGAGAAGGTTACCAATGGTTACACCTTCTTCTATATATATTGGTTGAACTGTTTGAACAGAATGCTGATTATGGTCTTTCCATGACTGTTTTGGGGTTCCTTGCTTTGTACTTAACACATGGCATTGTGTGTCTTTTTATATGGATGGATGCATATGTCTTTATGATGGTTTTATAAGATGTTGGAAACTCAGATCCATGATGATGCACATGATCCATGAACAGAATCTTCTATTTTAGTTTTTTTTTTCACCCCAACCCCACCCCTTGGAGACAATTTCAGCAACATCGATCAAAGTCTTTCCTCAGAAGAGACTAAGGCCTTAGCTAGACCTAAGGTTTATCCCGGGATCGTCCTGGGGTCATCCCTGTTCATGTAAATGACACACAGGGGATCCCAGGAGCAGGAAGGGATGACCCTGGGACGATCCCAGGATAAACCTTAGGCCTACCTAAGGCCTAAGAGAGTAAACCCATGATCCCTGGGGTGAGGAATTTCAAGGATCATAGGATGGCCAGGAACGCCCCCCACAAGGTTGGAGACAGTGTTGTGACCTTGGAAGTGGGAGTCATTGATTCGACCCCTGGCCTGACCCCCTCACAGCCAGCATGGAGAGAAGCATGCTGGCTGCTTCTCTGAGGTTGGAAGAGCAACCTCTTAGGTAGAGGAAAGGAGAAGTTCTGCTGGGGTGGGTGGGAGGAGACTGGAGAGGCCAAGATACAAATTATCCTGAGCATTCTCCAGCCATCTTCCCTCCCTCTTCAAAACTCCCTTAGAAAGGATGGAAGGCAGGGAGGGAAAGATTGCCCCTGCTACCCCTCCTGCCCCACGAACATCAACCTCACAGGGCATAGGAAACTTGGAAGTCTCCGGGTTCAGGGGATTCCGAGTGACGAGGGTGCAATTGATAAGATCACAGTCCTACTGGATTGCTGCCTTCTAGACAGAACCTAGATTTTACTTAATCCTCAGAACAATCCTGCAAACTAGGGGATGCTGAGCGATAGTGACTAGACCAAGAATGGCCAGTGAGTTTCACGGATGAGCAACAGTGTTGCAGTGAAACCAGATCTCACAGCCTTGATGCACTGGGACTTTTTAATTAGCAGGGATGATGACATAACCTCTCATCCCCTTCAGGTTTCCCTGTTTTCTCGGAGTTTAGCTGTAACCCTCTCAGTAGCTGGGAGAAACAAATTTCCCCAGCAACAAAATGTTGTGAACTATCTGTGTTGTATTCCAGAGTGGCTTAGTCTTGAATGGGCAACTAAAGCTGATTCGTTTTACAAAAGACCTGCTCCTGGTGGAGATGAAAATGGCTAGAACTGGTTTGTTGATATGGATCGACAGAGCTGCCTGTGTTTTTGGCCTCTCCTTGAAGGTGGGAATATGGGGTTGTTTGGTTGATTATGATGAGCATTTACATGTCAACATTTAACACTACACCACTGCTGTGCAGGAAACTGAACCTGGATCTTCCTCGTTATAGTCCAAACACTCTAACCACTACACCAGATTAGATCACAATTTAGTTGAATATGGGCCTTTTTATCCCTTAACCCTATTTTTTTCACAGCAGTATTTTTCCCCCTGCTGTTCTCCTCCACTCTCTGGCCAGATGCATAATGAACTTTGGTGTCTATTTCATGTCCTCCTCTTCAGCTGAAAACATATATGGAATTCCTGCCAGAGAGTATTGTACAATCAGCACAGAGAGCAGTTCAGCTACTAAGATATTCTGCCTTTTGTGTGTGCGTGTGTGCGTTAAACTATTATCATGCCTTGGAATAAATACAGTGATCCCCATGTCTAATATAGGCTGCTGTTAATGTGCTATAGAGCCAAGTTTAAAAGAGAAATAAAGAGCAAAGTCCGTCTGCAGATACTTCAAGTAGGTAATGTATCTGGATAAGGTTACTTGGCAATGAAAAAGGATTCCATGCTTCAGAAGTAGATTCTGAGGTTTAAATGCCCTTCATGCAGCAAGCAGATAGAGGTCAGGTTGGTTTTCAAGCTACACCAATAATGTGCTCAGCCTGTCTTGAAGAATTCAGAGTACGAGGAGAGAAGAATGTGGACGAGGGCTAAGAAAGTGGAACACAGATATACTCTGGGATGGAAGGAACCAAAAGGTCACTGATGAGAGGGGCAGGGTCACCCACCCGTGGATTTTGCTTAATTCAGGCAGCAATCCCATATGCACTTGTTTGAGAGTAAATTCCATTGGACTCAGTGGGATTTATATGCATGTGTATGATTGCACTGTCACTGTGCTTGAGCTAGCTACGGAGAGGGACAAGAAACGTTGCCACTTGAACACTGGAAATCCTGCCCAGTCTACTCAGGATCCTGAGTTGTTGTTTTTTTAAAAAACTATTCATAGGGACTAGGAACTTGCAATTTTATTTCATTTGTGAAAACCGAGATCTTCAGGATGAATACTGGGAAGGTCCTTCTGGACAGATGTGACCAAAGGCTGAGTTGGTTCAGGCATCATGACTAACAGCCATTGATAGACCAAGAGGGAATCTACATGTCGTACTGAAGGCGCCTGCGTGCGCCTCCAGTCCGCCCTCAAAATGATGGTGTAGACGGAGAAAGAAGAGACAGAGGAAGAGGCGGAGGAGGCGGCAGCTGGGGAACGGCCGCGTCCTTGCCGCCGCCGCCTCCCCACTGGCCTCCTGCTGCTGGGGTAAGAGCCACCCGGGTCGGAGAGCTCAGGCGGTTCCCCAGCCGCCTCCTCTTCCGCCTCTTCTTTCTCCGTCTGCACCATCGTTTTGAGGGCGGACTGGAGGCGCACGCAGGCGCCTTCAGTACGACGTGTAGATTCCCTCCAGAGCTCCATCACTTTGCCAAATCTCCTTTTAAAGTCATCTGATGCTAGATCTACACCAAGCAGGATATAGCACTATGAAAGCAGTATATAAGAGGCAGGAGCCACACTACTGCTTTATATTGGTGTTGTTGGGGCCCATGACACGTACCATATAATGCTTTCATACCGCTTTCATAGTGCTATATCCTGCTTGGTGTAGATCTGGCCTAAGAGTGGTAGCAATTGCCAAGTCTTGGGACAGTGAGTTCCATAGATGAACGATGAATCCCGATACTGAGCCCTGTCATTGAGTGGTACAGTTGCATCAAGTAGCACTACTTCCTTGCCTGATTGGTTTCAATAGGTTACTCTAAGCATGACTAAGCCTGGATTCAACCCAGTCAGTTCCCCCAGTTCCTCTTTCAGTCACTAAATACTGGGAATCCAGGAGAGTTATATTGTTAAAGGGGCCCAGTAAGCATTGAACCAGACTGGTCTCCTCCACGCTACCTAGGTCCACTGCATGTACAATACACAAGGCTGCAAATATTCCATCAATTGATTGGTCAGGTTAATCAATCAAGATGCATTAAGAACATAAGAAGAGCCCTGCTGGATCAGACCAAATTTACACCATTTTGTAGACTGATATACATAGCAATAATTTTTAGATATGGAGGCATGTGGGATAGCTCATATGTGCATTCATTTATTTATTACATTTATATACCACCCCATAGTCAAAGCTCTCTGGGCGGTTTACAACATACACAGCCAATTGAAATAATGTCTTTATTTTGGTATGTTACTTTATTTATTTTATTATTTTATTACATAGTGACTCATGTAACAATTGTGTAATGTATTAGTCCACAGTTGGTGTCAATTTAGTGCTTTTCTGGAAAAGCTCATGACTGTTGTGAAAAACTGAGCCACACTATTATAAACAAGTGGCATCTTAGAAGAGGCATTCTCCTATCCCTTTCTGACCAGAGGGAATGCCTCTTCCGAGACTGCTTGCTGCAATATATGTGCACATCCACTACAAACAAACAAAAATATTTTTGCTTCAGAGTTTTACTCTTATATAAATGTATGTGATGCACTAAAATCAACTAACAGTGCAATCCTATACATTACTCAGAAAGCCCATTGAATGAAACTTGCTCTTAGATAAGGACGTATAGGATTGCAGCCTAAAACCCATACGATTAGTCAACTGAGGTTTCTGTAATTCAGGGACAGGGAATGTGTGGCCCTCCAGATGTTGGACTGCAGCTCCCGTAACCCCTAACCGGCTATGTTGTCTAGGGCTAATGAGAGTTGTAGTTACATGTTCCTTACAATTGCTATAATTGACTGACAGTTCCATACAAAATACATTCCATATTGGTAGGAACCCTCACTGACCTAATCCACATTAGGAGGGGATGAAAGAAAAGAAAAATCAAATTTTAATGATGAAAAATGGAAAATAACATAAAACATTTAAGTATAATAATAGAATATATGAACAATACAAATATCCCCATCAAAAGAATGGCATAACCTAAGCTAAGCAATATTATTAAATAATCTACTTCTAGCATTATTTTTATTTTATTTTCAAATTCTAGCAGTAATCCATCAATTTATGAAAGCAATATACATATCTTTCCATTCTTGAAATACTAACACTAAGTTTAGGCTGCAATCCAATGTACACTTGTCTGGGAGTAAGCTCAATTCAAAACAATAGGATTTACTTCTGAACAGGCATGCATAGGATTGTACTCTTGGGTAATTACTTGGGAGTAAGCTACACTGAAGCCAATAGGGCTTATTTTTGAGTAGATATACCAGACCATCGGATCGCAGAAAATAAAGCATAAGGCCTCTCACATCATTGTGAATTTGGTCATTCCAGAACATGAAAAAGTTGGCAATTTCTGCATAAATCTCTCTCTCTCATGCAAAATGTGTCATTTCTGACATAAGAGCCATATTCCAAACTCTAAAAATAAAAGCCACAGGGGCGGGAAGATATGGGCTTTTTCCAGTGATATGCTATGGTAACCTTAGCAGCAGCTCTTAATAAATTTATAGCCATTTCATGATCGACCTTTTCCACCAATCCATCCAAACAGTTAAGTAGAACGTACATGGGAAGTTCATAGGGGTTTTATAACTCATGACTTGCTCGATATAATTTTAAAAATTCAAATAATGTCTCATTACCTTGTCAATTAGCAAGAGACCTCAGGTGCATGACAATGCTGGGACTTGTAGGACTTTTTCTGTCTAAACAGGTATAGGATTGCATCCTCTTAATACTGACTACTATTCATAAAAAACCCGGCAAGAAGTAGGACTGGGGGAGAACAGACATTCACAGCAATGTGAAGAAAATGGGTTGAAAACTTCAGAACAAAATACAATAAAAGACTTTTTTAAAAAAGCAATGGCCACAAGCTCCCAAAAATTCATGGTGAAAAGGTCTTGCTGCCCCCATTGTTTCTGGTGTGGACAAGGCTAATGAATCACCATGGGCTTCCAAAGGGCATTTGGAAATTCTAAACAGGATTTAGAGCAATTGTATTACCGCCATTGCAACAGACTGAATGCATTTCACAGCCAAGTGACCAGAGGTCTGTGTAATGCAAGAGATTTTGAAGCTTTTAAAAAGATGAGAGGAATGTAAAGTGAGCGCTAATTCGTTTTAACACAACGGCCATTGTCGCCCGTTAACACAGCCGCTGTCATGAAGCCATCCAGCTTAGCCACCCCACTCTCTTCTTACTTGGGACTTAATTAAACCAGAAGGTTGATGCTAATGATTGATCAAAGCATTGGCTTGTTGGCATTCAGGAATTCCGTTTTTGGGTACTTTCCAAGCCTTTGCTAGCTTGCAAAATCCCTTGAAGAACAGACAAAATATAAAATAAAACAGGGCCAGAATTTGTATCAGATGTAGAAATCGCAAGTGCCAGTGTCTATTCATTATTTAAGCATTTATTTATTACATTTAGATAGATACATATTTACTATTTATATTACATTCCTTTAATACACTCAGGATGGCTACTGTAAGACAGTTGGAAAGCTACAATGGATCCAGAATTTATCTTATTTATTTTGTACATTTATTTCTGGCCTTTCAATATCCAGTAGGCATTCCCAGGGTGGTATACATAACAAAACCTCCCCCAACCCCAAATATTACAGTAAAACAAAATATACCATCATAGAATTAAAATTAGAGCATTATTATTATTATTATTATTATTATTATTATTATTATTATTAAAGTTAGTAATGTTTAAAAGCCGGTTGGGGTGGGGGATATACCTGACACTGAAATTATAGTAAAGTAGGCATGAGGGATGGGTGATCATTTCTTTTGGTTCAATTTTAGATGCGAACAAACACACAAAATTAATGCAAACTTCCCCAATTTGCATTCCTCAGACTTATACAGGAGCTGAATTGCAGTTGCACTGCAAAGCCTGCACATTGCTGAACACTGCAATCGAGCTAGTCAATTAAAAAATACAAACCCAAAATGTGTGTATTGGGAAAAAGTACACACAAAAGGCAGATATTAAGGAATCACTGTATACTATGGGGGAAATACATATGTTAAAAAAGTGCGGACAAGAAGTGTATATTGGGAGAAATCTGTACAAAAATATATACAAATTTCCCCCATGGGCAAACCCCACAAATTGATGTGGAAACTGGATGACAAAATGAGTGAAAAGAAAGTGAACCCATCAGTTTTAGGTGCCACGTCCTCTGGCACTTGGCCTTTTCAGGGTACAGGACACTGACATGAGATGAGGGTCAGACAGCTGTTCCAGGAGAAGGCCAGTCATTCACCTCCCCACCCAGCTAGAAGACACATCCTTGACATCATATTCTGAATCAGAAGATGAACCCCTGAAAGAACCTCCATCTCCTCAGCCTCATAGAAGACATCCACCCTTTCTACACCTAAGGATTATCCCAGGAAAATGGAGGGATCATCCCTGCCTGCTCTTGGGATCCCCTGTGTGTCATTTGCATGCACAGGGATGATCCCGGGGAAAAAGGCAAGTGTAGAAATGGCCTGAGACTACAAAATCAAGTGGGCAGGGACACTGCAGAGGCCACCAGTGAGGGAGGAAGCAGCAGCCAGGCACCTCTCCACCGTGCCTGGGTCCAGCTCCAGCTGAGAGCCCCCTCCCTCCTGCTACCAACTGACACTGCAGAGGCCACCAGTGAGGGAGGAAGCAGCAGCCAGGCACCTCTCCACCGTGCCTGGGTCCAGCTCCAGCTGAGAGCCCCCTCCCTCCTGCTACCAACTGACACTGCAGAGGCCACCAGTGAGGGAGGAAACAGCAGCCAGGCACCTCTCCACCGTGCCTGGGTCCAGCTCCAGCTGAAAGCCCCCTCCCTCCTGCTACCAACTGACACTGCAGAGGCCACCAGTGAGGGAGGAAGCAGCAGCCAGGCACCTCTCCACCGTGCCTGGGTCCAGCTCCAGCTGAGAGCCCCCTCCCTCCTGCTACCAACTGACACTGCAGAGGCCACCAGTGAGGGAGGAAGCAGCAGCCAGGCACCTCTCCACCGTGCCTGGGTCCAGCTCCAGCTGAAAGCCCCCTCCCTCCTGCTACCAACTGACACTGCAGAGGCCACCAGTGAGGGAGGAAGCAGCAGCCAGGCACCTCTCCACCGTGCCTGGGTCCAGCTCCAGCTGAGAGCCCCCTCCCTCCTGCTGTCACCTGTAACTGCTGAACTTTCCAACTAAGATTGTAGTGCCTGAATTTGCTTTCCTTTCCCCCCTCCTCCTCCTCCCTCCCAATCCCCTTTCCTTTTGTGTCATGTCTTTTAGATTGTAAGCCTGTGGGCAGGGACTGTCAAGAAATACTTTTGTAAGCCGCCATGAGAGCCTTTTTTGGCTGAATGGCGGCATAAAAATCCTTAAATAAATAAATAAATAAATAAATAAATTTTTCTCATTCTGTCATAATATTAGAACCCAGAGTCATCCCATGAAGCTGATAGGTGGGAGATTCAGGAGAGTTTAAAGGAAGGACTTCTTCACACAGTGCTTAGTTGAACTATGGAATTCACTACCACAAGATCGAGTGACAGCCACCACTTCGAATGGCTTGAAAAGGGGATTGGACAAATTTGTGGAGGAGAAGGCTATCCATATTGTCCTGGTGGCCATATGCTAACTCCAATATCAAAGGCAGTAAGCCTATGTACACCAGTTGTGGGGAACATGGGTGGGAGGGTGCTGTTGCCCTCGTGTTCTGCTTGTGGGCTTCCTATGGGCTGCTGGTTTGCTACTGAGTGAACAGAATGTTGGTCTAGATCAGCCTTCCTCAACCTGGGGCGCTCCAGATGTGTTGGACTGCATCTCCCAGAATGCCCCAGCCAGCTGGGGCATTCTGGGAGTTGTAGTCCAACACATCTGGAGCGCCCCAGGTTGAGGAAGGCTGGTCTAGATGGATCCTTGGTCTGATCCAGCAGGGCTCTTCTTATGTTCTTATGTAGGTCAGCTGAACTCACTACAGATTGTGGCTGACTATATAGGGCTTCAGTTGGCTTTAGACTGCTGTTGAGGCAGCAATCTGCTGTGGTTCTAGCTTGTGAGCCAGGCAGTAGGGATGGATGAGAAACCCGTTTCAGTTGGTTTACCCAGGATATTTCCCAGTTTGCACCTTCCAGACTGAGCACAGTTGCACACAACCCGCCCCTACTCAGTTGTCGCTCCTGCATGTTCAGGTGAATGCATGTATAGGGCTTGAATGTACTCTAGATTAACAGAAAAGAGATTCTGGGCAGGATTCTGGTAGCCATCATCTATATATTAGAAAAACGTTGCATCTGTAATGCATGTATTCGCTTTCAGAACTTGATTCCCTGTACTTCAAGGACAAAATAGCAGGGAAAGAACTTCACTTGGAAACACTTAAATTTATTATAAAGCAACGTATGAAGTGCAGGATTTTTATGCAGATTCCCAATTTTCAAAAGACAGATTCTCCTGTGCATTTGCAGAGATTATGCTCAATATTACTGCCCCCTAGCAGAACCAGAAGATTATTAAAGCGGTTGCTCTGTTCTCAAAGGATGTTTTTCCCATTGCTTCCTCTTTATTTTCATAAAATCCAGTCCCCTTTTTTTGACAGCCAGTTCTGCTGCCTTTGAAAAGCCCTGTCGAGCAGACTTTCAATTGGCAAAAAGGGGATATTTATGCTAAACTGCCTGAGCAGGAAGCCTACTCTTGCCTGCCTCTCAGTGCTTCTCTGGGCAAAAATGGTGCGTTAACATAAGGAACCCTTCCCTTCAGTGGCATTGTTGCAAACAGATACATTTGCGCAAAGTGAAATCGTGGTACTTTAGGGGCAGCATACTCCTCAATGTCATGTAATCCAACCCTGACACTGAAATATGCTCATCCGTGTCCAGTCATTCACAGGACTGTCTCTCTTCTAGTCCAGATTACAGATCAGTCTTCCTTAACCTGGTGTTCTCCAGATGTTTTGGACTATCAGAGCCATCATCCCTGGCCATGTTGTCTGGGGCTGAAGGTAACTGGAGGGTGCTATGTTGGGGAAGATGGGCCTAGATTACAGAATCCACTAAGGGTTGCTTCCAAACCATAAACTAGAAAGCAGGATGCAAAGCTATCCTAGCATTAGCCCTGCTCAGCCCTAATACCATATTTTCCAGTCCCCATGGCTGAGAATCACAGCAAAGAATGAAGGGAAAGGCAAAAGAACTGTGGGAGCCACTATCAGAGCAGTCCTCTCTCCTCTTCCGGTCTCTGTGCTACTGTCCTCCTTGAGTGTGACATTTGTGCAGAAGATTGGCTGTTTCAAGGAACGTAATTCCTTTCCTGAGCCAAACAAGAGCTCCTGGTATGCTCTGCTCTCAGTCTCCACTGGTCCCCCAAGGTCCTTCTAGTCCTTCACTTTAAGCAGGGGTAGGCTACAAGGGTGCCTTCCAGATATTTTGGGCTACAATACAAAGCTGTCAATGGCTACTAGTCCTCAGAGCTATATGCTACCTCCAGTATGAGACGCAGTACACCAGTTACTGGGAATATAGGGAGGAGGGTGCTGTTGTGGTCCTGTTCTGTCTGTGGGTTTCCCACGGGAATCTGGTTGGCCACTGTGTGAACAGAATGCTGGACCAAATGGACCCTAGGTCTGAACCAACATGTGTCTTATGTCCCCTAACCCCTAACCATTGGCCTGGAACAGGTGGGAGTAGTAAACATCTGAAGAGCATAAAGTTGCATGTCCCAGCTTCGGGTAGTTACCTGGCCTGGGCAGAGTTGCCCTTGACATAGGAACAAAGGAGATGAGATGTTTCCTTCCCTTCCCTCTTTGGTGTGCTCTTAGCAAACCAGGAGAAAAGACCTCAGCAACTTTGGGAGCTGAAATTTTCCTACTGCAATGGGGAGGGAGTTCAGGGGGTCAGGCAGCTGTCTGGGAAGGTATTTGCAAGATCAGGGTGGCCAGGTGGAAGGGCAGAGGGCAGAGGTGTTGACTTCCTTTAAGCCCGGGGCTGAATTCAGTTTTGGAGAAGCTTTTGGAGGTTGCATTCAAGTGCTGGGCAGGGCTGAAGGCAAAACAGGGGGCTCATCTACACTTAAGGGTGTAGCAGGAGGGAGAGGGAAGGATCACGGGCTTACCTGCTCTCATGATCCTCCTCCAGCATCTATATGGCCGTGTGATGTCCTGGACGGGATGGGAAGAGGGATGTTGTGGCCCCCTTTTTTTTGGAAGAGGAGCTGGTCGCATGGCAAAAAAGTAAGGAACCCCCCACGCCCACCCAGGGATGGAGAAATTACTGCACCCCACCTGCATGGGCACGGAGCCACCTTGTGCAGCTCCGTGCCTGTTTGAGGACCCAGGAGGCCACACCACATCAGCTGTGGTCCTCAGGGTTGTCCTGGGACCACAGAAAAACTGGGAAATCCACGGTCGCAGTTATTATTTAGGGGAAAGTCTCTGGTTATCCCCAGTTGACCCCAGGATCCCCTGTGCATCATTTGGACGCACAGGGACAACCTAGAAATGATCCTGGGATATATGCATGGTGTAGACATGCCCGGGGTGTGGCCAAACGGATCAGAATTGTCTTGTAGGCCTGACATTTTGTGCTCCCAGAGGAGAAACAGAGTGCCTGCCTTCTGAAGTCAGTTTGGCCCAGAAATGTTGCCAAGCTATTTCTGACTTTTGAAGACTCTACTTATTTCTGCTGGGAGGATTTATTCTGACACTACTTTCTGTTTCATTTTGACTAGTCTTCTTCTGTTTCCTTTCTTTGCACAAGTAAAGGAAATTTGGAAAGACTTTGGTGGGAAAGATGGACTACGATGAAGCACTTCTAGTGTCAAAAATTTCCTTAAAATTCCCCGTAGGAATGAAGAACAGTTAACTACATTTCCCTGCTGCCTCCTTCTGTCTCTGGTTTCAGCTGCCTAAGCAGGAAAGAAGTCACACTCAAGGAACAGCTAATGGGAAATGGAGCTGCATTTTATAAAACACCCCGTCTATTCAACTTAGCGGGTTGGAGTCCAGGCTGGGGGGGCGGGGGCGAAGAAAGGAACCAAGAGGAGCAGCGAAGCGAACAAACGATGACACAGAAGTTCCAAAAGCCATAAAAAAAGCCACCAAGGTATCATTTGTGCAAAGTGACCTTTCTCACCGGAGGGACACGTTTAAGAGATGAGGATAAAGAGGCCCCTGTGATTTTGAACGTGGCTCATAACGCAAAGATTTCACTCCATCCTAGAAATCCTCTATGAGGGGGCAAAGTGGTCTTGGCACATATCTCAGGACCTAGAAGTAAAACAAATGTTCTCTCTCTCTCTCTCTCTCTCTCTCTCTCTGTTCTGCACACAACAGTTAACTCCCTCTGAACACAGTCATATTCTCGCATAGGGGTGTCCATCGCTGGGAAATCTGGTTCCGTTTTGGCTCCTTGGGATTCTATGTCATGCACAATTTGTGAGCTGAGCTGCAGGCTTTTCCCTGAACTTGGGGATTTTTTTGCACATTTTTTTTTTTTGGGGGGGGGGGGGGAGGTTCCGCAATCTGTGCAAGTTACAGCTGAATTTGTGCAAATTATGTGAACATGACTGTAACTCACATGATCTGTGCAAACTTGACCATGGATTGTGCAAATTGCAGAACTCCCCCCACCCTACCAAAATGTGCAAAATTCGTGAACTGTCCCAACTGGCTGGTGCTGCAGCGGAACTGAAACAAAATCTGGGTGGGAAGGGAGAGGGAAGCTTAGGAAAACACCTGGAGATCCATCCCGAAATGGATTTCTCTGACGTCCCTATTTGACATCCCTGCCAATCCTGTCCGTACTTTAGTAAGGCTGAATACGGTTGCTCTGATATGCTGATATGGTTGCTCTGGTGTCACAATTCCCAGAAGCCCTTGCAAAAGAAGTCAGAAAAGAGGATGGTGGGAGATTGTCCAATAGTTTTCTGATTTATTTATTGATTCGTTTATTTATTCAGCAGTACGGTGACCTTATGGAAAGGAGGACAGGGCTCCATCTTTAACAGTTGTGTAGAAAAAGGAATTTCAGCAGGTGCCATTTGTATGCATGCAGCACCTGGTGAAATTCCCTCTTCATCACAACAGTTAAAGCTGCAGGAGTATAGCTAGAGCAACCAGATACAAAAGAGGGCAGGGCTCCAGCAGCTTTAACTGTTGTGACGAAGAGGGAATTTCACCAGGTGCTGCATGCAAATAAACCACATCTCCATTCTCACCCCTTTGGCTCTGGCTTTTCTGGCTTCCTTCTTGGGGTTTCTTCCTTTTTTGGCTTTTGCAATTTCTACAAACCCGTAGAAATTCTTTTGAGCATTTCTTCCACTAATACATTTTTGTGAGCACTTTCTTTTAATGGACACATATTTGTACACGTAATATATGCATTTTTATACATATACTTTTGTTCAGAGAACTGCATTGCAAAATTCTGAGAAATATGAACACTGAAGGATAATTGCACATTGATCCAGGAAGTGTGCATTTAGTAAATTCTTAGTGATATGTAAACTGAATCAAATTCTCCTATAACCCTAGCTACCTGCTACTAGGAATACTCACAAGCTGGGCATAATGGCTAGAGCCTATGCCCACCTGGCTGAGCATTTGTTAAGTTTATGACTCAATTACTTGCCACATAGCCTGATCTGATGCTCATTTACTCAGAAGTAAATCCTATGAAGTTCAATGGGATTTTCAATCAACCCTCCCTAGGATTGCAGCCTTCATGCTTTCTATTGTCACATATCAATATTTATTGCTAAGTTGATTTCAGGCTGATCATAGAAGAAAACTGCATGATGTATGAGCAAAAAAAAAAAAGTCTTCTTTAATAACCACAACAATATATTTGACATGAAGCTTCTATTTCAGGATTTTAGTTTCACAAACCTCATTAACTTTCATTTGGAGCCATTCAAAAAGCACAAAACTCTCTTCCACACCCACCTCAATAAAGGTAAAGTGGTTGATAACATGTCAAATGGCAAACCTCTAAAATTTTGTTGCAGTGCTATTACCAAGAACTAGGGGTTGTCCTTCAATTAACAAATGCTTAGTTGATCACTTGCCCTTTCACTGATTAATCCATTATATTTAAATAATTTTGCAGATGACCATAGCTTAAATAAAGGGTGCCTTTTTGAGATATTGAAGGAAGTATATGATCTTAAAATTTAAGCAGATTTAACTCATTGTTAGGAGGAAGGCACATCTTTATTTTTTTTCTTTTTAATTCAATTTTACTGTAACAAACAAGCAATGAAAAGTCCTCTCTGAGATTAAAATGGGTCCCTACCAATTAATCAATTAACCTTCGGTTGATTAATCTACCACTAGAGCAGTGCACAAATGACTGTTCAAAACTCTTCACACTGTTTAGGGGCAGAAAAATGGGGTGGGGAAAATTTCATAAAATTTCTCCAGTAGAAATTTTCCAACAGTTTCTTGGGTGTTGTGTGTGTGTGTGTGTGTGTGCGCGCGCGTACGTGTACGTGTGCAAGGCTCACCATTAGTAGTGACACTAGCAGTAGTATCGTGGTACATTTTGAAGTGCAAGCAACTCATCCTGACATTTCCATAGATACGTCCCCAAGGAGAGCCCAAAATTGCAGGCAGATGTGTTGACCTATATCAATAGATCAGTTCTAGTGATTTTCATCTCCACCAGGAGCAGGTCTTAAAAAACCACCCAGAAGCCATGGCCCATTCTAGGGAGCTAGATGATTTGTCAACCACCCCAGCCACCCACCCTCACCAGGTTGGGATGTCAGAACAAGGGTGTTGGATAAATTCCTGGAGGACAAGGCAATCAATGGCCACTAGTCCTGGTTGCTATGTGCTACTTCCAGTATCAGAGGCAGTAAGCCATAAACACCAGTTGCTGGGAAACATGGGTGGGAGGGAACTGTTGCACACTGTCCTGCTTGTGGGTCCCTGGTCGACAGCTGGTTGGCCACTGTGTGAGCAGAGTGCTGGACTAGATGGACCTTTGATCTGATCCAACATGGCTCTTCTTATGTTCTTATGTAACAAGTTTAGTACAGCTTCCTTTTAGCCCTATTCAGGTGTTTACTTGAACATGCAAGGGCTAAAAGTGAAGAGAAGCCCATGTGTGCAGGTCTGAAAAGAAGCCCACGTGTGCAGAGGTGGGGTTTGTGCACATGCCCCACCCCTATTCAGTTTGTCCTTTCACGTGTTCAGGGTTTGAACGTTCTCTGGATTTACAGAAATGAGATTCTGAGCAGGATTCTGACAGATGAATGGTTAACAAGCAGCCCTGGCTTATTAACCACCCTCGTGTCATGCGAACTGGCCCATGGTGAGGATTGTAATTCAGTTCAGAAGGAGCAGGGAAATTTGGAGCTGGGAGACAGATGACATCAGCATCCCTGCTAATTAAAAAGTGCCTGGGCTGTGTCCCTGAGGCCACTAGTAAAGCTTCTTTTTCCCCTCTAAGATTTTTTTGGGAGGTGTCACCAACAACGATTACAGAAAACAAGTGCAAGAAAAGGCAACTAAAACAAACAAGGGTCTGGAGCATCTTCCCTACGAGGGAAGTTTACAATAGCTGGGATTTTTAGCTTGGAAAAACAGAGCCTAATGCAGTGGTTCTCAACCTTCCTAATGCCGTGACCCTTCCTAATGCCGTGACCCGCCCAGAGAGCTTCGGCTATTGGGCGGTATAAAAATGTAATAAATAAATAAATAAATAAATACAGTTCCTCATGTTGTGGTGACCCCCAACCATAAAATTATTTTCGTTCTTCTCTACATGATCCATTGTCATGGGATGGTTTGCTAATGAAAATAATACATAACAATAGCTTTAATAATACAAAAGATGATACATGACATAGTTCAGTCAATACAGTTTCCTAAGACCATCGGAAATATGTGTTTCCGATGGTCTTAGGCGACCCCTGTGAAAGGGTCATTCGACCTCCAAAGGGGTCCCGACCCACAGGTTGAGAACCACTGGCCTAATGGGAGACATGATTAGGGTGTACAAAACTATGCACGGTGTGGAGAATGTGGGCAGGGAGGAAATATCTCTCTCTCTCTCTCTCTCTCTCTCTGTCTGTCTCTCATTTCAGTCTGGTTTCAGGCCAGGGCAGTGGGCACGGCACTGAAACAGTGTTGGTGGGCTCTGACTGATGACCTACTCCGAGTGGAAGACAGGGGGTGTGCTACCCTGTTGATCTTCCTGGATCTCTCGGCGGCTTTTGATACCATTGATCATGGTATCTTACTGGGTCGGCTCTGCGAGATGGGAGTAGGAGGCACTGGGTTACAGTGGTTCCGCTCCTACTTGTGAGACCGATCCCAGAGAGTGGTATTGGGGGGATTCCTGTTCCACCCCATGGCAATTAAGCTGTGGGACGCCACAGGGTTTTATTCTGTCCCCCATGCTGTTCAATATCTATATGAAGCCGTTGGGTGAGGTCATTAGGGGTTTTGGGGTTGGGTGCCATCAGCATGCTGATGATACTCAGCTCTACTTCTCCTTGTCGTCAGAGTCAGCTGGGGCTGTGAAGGTGCTGGACCAGTGCCTGGAGGCTGTAATGGGCTGGATGAGGGCCAATAAACTGAAGCTGAATCCTGATAAGACGGAAGCTCTGTGGATTGGTGGTTCCCGAGTCCGGGAAGTGGGTAAGTGGCCTGTTCTGGATGAGGTGGCGCTCCCTCTGAAGGAGCAGGTATGTAGCTTGGGAGTACTCCTAGACCCATCATTGTCAATGGATGCCCAGGTGGACTCTGTGGCATGGAGTACTTGGGGTCAGCTTCTGCTGATCCGCCAACTACGGCCTTTCCTGGACAGGGACAACCTAGTAGTGCACGCACTGGTAACTTCCCGATTAGACTACTGCAATGCACTCTACGTGGGGCTGCCCTTGAAGACGATGTGGAAGTTGCAGCTAGTGCAAAATGCAGCAGCTAGACTGCTGGTGGATACATCTTATAGAGACCACATAACATCAGTCTTAAAAGAACTGCACTGGCTGCCTATATGCTTCCGGTCGGAATTCAAGGTGTTGGTAATGACGTTTAAAGCCCTAAACGGCTTGGGACCTCGATACTTGTGAGAGCGCCTCTCCTTATATATGCCTGCCCGAGACCTCAGATCCATTCGTGGAGCCCTTCTCCGCATCCCACCAATGCAACATATATGCTATGATGGGACAAGGGAGAGGGCTTTCTCTGTGGTGGCACCCCGACTGTGGAATGCCCTCCCCTTGGAGGCCCGATTGGCGCCAACATTGATTTCATTTCGACGCCAAGTAAAAACATGGCTTTTAAACAAAGCCTTTGATGGTTAAACTCACTGGCACATTGTTTTAACTGCTTTTATTGCTTTTAAATTATATGTTGTTTTAACTTGGGTTATGGTTTAATTTGTTTTTAATTGGGTATATTTATTGTTTTATACCGTATGTTTTTATCTCTGAGATCTTAATGATATAGGGCAGGATATAATTTTTTAAAATAAATAAATAAAATAAATAAATAAATAAATAAATAAATAAATAATACTAGAATCCAATGGGGGCTATCCCATGAAGCTGTTGGGTGGAAGATTCAAGACAGATAAAAGGAAGGACTTCTTCACACAGTGAATAGTTAAACTATGGAACTTGTTCCCACAAGAGCAAGTGATGGCCACCACTTTGGATGGCTTGAAAAGGGGATTGGATAAATTCCTGGAAGGTAAGGCTATCAGTGGCTATGAGTCCTGATGGCTACATCATACCCCCAGAATCAAGAGGCAGTATGCTTATGTACACCAGTTGCTGGAGATCAAGGGTGGGTGGGTGCTCTTGAACTCATGTCCTGCTTGTGGGATTCCCATGGGCAAATGGTTGTCCACACTATGAACAGAATGCTGGACTAGATGGACTCTTAACTGTGTTGGAACACTGGCTGCTATTTTGCATCCTCCACAGTGCCATGGACACAGCATCCATATGGGGCTTTGTGGTGGAAACATGGTGGTTGCCAGAAAAATATATTTGGTGGGGAATATTTTGCAAAATGCCTTTCTTTTTCTGATGAACAGGGTGGGGTTGGAGGTTGAGAAAATGAAAACTCACAGGAATTTTTCCTAAGGGGGAAAAAAGTCTCCTGAGAAATTTCAGCTCAGCTGTAAATCCAACTGATTTATGTTAGCAACCCTACTAAACAGCACTGCTTAGCTAGAGAGGGAGATTAAGGCTGATCACGAGAACTGCTCGTAAGTTGCACAGAGAAAACAAATCACACAGTGGACAAGATAGGCATGCCAAATACATACATAAAAACAACTTGGAAACAAAATTAGAAACATGATGAGAACAAGGCCACCTTGGCCTCCTTGCGAGGAAGGGTAGGATATAAATACAAAAGAATAAATAAAGAAATAAGGAAGAAACAGCAGCAGAATGTGTTTTTAAAAAAGGAAAGGTCGTAACTTTTCTATGGAAAGCCAATAAGATGGGTTCATGACAGAAAAGACAGAGTTCCTTGTGATGGTCACTCTTTCCCCCTGCCCTGCATCGGATTGAATTTGGAGGTAGGGCCTCACTTACTGATCTCAGTTGTCATGGTGTTACCACAAGATGTAGTGATGGCCACCAATTTGGATGGCTTTAAAGGGGGGGGGGGGTTTGAACAAATTCCTGGAGGAGAAGGCTATCAATGGCTACCAATCCTGATGGCTATGTGCTATCTCTAGTATCTGGGGCAGTATGTCCAGGTACACCAGTTGCTGGGGGAAATGAGCAGGAGGGTGCTGTTGCGCAAATGTCTTGCTTGTGGGCTTTCCAGAGTTGGTTGGTCACTGTGTGAACAGAATACTGACCTAGATGGACTCTTGGAGGGGATCTACACTAGTCAAGTTAGAACGTGTCTTACCATTTTAAAGTGTGTGTTTGGTAGTATTTTGCCACATGACGTTCAGTTTATGACATTTTATTGTTGTCTGTTCTCCGATTTTTATTTTGAACTTCTCTGAAATAAGTCGTTCTATTTAGTATGATGTGGCCGATTTCGTCATATTAAATGGGTTTCCTGTAGTTCTTAATTAGCCAATCACATTCCTGGGGGCATGTTTATATAATTTCCGTGCCCAAAGTTGGAGCCGTTTTTTTTTCTTTCAAGCCTCTTTTTTGCAGACATTTTTAGTTTCACTTTTGGGAGGCTGCTTGCTGGATTGTTTGCCGGTGGAGGATTCTCAGAGAGAAGAGGAAGTGGGAGGGGAAATTGGCAGACGGGGAAAAAGAACAAACGGATTTCTTTTCTTAGTGTGGCCAAAATGAATGCATTCCCATGGAAAGAGAAAAGTAAGTAAATGTTTTAAAAACTGCTACGTTTTAAATCGTTCAAAACCAAAACGTTCAATGACTGTAAAAACAACGTTTCATATACTAGTGTAGATCCCCTCCTGGTCTAATCCAGCATGGTTCTTCTTACATTCTTATGTGTTAATACTACAGGAAATGAGAGATGTATCCATATCCTGATGACTTGGTATCAGTGCTCAGTGGAATATCCAGCATCCATTCAACATTAGAATCTTGCTTTCAACTTAAGATGTGTGCGTATTTGTTTTATATAGAGAGAAGTGCCTTGGAAAATGGCAAGGTCCATTTAGGGCCATGGCTAGACCTGCCGATACCCTGGGATTGCCCCGGGATCATCCCTGTGCGTCCACATGACACACAGGGGAACCTGGGAGCAGGGAGGGATGATCCCTCCTTTGCTCTGGGATATTGGCATATCCCTTTAATCCCACTTTTTCTGTTGTCTCGGGATTATCCTAAGACCACAGAACATGTGGGTAGGCGTCGTGGGTTGTCCTGGCTCCTCGTGACTAACTATGAGAAGCTGGCAGCTGGGCACGGGGCACAGAGTTCCTCAGGAGCTCTGTGCCCATTGGGGGTGGGTGGGTGGAGCAGGGAAATGCTTTTTTAAAAATATATATAGCCACATTTGGTGCTCGAGTGTTTGTGAGCTCCGTTCCCTTTAAGAAAAAAAGATGGCAGGTGCGACGTCCTCTTCCTCCTAGGACATCGCGCTCCGCGTGTAGGCAGAGGGAGAGATCTCGCAATAACCATATCGCGAGATTTCCCTCCTCCATCGCACTAGACCCACAGGTCTAGCCATGGCCTATGTATTACTAAAATCAAGAAAATGCATCACTGCAAAAGAATAAATAAAAGGAAATCGAAGAGGACAGCGATTTGCATAGGCAAACGTATATGTATAAATGTGCATTTGGGAAGCATAGCTATCATTTCAACAGAAATATCACACGTCTTGCCATCGTGGGAGAGACTGTGGCCACGTGAGCTGTGTGCCTGCTCAGTCTGCTATGCAGGTGCTGACTGCAGATGGACACCTTCTTCTGGGTCTTTCTCTTTAAATCAGACTTGGACTGGGCAGCCCTTCAATTAGAAGACACCATAAAATTGAGGTCCTCTAATAGCTCTTCAAAGAGCAATATATCCTCTATAAAGTAGGACACATGGTCACCCAATAGAAATTAAAGGAAGCATAAAAATAAATCCTCTGCTATGGTATTAGTTGGCATTAGGACATTACAGATGATGATGATGATGATGATGATGATGATGATGATGATGATTTCTTACTTACAGAAACCTAAAGTCAGTCTTCAACTAAAATAAAAAGAGGACTTACTTCTGAGAAGACATGCATTGAACTGCACTGTTAATTGCATATATTCCAGCAGGGAAGACCCAGGGATCCTACTGAAAAATATACCACCGCCCTTCTAATAAAATACAAGTGTTTAATAGGTTTGTCACAATGTCCACAAGTAAAGTGTGTGTGTGTGTGTGTGTGTGTGTGTGTGTGTGTGTGTACCCAAATGGAGACCCAGGAGGATAGGTTGGCTGATGTGTTATTTCTGTAACTTTGCAAAAAAGAAATCAATAAAACCTTAAATACAAAGAAAAATGGAACATGAAATGATCAGCAGGGAATGAACTTTGTTGAAATAAATTATGATGGACTTTTATTTAGAGTTATTTCAGGAATCTTTAAGGAACCACTTAAGTTATAATTGAGCATCTGATAGAAGAGAACCTGTCAGTTAAGAGCCTGTGAGGAGTCCAAGTGACTCAGGGCTATTAATATAAAGTTCTGTCTGCATCTGCAAAGCATCAGAGGACATGGCTAAAATCCAAAGGGCAGAATTATGCAGAGAAGAGGATTTTTTTTAAAAATGGAGAGAGATGCTCAAACACAGATAGCTTGTGGCTTCAATAGATGTGTTTGCAAAAGATGCAGTCAATAAGATTTCATTGTTTTCTTACCCAGCAGAAATCCCTACAGATCACAGGACAAAAAATATCACGTCTGAGAATTTGAAGAGCTGCAACCAGCCAGAGTAAATGCTGGTCAAGATGGATAAATAGTATGACCTGGTTTAAGGCACTGTTCTATGAATATGCCCAAATGGGGACAGATCATATGCAATCCTTGGCACCTACAGGTAATGCTGTAAAGAGGACTCCTGTCTGAAGCCCTGGAGAGCTACTGCAGTGCTACTGCAGTACTGAGCTAGACAGACTACTAGTCTGACTCAGTAGTTGAGTTCACACAATAAGTTAACCCACACTCAGTGGTTGAGTATGGGTTAGTGCTGAACCATGGGTTGTTTATTGAACCGTGGGTTAGTGTGTTGTCTTAACCCAGGACATTTTCTGCAGGGTGACTTGTTAACCACGCATGGGGCTATTTTACTCTGACAAGACACCTTGAGTACCCATGCTTTGCTGTTGGATTGTTCAGGGTTAACAAGCCACACTGCAGAAAATGTCCTGGGTTTGTACAACCCACGGTCCAACGAACAACCTATGGTTCAAAACAACCCACACTTGTTGTGTGAACCCAGCCAGTATAAAGCAGCTTCCTATGTCCCCAGATGCACCATTTGATATGGACATGCTACTTCTCATGGTGCCAATTACTCCGCTAGTAATTCAATGAGACATAAGATCTACAGGGAGTGTCAGTGCTTCCATCAACACTACACAGGGATCCAGTGCAATTAGTTGCTATATTATTGTTCCACCAAGTGTTCAGGATCCAGTTTTTACCAACAAAGACAGATGTTTTATAGCATCACTGCAAGTACAAACAACTGCATGGGGGCATGGTTAATATACCCACCCACAAAACCAAGGCTTCTGCATGCAGTGTACCCCATAATCCAGCCACTCTGTTGACCCATCTCCAGCGGTATGTGCATCAGCCATTGGAGGCTTTCAAGGAAACTGAATCACATTTCTCCTTGGGGGGGATCACATTTCTTAATGACTTGAAATGCTTTCCAGAGATACAGCTATTGCTGCAGATCCATTACCGGATTCTAGGGCCCCATTACTGAAACACTGGTAGGGCTGTTGGGCAAATCCTCGGCCAGCCCAGAACTGAATGTTTGGAGCAGTGCTGACTTTCTCCTGGGACATGAAAGTGTTTGGCACCATGACCAGCCATGGGGGCTCCTTTCAGCAGCTGCGATTTGTTAATCCACAGTATAATGTGAATTAAATTAGGCTCTTCACACTTAACTAACCCTCAATCTGCATTCTTTTGTAACTCCTGAGGTTTCCGATGCAGCTAAGAGCTAATCCCTGCAGCCCTAAACTTCTCCCAGCTGCTGGCTCGTAGCCGTTATGGAGGGATTCCAACTATTCAGGGCCAGTAAACTTAATCCTAAAGCTGTTAGGCTCTTCTAAAATAACGAGACCCACCAATTTAAAGCTGTTAGCCTTAATTAACAGGAAAGGAGGCATTCAGGTTACATGCCGAAGCACAGGGCTTAGCCAGAAAGCCGTGTTCCATTGCTTAGCTTCCAGCTTTCTTGTACTCTCCAAAGCACTAGTGATGTTTGCATGTTAGATGGCAACGCTGAAAATATCATTGATAGCGTAAGAGATTTGATCAGTTAGCAAGGTCGGCTAGCAGCCTGGATCTTTGGAATGTATGGGCACTTGGGAGTTGTCAGTGTTCATGGTTCAGTGTCATTGTGAAAAAAACAGTAGTGTGAGAAGTACTGTGTAAAAAGGGGTACATTTCTCATTGGGGTCCTCATGCTGACATTCTGAGTCCAGCTGTGTCAATGGCATGGTTTGCACTGATATCCATTCACCCTCTTTCTCACACATTCATGCATGGAGACACCCCCCCCACACACACACAAACATGGGGAGTGGTATAGAAATATTGTAAATAATAAATAAATAAAAAAACACACACTATTTGTACAGCATGCATATGTAAGGGATACCAGCACTGCCTGAAGAACCCAGTGCTAGGGTACTTTTAAACTTTAAATATGTTTTTAGCTGTTTACACTATTTAATTTTTTCTATGTTAAAAATGTTAGACTGTTTTTCGTATGTTGCATTCTGTATTTTTATGAATTATTGTAAACCGCCCAGAGCTTTGGTTATGGGGTGGTATAGAAATGAAAAAACAACCTATTATTATTATTATTATTATTATTATTATTATTATTATTATTATTAGGGAAGCTTGAGGAATTTAATCTTTGTGGAAATTCTGATATTAAATGTCATGATTGCACATCCCAAATTAATGTCCAGACTGGAATGTACTTATCCACTCGATTCCATATTTCCCAGATGTTCCAACACTGGCTCAAAAAAAAAAAAGAATAAAAATGTATCAAAAGTGAGTGAAAATGGATGTTAAAATATGTATTTAAAAGCAAATTTTCAATGTAGATTTTAAAAACAAAAACAAAACAAAATGGAAAATAAAGTGGAACTGGAACAGAATGAACATGTGTAAATGTAATGCAGACTAATAAGAGACCGATTCACCATCCATACCCAGCACATGGGAGTTGTATTCCACACTCACTGCTTGTGGGTTCCTGGTTGACAGCTGTTTGGCCACTTTGTGAATCGAGTGCTGGACTAGACGGATGCTTGTTCTGATACAGCACTGGCTTGCCTTACGTTCTTATGCACTGTGGTGTTCAGATTTGCATCCAATGCACGTATCTAAGTCCTACAAATAGGGATCACTTGGATTTTGGATACTGGTGTACTGCTTTATCAAAGCAGGTCTCTGGTTTCACAAATACATATGGAGGGGGAGTCCTCAATGTATATCACATTGTGTGGTCTAGTGACAGAATCTGTGAATGTTTTGTCTGGGTGCAAGATAGGGTCTGCACAGATGAGTTAAATCTGTACAGGTTCTATACATCTGTCCAAACAAAGATTCTATACATCTGTCCAAATACGGCAGTGCATTATGTAAGATAATGTGGTTCTCAAACTATGGTGTACATGGCCGAACTAAGCTGTGTGTTGACTGTTTAGGTACATGACCATTCCTGGCAGGGTTGCGTTTGTCTCAGAGAGGGATAGAAGGATCTGCCAGTTTTGCTCTTTCCCCCATTCCTTTCGAAAAAGAAAAAGATTTCATGTTCTTTCTGCCATGAATATGAAGAAATTTGAAAATTGTGATAAATTCTTATCAAAACAAAAGGAAATTAAATACTTATTCATCTGCACTTACCAAATTTAATAGGCTCAATAAGTAAAATTTGGCTTGAGAAGAAGCTATATTTGTCTCTTTTAGTGCTTCATAGTGCTAAAATCATCAATTTGGGGAGATTTCCCCCTACTGCCACTGAAGTCAGGGATTTCGTAGGAGTGGTATAGGGCATTATGCTGCTATCTTCCCGGCGCCAGGTTAAGACTTTCCTCTTTGCCCAGGCATATGGCGGCACATCTTAATCACCCACATGTTTAGTTTTTTTTAATGGTTTTTAATGCTTTATGTGTGTATGTTCTGTGTTTTAGAATTTTAAATTTTATATACTCGTTTTTATCTTAATTTTAGAATGTCTGTAAACTGCCCAGAGAGCCCTGGCTGTGGGAGTGGTATATAAGTGCAATAAATAAATAAATAAATAAATAAATAAATAAATAAATACATCAGTCCCATGGCTCTGTGTTGCCCACCCCTATTCTAGATGGGCTTTTAGCCTCATCCAGCAGGGTGCTTTCAAGCTTTGTCTGCTTGTGGAAGGAACATAGCTCAATCCGTGAATGTCTTTTTCAAGAAGATCCGTATGTATGCATCCATTCTCCCATCAATTTTAAGACTTTGGAATGTCATGTGAAAACCATAATGGGGAGTGCCCTTTGGAGTAATTTGAACAATTACTCATAAAAACATAAGAAGTGTCATGCTGGATCAGACTGAGGGTCCATCTAGTCCGGTGTATATCCAATGTGCTAGAGTATTAATCTACAAAAATGTACGTGGCTGCCTCTAAGGATGGATTAGGCCACTGTGAACCACCCAGAGAGCTTTGCCTGTTGGGTATAGAAATGCAATAAAATGAAATGAAGTCATATATGCACAGTAATTGTCTCGGTTCATGTTTATCCCAGTTTTGTCTCAGTCAGGCCTTTTCTTCCTGAGAGTTTTTTTTTTAAATTGCTTTGGTCCTAGTGCTTTGCATCCTGGGAGAAAGAAACAATTGCTGCTACATCAAGCAGTGCTTCCAGACTACAAAAAAGGCCTTGCCAGGCACATTTGGATCAACAGTGGTATGGACTGGAACATTTACTAGGACTGTGGGGCAACTTTGCAAAAACAAATCATTATTTCTATTGCTGCTGCTGCTACTGCAGTGCTACTAATTATTATTTTTTTAAAAAAAATTAAACAGGAACAGTTTGTTTCACATATCCACCAACAGAAGTGTTTAGAGAAATCCTCGTGTGCAATAAGACACTGGGAGACACTGTGGTGTAGTAATTAGAGTAGGAGTAGGCAACCAGTGCTCCTCTGGGTGTTTTGGACTTCAACTCCCATAATTTCTGAACATTGGCCATGCTGGCTGGGGCTCATGGGAGTTGATAGTCAAAACATTGGGAGGGCACCAGGCTGCCTATCTCTGGATTAGAGAGTAAAAGTAGGGAGAAAGGAGGCCAGGGTTGAAATCTCCTTTCAGCCATAAAGTTCATCAGTTGATCTTGAGGCAGTCTCTCTGACATCTTAACCTACCTCACAGGGTTCTTGTGAAGATCAAAGAGCCCTGGTGGTGGTGGTAGTGGTGGAAGAGAACTACGTATATCACCCTGCTCTCTTCAATTTTTAAGAAGGGAACTATTTCATATTGGATGTGGAAAATTCTCATCTCCTCGCAGGCATAAATGAGGAAGACATGGGTGGGGATCACATAAGCCCAAGGTTATCATGAATCATACGCCATAGTGTTGTTGATGCCAGCATGAGTATGATAGAAAATGAAGTTTTGCTAAAATCGTTACCTGTTGTTAGATTGCAAAATATTCCAGAATTTTAATGTATCATAGGGATACCTTATAATTACAAGCCCCTTAAAAATAAGTTGCAGTTACATTTCCCCCGCTTGTAACCCCATCTCCAATTGAAAGCTGAGATACCCCAAATTTCAGCAGCTTGGCCATATATGGAATCAAGGGAACTGAAAAGCCTACTTAAATATGAAATATCCCTGTCATGAGAACTTGATCATGGAAGCTCAATATTTGCTTTTCTCGCAAAGAAAACAAAAATAATTTGAATCTCCATTAGAGATAAGTTGGGTCACTTCTTTTTCATGGTGAAAAATCCCCATTTTCTGGGATTTACTAGATTTAAGGTGGCTTTATGTGATCAAGTGATACTAGGATAGCAAGAACTGGGTTTATAGATATATTTGGCCTCTGTTTTGTCTACACATTTAACAGGATAAGCTGAACCATCAGTGTTATCTCTCATAAGTGCACTTTACAGGTCTATGAGAAGAGTTTCCCAAAATGGTGGCATATCTCTCTCTGTCTATCTCATAACAAAACTCCTGCTGGATCAGACTAAAACAGGGTTGGGCAACCTGTGTCTTGCAGCCAAATTTCAAATGCCCTTTGGATGTGATCAGTTCAGCCCTCTGGCATCATGATCTGCCCTTCTCCAGCCCACTGGGCTGGGATGAAGAGGGAGTATGGATGTCAGAGGAATCCATAGGGAGGTGGAGTTTACTGACCTTTCATCAGCTCAGCCCCCAAACTTTGGCCTGTTTCTCTGCTAACTGGTTTGACTCTATCTGTATGGAGTCCATAGATGTATGGAGTCAGGTCAATTCACAGATTTTGGCTTTTAAAATGTATTTTCAGGAATAGAAATTTGCACAAATTGCGGCTGAGATTTCTCTAAATTTCACAAATTGAGGCCGTGATTTGTATAATTTGCAGAAGTTGCGGTTGTAATTTGCATAAAACTCTGAAGTCTATTTGCACAAATGGGGTGGTGCAAATAGACAGACAAATCTGGGTTATGATCATCTTGCTTATCATCATGCCTATTACCCTTAATTCGCATTCATTCACACTGTTTTCCCTGCCCCACCTCAACAAGAGTAATTTGTGATAGAAGCAGCAAATTGTTGGCAAAGTAGCCGCAGAGCTGAAGGCCTGCTAATAGTTCAACTATGGAGTTTGCTTCCACATGATGTAAAGGGCATTAGACGAATTCATGGAAGACGAGGCTATCAATGGCTACTAGTTGAGAAGGACATATACTACCTCTAGCATCAGAGGCTGCATGCTTGTTTGATTACCAGTTGCTTGGGATCATGAGTGGAAGGGTGCTGTTGCACTCATGTCCTACCTGTGGGAATGGGATCCCCATTGGAACCTGGTTGTCTACTGTGAGAAACAGGATGGTCAGTTAGATAGGCCTTAGCTTGATCCAGCAGGACTCTTTTTAAATTCTTGTGACTCCCTCACAAGACCTAGTTTCATGTAGGTATCTCCACAAAGGGAACTGGGATAAAAATGAGAATCTCAAATGAGAATCTCAGTTGTATCAATTCAACACTAGTCATTTTCTCTCAGCATTGATGTAGGCCTGATTTTTCAGACTGAGGTGCTTAAGTCATCATGAGGTAACTTTTCCCTGTGACAATCACATAGGGCCCGTTCCTCTGAAGAGGCCCAGCCTAAGACATTCTGCTGCCTCAGGCAAGGGACAAGATGGCTCCCCACTTACAGAAGCTGACTGAACTACATGCACAGAAGCTAACTGAACTAGCAAATGAGTCTTAGTTCAACACTAAGGACAAGCAGCATCCTTCCTCACAGCTGAGGGCAGTAGTCTTGCTTAAGGGGCAGGCCATGTAGCATACTCAGAACGCTTCACCCTTTAGCACTTGAGGTGGCTGTCTCAGTCTGCCAAATGGTACAGCCGGCCCTACCTCTTGAATATGTCCAAACATGGTGAGATATGGTATTTCCCACATTCTGGAGACTGTGGGACCTAGAATTAGCCTAAGGATCCACTTTTGGCCTCTGGATAAAAAGTACTGAGGCCTTTAAAACTCTGTGACTCAAATGTTCATGGCCCAAGGGCTTTGCCAGGATGTACTTGGTGGGGTGCAGGTATGTGTCACTGTTGCCTGAGAGACTACAGCTGTCTTTTATAGGCCTGTATCTTTTACAGTTCTCCAAGGAGGGCATTAACTTGGGAATGCAGCAGTGTCTCCTTTCAGCTGGACAATCTCCAGCTCCCCTCCCCTGAATGGTTTCCTCTCAAGCAATGGAAATGCCAACCTAAGAAATCTTTCCTGCTCACGCCAGTGGCTGGAAAGAAACAGCTCCTGAGGCTCCAGGCCTGTCTTTTTTTTTTTAGGGGCAAGAGAGGGTGACCAGCTGTTACACAGAAGCGAGGGATGGAGTGGTCAGCTAGCTTCATGTCTCTCTCTCATACTATTTATTTTTTTTATTTTTTTTAATAAATTTTTATTTTCTACAATACTTAAACATACAGCATTACAATAAAAAGAAAACAACATACTACATAAATGTTGAGTAAACATTGAATACATAATATCATATCTAAATAACATAATCAAACTTAACATATAAGTGCACCCCCCACCACGGGATCTCATTCCTGATTCCAAAATCTCATGCTTTCTTCCGCTGGCGGTTTCCCACTTCCCTTAGAAAACACAAATATTAGGAACTGTTTCCAGATTCCTTCAAAATCATTTGTTTTAGCTATACCTCTTCTCCATTTAATATTACAAGTCAATTTATCATTTATAGCTATGTCCCATACTTCTTTATACCATTCTTCAATAGAATATTCCCCTCTCTCATACTATTTATGTGTGTGGGTGAATGTTGTTACTGGGGGAGTGAAAGCAGAGGAAAGCCACCTACAGCCTCTCCTCTTTTCCCCAGTCCTTCCCCCATCCCCCATCCAAAGGAAGACAAGATTGAAATCCTTGAGCTGTGAGGACACACTGCCTTTATTATAACCTGTATTACTACTTTTATTGCTTTACCCTTTTGTATCCAAGAGCAGAAGGCTCAGGATTTGATAAAACAAAGAAACCTTTATTATTTACAGCATGAAGAAAAAGACTTATAAGGTGGTTCTAGAACAAATTAAGCCAGAACTCTGAATTGAGTTCTGGCTTAATTTGAGGATATCATATTTAAATTGAGGCTATCATATTTCGGACATATAATGTGAAGAAACAACTCATTAGAAAAGACAGCAATACTGGGAAAAACAGAAGGTAGGAGGACAAGAGGAAGTCCAAACAAGAGGTGGATTGACTCCATGAAGGAAGATGCGGACATGAAGTTACAAGATCTGAATAGGGTGGTTAATAACAGATGCAAATGGAGGCCACTGATTCATAGTCATCTTCTGCTTTGCCAAAAGCAGAAGATGACTTGAAGGAACTAGCTAGCTAAGATGGCAAGAGTATATAAAGAACTTTGAAAGCTTCTATCTAACCATATCCTCTCATACACATCCTCTCTTTCTTCACATTCTCCTCACAATTTACCTTTTCACAATCAGTCTCTTCACAGACGAAATCCCCGTCTGTTCTACACAAGCACAGCACCCTGTTTATATATCACACCTGCTTCACCCCACCTCACTCATTCAGCCAATCATCTCACATATGCAAATATACCATAACTCCTGTCACTGATATGACTCTCACACTAGACACAGGGCTGATCTACACCAAGCAGGACATTCCCCAATGAAAGTGGTATGAAAGTGGTATATAAGAGGCAGGAGCCACACTACTGCTTTGTAGCAGTATTGAAGTGCACTGACAACTGTTGGGGCCCATTGACACATACCATATACTGCTTTCATGCTGCTATATCCTGCTTGGTGTGGCTCCTTCCTTTTATATACCACTTTCATAGTGGAATATCCTGCTTGGTGTAGATGAGCCCATAGTTACCATAAAACACAGAGTCATAACAGGAATACATGTATCTATAACCACAAGTTCATAATATACGTACGTATAATGTCACAGCCTTCCCAGAGAGTTTTGCCTGGCACCACCTTTATGGTCATTTTGGTACCAAGTGAAGACCATTTTATTCACTCAGGCTAGTTCAGTAACTCATATCTTTTAGACTAGGCCTCTCAGTTTAAAATGTATGATTTAATGATGGTTTTTTTTAATAGTTTTTTTTTATTGCTCTACACTGTATTTCAAGGCTGTATTTGTTTTGTGTTCCACCTACAGAACATGTGTTACGGCACAGTTTGGTAAATATATGAAGTGAAGATACAAATTTGTATATAGATAAACATATGTACACACACTAGCTTTTCTGCTCTTCATTTCCTACTTTTCTCTTTCCACACTCAAAAGCGCAAGCTGAACAGGTGCTGTCAAAAATGTTGAAAATGGGACAGGTAGTAGATCTCCACACACTCACCTGTTGGCTTTCTTGATAAGGGGGAGGGGGCACAGTCTGTGTGGCCATCATTGTCAGAGCTGGTGCTGGGGAGACATGTTGCATCATGGGATTGATTCACATCTAGAACCTGTTGGTGGGGAGAAAGTTCAGCTTGGTTTAAGGAACCCCCAAAACTAGGAAGCCTTCCTTCAAATCACATACACACACATATCCAGAGGTGGACCATGACATTTTGCTGTCTGAGATGAAGGACAAGATGGCGCCCCCTCCCCCATTCCATGTAGAAAAGCAGACTGGACTGGCAGATGAATGCTCTACTGTACCTGAAGGCAGCAAGCTAACCAAGGGGGTACAGAACAGGCTGCATGGCCCAGAGGTCTCTCCTCCCACACCTTGTTGCCACCTCCCAGCATGTGCTGCCTGAGGTGACTGCTTCACTCTGACTAATGGTAGGGCCGGCCCTGCACGCATCCCAAACATGAAGCCTGCCACACCAAATTGCCCATCATGAAAGGCCAGAGAAAGAAATGATAGCAACTGCCCCAAGGCTGCTGCTGGCTCTTAGGGGCAATGATGCCCGCCATAAGTTGGTTGCAAACATGTTGGTTTCAGCTAGGATCCTAATAGCAAAACAAATGGGGAAAAAGATGTACCATCTTTTAGGGAATGGGAAAATAATATTTGGTATAAATTATTAATGCATAATATCTCATGTTATATAAAAGGGGATTCTTTAGATCAATGGGACGAATGTATTCAGTAATAGAGACAAAAGAATAATGATTGGAGTATAGGGAAAGAGGTGTTAGAAGTTGTTTAACAGCTCTAATTGGTTGTAATATGAGTTTGGGGCAAAAAGTAAGATAAGCATTGAATTGAGAAAGCATGGTTATTAATTATTTTTCCACTTTTGGAATTGAAAAACACACACAACCTTTTTGATATAATGTGCCCATGTCCCTTTTCAGTTATGGGCACTGAAAATTCATGGAGTGGGCAGCACAACCATGTCTGTTGGCCATGCCCTGGTATTGCTGTGGCCCATTGACTCGTACCCCATACCTCCTGCATTAACTGGAAGGTCTTATAGAGGCACCTATGTGAAAACTGCTGTGTACACATATGTGCTCCACGTAACTGGCAACAATGTGTGATTGAGGTTCCAAATAGCACAGAGTTGTACATCTGTAGGAAGCCCTTTGCAGACTTTGTGCGTAAAATGCAGATGTCATGGACTGGGCCAGCGAATGCAGTCCTGCTTCTGTTGCACACATTTCTGGTGTGCATGGAGGCAATGCTTGGAAGAGGCTTGTGTGGTTTTCCTTTCAAATGTAAACCAAAGCTCCCTCCAGATGGACATCTCCTAGCACATGCAACATTTTGGGTCTGTTTGGCCATTTGAGAAACTGTCCTGGGCACCACCACAAAATGGCTACCATGGGAGGTGTGGCCAAGAACAAGTAAAATGCTTGAAAGACTGAGTACAAGGCAGAGTTGGGACTTGAGCCCTAACACACCATACAACTTTGAACCCACAGTTTTCAGGACCATTAGAAACCTATTTTACAGCAATCTCAGATGCTGGTAAGGGGAAAAATAGTGAGAGGGGAAGGGTACATTGGTGGGCAACAAGAAAGGTGTCTGGGGGTGCATTTGTGCTCATGAGACCACGTTGGGCCTGTTCAGACAACATGCTAAACCATGCTTCGGCCACTAACTCTTTTGCAGCGAACAGTTAGTGAACGTGTTTAAACTTTCGTTATGTAGCCACCATGATTAGGAATGGTTCACATGGCACACTAAGCCATAATGTTTCACTCAAAATGCTTAACCACCATATCCTAGCGTTTCATCTGAACAGGGTCATTGTCTACGCTTGTCCTAGTGCTGTCAGTGAAATACACTGTGTAGTTAATTCTATCTTTCCCTCCTGAACAGATTTTGTGTGTGTGTTAAGAAAAAAAGATGGAATAATCACTGGGAAAACATGGGAAGGTTTCAAATGGAAGACATCATATAGACCACCCACAAAATTCCATGTTTGAGGCAGAGTAACTGCACAATAGAAGTCTTATTTGGAAGCACTGTTATAGCATGAGGCCAAATGAAGAGTCTCTAAGGGTAAATTTACACATGTATACTTGTCTCTCGATGCGTGCAGCCTGATTCACACAGACGTTGTGAACCCAACACAGCAGAATGAGCTTTCACATCATGTGACATCTTCTCAAAGGCAAGACATTTCAGCTGCTATTCGCTGAGTGGCCTGAAAGCTTGTGAAACAAGCACAAATTTTGGAGGAGGCCCACATATCCTCCTCCTTGCCAGAATGATGACAGAACAAAATACTTGGTCTTCATTGCATTTCATCAACAAAGGAGAACTCTCCTTGGCTTCCCAGATCTGTTTTAATTAATATCTAGGGTACCAAAGCTCTTCAGACTATTCCCTTTAGAGTCCAGTTTAAATTATCTTCACTTGCTGATTCGAAGTTTAATTTGAGTGGGCACGGTTCTATGCCCTCCTTTGTTAAAGGCGGTAAAGGCCTTCTTTTTAAATAGCCCAATCCATGAAAACACAGAGCCTAAACATCACAAAGTCAAACCGTTCCCTGGTGAAATACAGAAACTAAACAAAGGAAAGTGAAGAAGCACATTTTTTGTATGCATGAACCCACAGTCTAATGTGTGTTTGTGTGCATTTTAGGAATGTATGCACTTTTCATTTCATGCTGTTGAAATGTGTGCACGTTGTTGAATCTTGGAAATGTCTGGATTTTCAACCATGAAGTGTGCTTGGGTCTGTGTTTGGTTCCAGGAAGTGTGAATTAAAAAGTGAAGTCAACTACTTCCTTACCCATCTCAACTTGTGGACTTCCTGGGGCGGCTTGTTGACCACAATGAGAAACAGCATACTGGTCTAGATGGAACTTTGGCCTGATCCACCAGGGCTCATCTATTCATTATGATGTATCTGAGACTAACAAGGTTTTAGGAACACCTTGTTAGACTCGGGTCCTCTGGGAAAAATCTGCTTCAGCTAGCAAAATCTAGATTAACAACTGTTACCCAGAGGACCTTATCTTCTGCTGCTCCCAGACTGTGGAAAGGCCTGCCAGAGGAGACTCGTCAACTTAACGGTCTACTAGCATTCAAGAAAGCTATAAAGACTGATCTCTTCTGGCAGGCCTATCCAGTGGAATTTTAGGATGTTTTTAGAATGTTTTTTTTAGGATGTTTTAAAAATGTATATTATGTTTTAGTTCATTTTTATGTATTTTACTGTTTACTGTTGTTCCCCACCTTGATCAAAATGGAGAGGCGTGTAAGCAATAAATTTATTATTATTATTGTTATTATTATTATTATTATTATTATTATTATTTATTAAAACACAAAGTTGGATCTTTTATTTTTGAACACGAGTGGATGCTTTGTGATTCTCTCTCCCTGCCCCACCCCAATCCCACTGTGTACTAAAGTTTTCACAGTTTTGGTGTTCTTTATGACTTAGATAAGAGAATGACTTTGATTATTATTAATAAAGCACATTTTGAAAAACAGGCTCAAAAAAGAATGAGCTCATGAGAGAAGCGTTCATTAGATCCTGTTGACATTAAACCCATTAGACCAATTAACATTCCATTAAAATAGCACGGAGCCTTCCTTAGAGCATCAATGAGTTAATTCTGCACCATGATAATTGCTCCACAAGCGCCTGAGAGGTGGATCCTCAAAGGCCAGAATTAACGACATCCACTCCCTCCAGAGAAAAATAAGCCAGGGCTAATTGTGAAGCACCAAGGCACTCGAGCTAGGTAAAACAACCAATCCACAGCCTTTCACTGTCATGGGGCAATGTTTTGGCCAAATCAGTGACTCTACCAGATGTGAATGTTGCATTCTCTACTTAAAGGATGCAAAGTCTGTGGAAATGTGATTTTTTTAAGCAAAAACATTTGCAGAGCAGAGATGGTGAACTGGCAGCCACTTCCTCCATCCCATCATCCCCAGCCAGCATGGCCAATGGATGGGGATAATGGGAGTTGTAGTCCAACTGCATCTGGAGGCAGGGCCTCAGGTTCTCCATTTATGCTATAGAAGGAAAAAATGCAGTTATTTGAAGACCAGTGCTAAATTTTGATGTTGCAAAATCAATACATAAAATGTGGTTGAACTTTTCTTATCCAAAGTCACAGTTTAACTCCAAGGCCTCATTTTATCCAAGCTGAGCATTTCAAAAGAAAAAAGTCATAAATTCTTTAGAGTTTAATTCATCTTTAGTTAATATAGCGCTAATGAATTCCTGGCCTCAAGCCTACATAGCTCTGAGTCAAGATAACAGTTATTCATAGTCTGCAACTCTAAGCATACTTACAAGGAAGAACGTCTCATTGAACATCAACGGACTTGCTTCCAAGGAAACAGGTTTAGAATTGGGCTGTCAGGGCTGGATCCAAATAACCCTGATGCTCAAAAGCATCCAGAAATTTCAAGTGGAGAAGAACATGAATGCCGGAAAGTTAACTGAGACTTGCTGCCATCATCATAGAAGTCTAGTGACTATTTTTAGGCTAAAAGCAATGTGCTGTTCTTGGTCTTTAAAACTCTAAACTGCCCAGGACTGAGATATCCAAGGGACAACTTTCTCCAACATGAACCTGCCTTCCCAATTAAGATAATGAGATGCATGTCTTTGGTTGCTGCCGCCTTCTGAATTCAGGTGGTTTGCTACCACCGAGAGTTCCTTTTTGGCACCTAAATTCCAGAACTCCTTCTCTAGACATGTTCACCTGGATACTTGTCTCCACTATCTTTTAGGTACAGGAGAAGTCCATCATGTGCTTTGTTATTTTTTATAATTATATTTTACAAGGGAAAGTGCTCCTGTCTGCAGTTCCAACCACCCAGCTAGTCATGCCATTTTGAAAGACAAGCCATTCCATCCCCTCTTGTGTTCTATTCTTTCCCCTGCCAATCCAGCCCACCTGGAGGCCCAATCCACCCCTGGGTTTCCCAAATGGCCACACCCTCTTTCCCCAGCTCCACCCCCTTCCCCTGACCATCAATCCTTTGGGAGTTTCCCTGCTTTTGTGCAATCTCCCCCCACATTTTAAAAGGCTGTGATGTCTCGCCTAAGGCTTAGTTACTGGTAGTAAAAGCTTTTAGCTAAAACTGGGGCTGTGCACGGTCACCCCAATCCACTTCGGATCCCAATTTGGACCTGGGCACCATGTCTGCTTCTAAACAGACCCTTAGTCATGCCAATTTTGAAGCAAATTGGATCATCCCCTGATTTTTAGGGAATTTTTAAAGTTTGCCCCCATTTACAAAACTGCATTTATCTCCATATTTCTTCAAGATACACACATGTAACTGGGCACCATGATATCTTCCACATAGGACCTTATACATGCCTACTTTGAAGCAAATCAGATCATGCCCTGATTTTTCATGATTTTTTAAAGTTAAACCTCAACCACAATATCCCTCAGAAATAAAAGTGCATCTCAGGACATTAACACTTCAAAGGGAACACAGTGCACTGTGTTCCCTTTGAAGTGCTAATGTTGTCCTGAGATGCACTTTCGATTAGCTCCTTCCAATACACATTTTATTTCTGAGGGATATTGTGGTTGAGGTTTAACTTTAAAAAATCACTAAAAATCAGTGCATGATCCGATTTGCTTCAAAATTGGCATGCATAAGGTCCTATGTGGAAGCTATCATAGTGCCCAGTTACATGTGCATATCTTGCAAAATGACAGAGATAAATGCAGTTTTGTAAATGGGGAACTTTAAAAATTCCCTAAAAATCAGGGGATAATCCGATTTGCTTCAAAATTGGCATGACTAAGGATATATTTAGAAGCTAACATGGTGCCCATTTTCATGTGTATATGTGCTTGGAAAAGGGTCTGAATCGATCTGAATTAGTCCAAAGCTATTCGGACATCCCCGAACCGCTTCGGATCGATTCAGACCTCCCCCGACCCACTTCGGATTTGGAATTCAGAGGTCCGAATCACCCCGATCTGCTTCAGATTCAGAATTTTGATCTGAAGCAGTGCACAGCCTTAGGTAAAACATGCTGGACTTTTTGGCTCCACCCCTTTGACTTTGGCCCCGCCCACTTGGAGAGCTTCTCGGAAAAGGAATTCAGCTCCTTGAAGTGAAAGAAGGTTCTCACCCTTGGCACATAGGATTGTATTTTCCTGTTCCGACTATTGTAAGCTGCCTCAAGACTGTTGGCCGCAGCAGGCAGAAAATAAATGCAAAAGTTCAAAACAAATAAAGAACATCTTTCCAAAGTCCCCTCCCCTCGCTGTCTCTAGCAGACCGTCTGGCTTTCTGCAGTGCAGTGCCTCAAAGGAAAGAAATGTTAGTCAGAAAGAACATAAAAAGTGCCCTGATGCTGGATCAGACCAAGGGTCCATCTAGTCCAGCACTCTGTTCACACAGTAGCCGACCAGCCATCAGCCAGGGATGAACAAGCAGGACATGGTGCAACAGCACCCTCCCACCCATGTTCCCCAGCAACTGGTGCACACAGGCATAAGCATGTAAGGGCAGAACTTTTGTCAAAGCCGCCTTTCATCGCTGACTTCATTCTCAGCAATGTTTGGTCCCAACCAGTCCTACAAAGCCGGCCAAATGGAATTTGTTCTCAGACACCAGGCATTGCTGCAGCCATTCCATGCCAAGTGCATTATTATTATTATTATTATTATTATTATTATTATTATTATTATTATATTTATTTGTATCCCGCCTTTTGCCCAATGCTGGGCCTCAAGGCGGCCTTACAAAGTTTAAAATATACATGGGGGGGGAGGGAAACAAAACCATAAACAATTAAAAAATACACAACAAAATTATAAAACATTAACATAGATGGAGGGCTGGATTATTCTCCAAAGGCCTGCTTGAACAAAAAAGTTTTAGCCTGCTTCCGAAAGCCCATCAAGGAGGGAGCCAGCCTAGCTTCCCCAGGAAGAGAGTTCCAGAGCACCGGAGCAGCCAACGAGAAGGCCCTCTCCCATGTTCCCACCAAGCATGCCTGTGAAGAAGGTGGGACTGAAAGAAGGGCTTCTCCAGAAGATCTCAAAGCACGGGCAGGCTCATAAGGGAGAATACGTTCCTTCAAATAATCTGGACCTGAACCATATAGAGCTTTATAGGTCATAACCAGCACTTTGAATTGTGCTCGGAAACAGACTGGAAGCCTGTGGAGCTGTTTTAACAGGGGAGTTGTCTGCTCCCTGTAACCAGCCCCGGTCAACAATCTGCATCATGCAGTTGCAAAACATATTGCGTGCAGAAAACAATATAACCCAGATTGGGCAGACATCTCTGGGAGAAGGAAAGGCCTGGCGTTGCCTGAGTCTGCTCCTTGATGCAGATGGCAATTTCTATACGCACAGAGCAGCCCAGTTTCCGACGTCATGCACATTCACTTGGCGATAGCTGCACTTTGCCAAGCTTCCTTGAACTCTCCTTGGATGAACTTGGAAGTTATACATATTTTCATGTTTGTTTGTTTTTTAAATGAACCTATGGAAAATGATAATTTTCCTGGGCGAATTTAAGAGCTCGGAAAATAATAATAATCTCCAACTCATATCAACCAGCCCCTGCCTTCCCTTAAAGCAAGGGTGTGTGTGTGTGTGTGACTTCTTTCAGCTTGTGATCTGAATTCAGTTTCAGAGAAGCTCTTGAGTGGCTGCATTCTGGTGATGGGCATGGCTGAGAGACATGCCTGACAGACTGGGGGTGCTGCCCATGAACTGTGCTCTCGTTGCTTTGAAGCCCCCCAACCTAGGAGGCTTCAGAGATTGCTATGCCCTGCTGGGCTGAAGCCAGCAGGAAGGGAGGAATTTTTGTCTTATCTGTCCTCCAACCTCCTTTGTTTTCACTTGGGAAAGGGAAGGAAGGTGGTTGGAGGAGGTTCAGTAAAACACGTATCCTGGCCTCTCCTGACTCCTCCCCTCCCCACCCACTGGAATGCCCCATTTTCCCCCTTCTTCAAGGTCAACATTGCCCTTCTCCAAGGTGCTGTCTCCAACCTTGGAAGAGATTTTCCGAGCCATCCTATGATCCTTGAGATGCTCACAAAAGGACCAAAGCTATATTCTCTAGGCTGGTATGCTAGTCGTAGGTTTTTTTAAAGTTTTTTTTTTGTTATAAATGGTTTAGATAATATATTTTTGTAAGCCACTTTGTTAGATTCCACCCCCTAAAAGGTGGAATTCATTATTAAATTCATTATTAAATTTATTAAACAAATTAGTTTGAATGGCAATGCAACCCCAAAAGACAGTCATAGGATGAAGGGCAGTGTGAGTCAGTCCCTGTGAGCCCATCATAAGTTCTTCCAATTTTTGTGCCTGTAAGAGGCAATCTACATTCCTCAAGGGTCAGCATTTTACCCAGAACAGGGACCAGTGGGGGCTGGTGGCTACAATTTGGGTGGGACTGTGAATCCATTCTGAGTTGCAGTCAGAACCAGCCAGAACTCTTAAAGGAGCTATCCAAGGTGCTGAACCCTATTCCCCAAACTGGTTCAGCACCTTGGATAGCTCCTTTAACCTTCTGGTTGGTTCTGACTGAAACCCAGAATGGACAGCCCCACCTAAACCAGAGCTACCAACCTCCACCAACAGGGACCAGAAAATAATAAACTGTTTGTAGTAAACAGAGGCAGCTCCAAAAAACAAACACCTCCCTATGTGGAAAGGGGAAGCTAAAAGTCAAACCACTATTATGACCTCTCTACTGGGTTATACATTACCCCAGCCTTCCACTACCTGGTGCCTTCCAGATGTTTTGGACTAGAATTTCCATCATCCCTGACCGTTGGCCATGCTGGCTGGGGCTACTGGGTGTTGGAATCTAAAACACCTGAAAGGCAAAGGCTGGGAAAGGCTGCATTTTACAGTAACGTAGAAAAATGAACAGGGATTGTGGCGGCGGGGGGGGGGGGGAAGTCATCAAACAAAAGAGAACAGGGGTGGAGGAATGTTCCTGGTGACAGAAATCTCCTTCAAGTTAAATCAATGGATAAAATTCTCCATGTCTCTGGCTTTTGGAAACTGTTTTCCTTTGGGTTCTCTTATTGGTGTATTGTGAGAAATGGAGAAAAAACCAATTTCCTTGCTCGGAGAACCTCCCCGCCTCCCCCTACAGAATCCTGCAGTAAAATTTAGTTTTCAGATAAATGGGCTCGGATGTATACAACTCTTCATGAGTAATACCATTTGTTTTAGCACCATAACTGTTGTTGCCAACCTTCTGAAAAGTGACATAAACAGACGGAAGTAAAATGTTGGTTGGCTGAGGCGCAAAGAAAGATTTCTCATCAGGTACAGCTCTGGATGCCCTCCCTAAAAACACTCATTTGGGATCTAAAAACCTCTTTCAGCATTTAGAAACCAAGTAAAGAGTATTTTATTTTCCCAGATGTTTTGGGCTAGAACATTGTGGTTTTAGAGAGCTCTAGCAATCCACTCTAGCAAAACGTTAACAAGGCATTTCCAAAAAGCAAAATACTGGGACAAATCAGGGACAGTGTTTTTATGTTGTTATTATTGTTATTATTATCATCTTGTTTCTCACTCATGGCAGTTTTTCTATACACAAACATGATGGGCTTTGCCAATTCACACTGCCTTTTATTGATTCAGAAATGTCCTGACTATTGAACGTGTTTTAAGTATGACTGCTTTTTGGATGTTGGCGTGGATGTATTATGGTAGGCCCAGTTTCTGAAGGTTTTCTGTATAGTTTTTTGGTGTGATGCCAGGGACTGTTGTTGTTGTTGTTAGTGCACGCGCTGGTAACGTTGAAGCTCGACTTCGACGTGATGACATGATAGCACTCTTCAAATACTTAAAAGGTTGTCACACAGAGGAGGGCCAGGATCTCTTCTCGATCCTCCCAGAGTGCAGGACACGGAATAACGGGCTCAAGTTAAAGGAAGCCAGATTCCGGCTGGACATCAGGAAAAACTTCCTGACCGTTAGAGCAGTGCGACGGTGGAATCAGTTACCTAGGGAGGTTGTGGGCTCTCCCACACTAGAGGCCTTCAAGAGGCAGCTGGACAACCATCTGTCAGGGATGCTTTAGGGTGGATTCCTGCATTGAGCAGGGGGTTGGACTCAAGTATGCTGTAGGGTGGATTCCTGCATTGAGCAGGGGGTTGGACTCGATGGCCTTGTAGGCCCCTTCCAACTCTGCTATTCTATGATTCTATGATTCTATGATTCTGAAATGCACTCTACATAGGGTGCCTAGTCCAGAAACTTCAACTAGTTCAAAAAATGGCAGCCAGGTTGGTCACTGGTAAATCCAGGCGTGATCACATTACACCAGTCTCAAAATCTCTTCACTGGCTGTCAATTAGTTTCCGGGTGAAGTATAAAGTGTTGGTTATTACCTTTAAAGCCCTACATGGTTTGGATCCAGGCTACCTACAGGATCGCCTTCTTCCGTACAATCCGCCCTGCACACTCAGGTCCTCTGGGAAGAGTCTACTTCAGTCAGCAAATACTAGGCTGACAACCATTACCCAGAGGACCTTCTCTTCTGCTGATCCCAGACTGTGGAATAGCCTGCCGGAGGAGACTCATCAGCTTGACAGTCTTTTAGCATTCAAGAAAGCTATCAAGACTGATCTCTTCTGGCAAGCCTATCCAGTAGAATTTCAGGATACTTTTAGTATACTTTTAGCATGTTTTTAACAATGTATACTATGTTTTTAATCAGTATTTTATGCTTGCTGTTGTTCCCCGCCTCGATCCAATCGAAGAGGCAGATAAGAAATATATTATTATTATTATTATTATTATTATTATTATTATTATTATTATTATTAACCAGAGACAGGCCCAAGACAGGTTTGCTGTAGAAAAGAGAGGCTCCCCTTTGTGTCCTCACCAAGGATACGACGACTGGAAAATATTCAAAATGAAACCCCACCTTCCTGCTGACTGGGTGATGCTAGATTTCTCATGGGATGTGTTAAGCCCTCTGACTCCCTCCCAGATTAAACCTTTTGGCTAAAGGCAGAATGTTCAAGGACCGGTTGCAAAGCATCGTAACAGTTAATCTCATGTGAGAATGTTCAGTGCTTCAACACTCTCGGCAGGTTGGTTGGGTTTGCTACAAAAGTCCCCTCCAATCTGGTGTTCTCATGATGTCTTAGGCCTGCAACTTCCAAAATTCCCAGCCAGCATGGCCATTGGCGAGGAATGATGGGAATTGGAGTTTAACACATCTCAAGGGCACCAGGTTGGAGAAAGTCTGTATTACAAGATCAGAATCATAGAATCATAGAATAGTAGAGTTGGAAAGGGCCTATAAGGCCATCGAGTCCAATCCCCTGCTCAATGCAGAAATCCACCCTAAAGCATCCCTGACAGATGGTTGTCCAGCTGCCTCTTGAAGGCCTCTAGTGTGGGAGAGCCCACAACCTCCCTAGGTAACTGATTCCACCGTCGCACTGCTCTAACGGTCAGGAAGTTTTTCCTGATGTCCAGCCGGAATCTGGCTTCCTGTAACTTGACCCCATGATTCTGTGTCCTGCACTCTGGGATGATCGAGAAGAAAACCTGGCCCTCCTCTGTGTGACAACCTTACAAGTATTTGAAGAGTGCTATCATGTCTCCCCTCAATCTCCTCTTCTCCAGGCTAAACATGCCCAGTTATTTCAGTCTCTATTCATAGGGCTTTGTTTCTAGACCCCTGATCGTTGCCTTCTTCTGAATATACTCTAGTTTGTCTGCATCCTTCTCAAATTGTGGAGCCCAGAACTGGACGCAAAGATATCATACAAATATTTATGTGATCTAGGCAGGAAGACAGACTATTTGGCTGCTCCACACACACTCCAGCGTGCCTTCGCTCCTCTAAAGATACATATCTAACTCATGATCGGATCCTGATTACCTCTTCCTATTTGCGCCTTCCTCTGCAGCTTTGGTTGGGTTTTTCACTTTTTAACATTGCTGTTTTAAATTTGTATTTCAAATCTGTATTAATTTCTGCATTGCTGCTCGGTTTTATCCTAGTGGTGTTTTTATATTTTATTTTAAACTATGCTTTTATACTGTTCGTTTTATATTTTGAATGCTTTTCATGGTTTTAATTTTTGTAAACCGCCCAGAGAGCTTCAACTATTGGGTGGTATAAAAACCCAATAATAAATAAATATATAAATAAATTCTACCACCATGACATGACTGTCATCCAGTGCAGGCTAGTGGCTCCGATTTTGGTGGGACTGTGAATCCATTCCAGGTTTCAGTCAGAACCAACCAGGAGTCTCAAAGGAGCTATCTAAGGTGCTGAACTTGTTTTGGAATAGAGTTCAGTACCTTGGATAGATCCTTTAGATCTGGCTGGTTCTGATGAAAATCCATAATGGAATTACAGCCCCACCAAAATCGGAGCTACCAGTTTCCACTACTAACATAATGTTTATCCAATCAAATGTTTATTCTGTGCTTCCCCCCCATTTTTAAATTATTCTTTTTTTAAAACAACAACTGTTTTTAAGTACTTTAAAAACTGGAACATAGGAAGCTGACTTATACCAGGTGACTTATACTACAACTGAGCCATGGCCTCTCACCTGCTTGGGGAGGAGCAGAAGTTGGCTGTGTCATTGACAAAAGATCCAGATCCCTGACTATGTCTTTTCCTTCAAGGGATGCTGTGAACTCTAGTGCTCCTTGTCCCATCCCTCGTGAGAAAAGATGCTCCAGTGGAGATTTGGAGTGCCCACTGCCACCTCCTCCTTCCCATGCCCCAGACAAACTTTCTGGACTCATAGTGGGAAGGAGAAGGGGAGGCACTGGGTGCTTTAAGTATAAGGCAGCATTATGTCCTATGTTACAGAGTTCAATTCTCTATTTGAAGGGCTGTCAGAGGAATATCCTCTATTTCAAGGCATCTTCCATTTGATGGCAAGTCTGGTCCAAGATCTCTTTTTTATTTTGGTGATGCATGACCTCTTTTTTGGTGATGCATGCCTTGTTTGGGGGTATTTTATGTGGGCGGTGGGATGCATAGATGGCAATTCAAGCACCCACACGTCTTTTGCAAGGTTCAAGCTGAGTGCTCACAAAAGCTTAACCCATTTCGGGCTGAGCAAGGTTTTGTAGGGATAGTGATGCATCCCTTCTTTCCACTAGCTTAGGATTCTAGTATTTCATTTTCACGCATATGTAGATCAGGCCTAAACCTGAGTTGACCACCACCTCAGCTCCTGTTCCAGAGTGTAACCACCCAAATTGTCTGGACCAAAAGTAGAAAGACTTATGACCCAAGTTCTGTCCCACATCCTCCTTCAGCCAGGTCTATGCCCATGATGTGTACATTTTGACAGATTTATGATGAATGTGAGTGGGAGGAAGTTAGTAAATCCACTGGTGTGCATACCCAAGTACAAAGAACAAATATAGAGCAGGCACTGTCCAGAGCAACTAAAATGCCCACAGCCAGCTCTATTCTGGATAAAATGTGACCTTGCACCTCATTCTGTTTTTTGCATATTCCAGAGGGTGGCAGTATGGCACATTATTGAATTGTCTTGTGTACCACAAATTTGCTCCCTAAATCACAGCCCTTAAATATCCCAGGCTACTAAATCATAGGGGCCGCTTGTCTTAGGATTTACAGCTCTGGGTGTTTTTAGAGAATTGAACTTATAGTCAAATATAAAAACAAATAAAAATGAGAGACAGCTGTTGCTGATAACACTATATTTATCTTTGGGACACAAATTCGCTTTGCTGCAATAAATATGCCAGGAACGGCATTCTGTTTGCTGGAAAGATTTGGACAGCTCTCTCTCACTGGGAACTACAGCTATGAATCTTGAAATAATGGTGTAAAGCTGTCACAGACTTCATGTGACTCCATGGATGTATCTGAAGGGGAAAAATACCCATGATGAGTCCTGCAAAATCCATTGAGAACTACAAAGTGCTGTACTTGCAGTATGGTGATGGGCGGGGTGGGGGGGCATCACCCTAGCTAGTCCAAGAATCCCAAGGCCAAAGTAGAGCAAAATAAATAAATAAAATAAATCCATCCTGCAACCAAGGTTTGAAATTGGGGAATTTTGAGTATGAATTTCTCCATTTCAGAATGTTTAAACTAATTATGGGGTGAGCCCAAGTCACATAAAAATTCACATACAATATTTGTGCACATTTCTTCTAATACGCACATTATTGTCTAATGTATTATTTCCCCCCTCTAACAATTTCCCCAGTTGAATGTGATTTTCATTAGGGTACACACTGTTGTGTGACGTTTCCCCCCAATATTCCCATTTTGTATGTATTAATTTTGTATTTGGAGAAATCCAATGCAAAATTTGGAAAAGTGTGAATTTCGAAGGTTAACAGTTTTGGTTCACGTATTGGTCTAATCGTATGAAATTAGGTATATTTCCATAAAATTTGAGCAAAACACATTTCTTTCCCATCCCTAATTACACAAGCCTGTCTCACTTTTTTTTTGTTTTTTGGAAGGCCTCAATTTACACGAATCATTATATGCACTAACTCATGCACGTTCTTGCACACTCACAACAAACTGTGCCACATCTAGAATCCACACACGTGGGCAGCATGAGCTAGCCTTGAGTGTGCTTAGGATCTGAAAGACCATGATATATCCATCTCTGGAAAGAGAATAAAAGCCAGGAGCAAAAAACAGAAGCAATGTCTGTTGCAGAAACAGAGAGGTTTCCCTTCATCCCTTTAACTCATCATGCAGGAAAATCTAAAAACACAGCGGACCGGCCGAGTCCAGCTCTCTTAACTGACGGCTGTTCCAATTTAGCCAAAAGTGACCTCCAGAGATCCTTCCTTGCCCTGAACTCAATCCATCTGCAGAAATGGCAGCACTGAGAGAAATGATCCTGATACCCATTTTGTGTTTAGTTGCTGTTGATTAACGGCATGACTTCACGCAGCAGTAAAAAATAAATAAATGCCCAGTTGGAATATAAGTTGCTGAGTCACTCAAAAGAAAACACTGCAGATTGCAGATGACTGTGAATGGCATTTATTTGGAAAACATGCCACTCCAAGTAGTGTAATGTTAATAACATAAGTTTTATTCATTTTTTCTCCCTCTCTCCCTCCCTCCCTCCCTCCCTCCCTCTCTCCCTCCCTCCCTCTCTCTCTCTCTCATACACACTCACACACATGCATGTGTGCACACAATGTACACACATATACAAACTTCATTCTGCTCTCTGCTCCATCATCAGCCTCACATTGACTATAACATCTGCAGCACCCAAAATGAACACTTTTAAACGGGTCTATGAAAACAGAAGGAGGGGGGATTATTACCATCTTGATGTTGGAAAAAGAGAAGATGGTTGCCACTACTCAGGTTCTGAACAACAGGCCTGGCTGCGGACACTCCCTGCTCAAGCCAAGCACCACCGCTTGATAGGCTTGAGGCGAGGGAAAAACACCTTCCAAACTATGTGTTAAATGGAGAAGGATTTCAATAATAAAACAATGCGCTGTGAATTATATGTGCTGAGGTGAATTATTGTCAGAGTGGGTGTTAAATGAATAAACTTCAGATGATAAATGCCAAACAGATACGTGGGATTTTTGTGGTAGTTAAAACAAAATAATAAAAATTTATTTTAAAAGTTCACAAGCTCTGTTTCAAAATAAAACATTTTAAAACCTTTTTGAAACCTCTCATCCAATCCTTTCACCCATTCACATACACGCTTTCCTGTCACACACACATTCACTCTTGAATTTTATTATCAGTATTGTTTGATACTGATCTGCACACCCCACTCAAAAGACCCCACTCTCTATACTGAACCTCAAACTCTCCAGAACCCAAGTACTCTACACACACAAAGAGCTAAAGCACTAAAGGCTGAAGACTCTAAGAGTACCTAAAAAGTCTCTCTCAATCCCCTCAGTCATTCCCTTATATATCACTCCTCCCCACTTCCTAAGACATTCTAACTCCACCCACTCAGGCCAACATTCTAAAAACCATAGACTAACAATTGCAGACATGCGTGGTGTGTAACGCCACAATGGTATACTTCATTCACACAACATTCCTTTACTCTAGCAAGAAGAGATTTTCAGAAGTTTGCCTTATGAACACATTCCGTGCTGGATGTCTTTTTCTTTTTCTATTCAGGGCTAACTGCCCAGATACAAATCTCATGCTGGCAAAGCGGTTGTAAGAATGCACAGTCCCACCACAAACAAGGAGCGAGGGTTAGTTCATTCACAGGTGCATGTTCGCCAGTCCATGTGCATCCCTTCATGACTTGGAGCAGCAAGCAGTGCATGGCATGTGTGAATGAGCCATCATGCATCAAATATTGTGCACGCACATCCTAACCCTTTCCCCCTCACACACACATATAGCTCAACACACATGGATGGAGTGTTTTAAACCTTCCCTCCCTGCTTCTTGAGATCTAGGGATCATGGGAGGTGGGTGAGTGGGTGGAGGTGTCCTCTCCCCACCCACCCAAGTGATCTCTAGCTGCTGCTATTAGCATCAAGCTAACAGCCATCTCAGAAGCCAGGGAACAGCAGCTCTCTCCCCCACACAGCCTAGTTTATTAGGTGGGCTGAAGGGGGAAGTGGGTGAGGCTGTGCTAGCTTTGGGGTCTGCACCTAGAATCATAGAATCATAGAACAGCAGAGTTGGAAGGGGTGGCGGTAGAAAAAATGAACAACGCAACCAAGGCAACAGTGGAGGAACAACCAGGATGAGGTAAACGAGATCCAATCATGGGTTATACATGTGTCTTTAGAGGATAGATTCACAGGCCCAGTGAAATTGGAGCCACCAGCTTCCACTGGATGGAGAACGCTGTGGGCCTTCAAAAGATAGTCAAAAGCAAGGGGATGCTTCATCTCCCCGCCATCAAAACACCACGATAAAAGTAAGACACACCACCCACACTTCTCCCTGTATTATTCGGATGGGGAAGGTCAGGGGGCAGGTCAGCAGGTCACTTCCTCCCACAGGCTCAAGATGAAGAAACAAAAGCGAAACCCCAAGCGATATTCAGAAAAAGGCTGCATTTTGCTTGGGCAAGCGGGAGGGAGGGAATTCCATGTATCCCCACTGGAAAGAAAGATCGCCCTACCTTTTGGAAAGCATGGCCGGGCCATATCTGCAGGGCATGCCCACGCCTTTCTCTTCCTTGTGCATAAAATCCACATCAAGTATTGAACAGCTGAATCGCCAATTTAATTCTGCACCACAGTGTCTCTCCATTCACGCTTCCTACTTAATCCTTTTCATCTAGCAGCTCGTAACTTCTTGATCTTCAAATCAATTCCGTAAATAGCGGTTGAATATTTCATTATTTCCCTGCCTGGTTTCCTGCATTTTGATGGCAAAATCCACCCCCCTTCAGTAGCACTTGTATAACACAGCCTGGTTCAATGCCTTCCAACAATTTAAGAAGGAAGTGATTCCAATTGTACTCCTGGGCCAGCTCTTTTGCATTGCTTTGGGCATCCAGTTGCCTAGTGTACCCAAAACTTGCCATGTCAGTCACTGGTGTTGGTGATAAAAGGAAAATGGCCTTCCAATGCTGGTTATGGAGGAGACTTAGGCCTTAGCTAGACCTAAGGTTTATCCCAGGGTCGTCCCGGTGTCATCCCTGCCTGCTCCCGGGATATCCTGTGTATCATTTACATGAACAGGGATGATTCCGGGATAAACCTTAGGTCTAGCTAAGGCCAGTGACCCTGTTCAGACAACACGCTAAGCCACAGGGGTTAAGCATTTTGAGCTAAACATTATGGCTTAGCTTGTCATGTGAGCCATGACTTAGTATGTCATGTGAACCATTGCTAACCATGGTGGGTACATAACCATGGTTTAAACATGCTCGCTGAACATTTGCTGCAAAAGGGTTAGAGCCTAACCATGGCTTAGCATGTTGTCTGAACAGGCCCCTACAGTCCATAAAGCAAGAGTGGGAAACTCTTTCAGCCCTGAGATAAATTCTGGATTAGAGAAGCTTTAGGGGACACATTCTAGTGGAGGTTGGGACTGTAGGCAAAGGGGGTAGAGTCAAAGGTAAGAGGAGGAGAATCAAAATACGGAAAATACCGGCATTCAGAGTGGGGAATAAAAACAGTGCACAAATGCCAGGAAACCACCAAAGGTTTGCTGGGTGTGGGGGAAGGAGGTTGGGTCTGGGGAAGGGGCATGGCCATTTGAGGCACCCCAGAAGGTCAGATTGAGACCTCAGGAGGGCCACATTTGGCCCTTGGGGTTTGAGGTCCCCCACCCCTGCCAAAAGGAGTGTCTGTCCTGATCAGGGCTGGCCCAAGACATTTTGCTGCCTGAGGCAAAGAACAAGATGGAGCCCACCTCCCATTCCATGAACGGGCAGTTAAATCTTTTTTCCACAGTGGTGATGGAACAGCATCCTCCCCTGCACCTGAGGGCATCAGAATAACTTCGGGAGAGTAAAGTGCAAACTGTGTTTCATACAAACTCTCTCCAGCAATAGCTGGCTGCCATTTCCCAGCATCTGCTGTCTGAGGCAGCCACCTCGCTCTCCCTAATGATAGGGCCAGCCCCATCTCCTGATGCTGTCACTTGTCTGAAGAAAGAAAATCAAGAGCAGACCAAATTCAGGCAGGCATACTTCAACGCTAACTTTATAAATGAAATGCGTGGATCCAAATGGGTTTTTTTGCTGACAGATGCTGCTGTGTGTCACAGCTAAGCATTATTAGGTTGCTATCAGAGGTGAGTCAGGAACTAGGAGTTGAGCCAGAGAAATAGAGCTGAAAACCACACAGAAGCACTCCAGAACTTGGAAGGCTGTTGTTGGCCAAACAACATCCCAGCCCAAACAGGAAGCTTTTTCTAGCCCTGCCTGTACTGGGGTGGGTGGTGGTGGAAGCAGTGGCCATTCTGGATGGGCAGTCCACAGCCTGAGAATACACTGCCTGAGAGATGTTTCAAACTGCAGTAAGGACAGCACACCAGACAGGCCGACAGCAAACAGGACTGAAGGTTTTCCAGTTCTAGTTCTAGCACACTACTGACAACTCCCATGCAATTTGCATAGGGCCAAAACAGCTCCCATTGAAGTGAATGGTTTGTTCCCCTATACAAATTGCAGGTGTAGCCTCCCCCCCCCCCCCCCCAATCCAGATCATGATTAGAATGTGTGGGTGTATTAAAAGTAATGTTTACTCTGTCCTCCAGTGGCCATTCCATCTGGTAATATGTCACTGGAAAGCAGTGGAGGCTGGTGGATCCGATCTCAATGGGGCTAGAAATCCCTTCTGGGTTTTAGTCAGAACCGGCCAGAATTCTACAGGAGCTATCCAAGGTGCTAACCCTATTTTGGGGATAGGGCTTAGCACCTTGGCTAGCTCCTTTACAGTTCTAGCTGGTTCTGAATGAAACCCATAATGGATTCACAGCCCTGCCGATATCAGAGCCACCAGCCTCCACTGCTGGAAAATCCTTTTACCCGAGTTTACTTGTTTTCTCTTGTTTTTCCCATAACATCGTCCTATTTTTTAAATTATGTCTTTGAGACTGTAAGCAGAGTATGCATAATCTTTTAATGTTCATATGATGCCTCCAAATTTGTAGGTGCTTTATGAAATAATAATAATAATAATAATAATAATAATAATAATAATAATAATAATAATCTGAAATGGTACAGCCCTCTCTACTACTTCAGGATTCTTTCGGAAAAGAGTAGTCTGCCTATTTCTGGTCTGTCTCGGTTTCACACATTTTACCCAAAGTTCCATGCCATTCCACATCCACATTAATCTGCATTAATTTTGTTTAAAACCGTCTCAAAATCCATAATTAAATAATAATTTATTATTTATTTAAATGTCTATTTTCTCTCAAAATCCATATTTAAATGCACATTGTCTCTCCAAACCCACATTTAAATGTGCATTTTGAATAAGTTGAAACTGCTGAGAAACCGCAGAGCAACATTTGGAGAAACACAAAATCTGTCGGACGGCTTCGGTTCGGATCCACACATTCATCGGAAAAATGCAGACCTGGACAATTTCTATGGGAATTTGTAAGGAGTGAATTTCTTCAGCATCTTCCCTAGGATTCTTACGATCATTTTCTATAGACCAAGGCAAACAGAAAAGTTGCCAGTTTTTGGATGCAATGGGAAATTTGGAGTAAATTTAAAGGGAAGCTGCTTCCGAGCAACTCTCCCTTAGCACCGATAATAATGTTAAAGAATTTCCCAGAGGATCTAAAGGGTAGATTATGTAAAATATTAAAAGAGAAAAATAAAATAAAATTAAAGGATTGGGTAAGAGATATTAAAACAAGAGAGGATATGGAAAATTTGTTAAAGGAGAAGAAGCTATCGTGGCTAGAGTATGGTCAATTAGATCAATGGAATAAAAAGTGGATTAAAGATAATAGAATGTGCAGAAAGATGACGAGGTTTGAAGAATTAGTAGGAAGTAAGGAGGAAGGAAAAGGAGGTAGTATAGTTTTAAAAGGATTAATGAGTGAAATATATAAAATATTGTTAGAGACGGAGTTTAGAGAGAATACAGAGAAAATGGTTTGGGAATCAGATTTGAAGATACAAATAGGGCGACAGAGCTGGGAGGGACTATGGAAACAAAGAGTGTTGAGAAGTTTATCAGTAAGAATAAAGGAGAATTATTTTAAAATTTTATGGAGGTGGTACCTAACCCCGGTTAGATTGAATAAGATAAGTGATCAACATTCAGCGAATTGTTGGAGAGGTTGTGGGGAAAAAGGAACATATTTACATATGTGGTGGCAATGCAAATATGTACAAAGATTATGGAAGATGGTGTTCTCAGAAATTGAAGAAATAGTGGGAATGAAAATAGAACAAACACCAAAAATAGCATTGCTGTCACTATTTGAAGATATAAAGTGTGGAAAAGGAACTATAGAGCTGGTATCGAGTTTGTTGGTTGCAGCACGACTGATGGTAGCTAGGAACTGGAAGATTCAAGGGGAATATTCTATTGAGGAATGGTATAAAGAAGTATGGGACATAGCCATTAATGATAAACTGACATGTAATATTAAGTGGAGAAAAGGCGTAACTAAAATAAATGAGTTCGAAGGAATCTGGAAACAGTTCCTAGTGTTTGTGTTTACTAAGGGAAGTGGGAAACCACCAGCAGAAGAAACGATTAGATTTTGGACTCAAGAATGATCCCGAGGTGGGGGGTGCACTTTTATGTTAAGAACGAAGATGTTGTAGTGTGATAAGGTATATGTAATAGTTTTTGATATTTGTACTCAACAATTATTCAATATGTATGTAGCAGATGTTTGAAGTTTTTTTTTTTCCTATTGTGTTGTTTTAGTTATATTTTGGAATGTTTTTTTTTTATGTTTATATAGTGTAGAAAATGAATAATTTTTTTTTTTTTTAAAAAAAGAAAAGTTGCCAGTGATGCAGGGCTCACTTCCTCTCTATTCAGCCCTGGTCAGGCCTCATCTTGAGTATTGCGTCCAGTTCTGGGCACCACACTTCAAGAAGGACGCAGACAAGCTGGAGAGTGTTCAGAGGAGGGCAACCAGGATGATCAGGGGTCTGGAAACAAAGCCCTCTGAAGAGAGACTGAAAGAACTGGGCATGTTTAGCCTGGAGAAGAGAAGATTGAGGAGAGACATGATAGCACTCTTCAAATACTTAAAAGGTTGTCACACGGAGGAGGGCCAGGATCTCTTCTCAATCATCCCAGAGTGCAGGACATGGAATAATGGGCTCAATCTATAGGGAGCCAGATTCCAGCTGGACATCAGGAAAAAACTTCCTGACTGTTAGAGTAGTACGACAATGGAACCATTTACCTAGGGAGGTTGTGGGTTCTCCCACACTAGAGGCCTTCAAGAGGCAGCTGGACAACCATCTGTCAGGGATGCTTTAGGGTGGATTTCTGCATTGAGCAGGGGATTGGACTCAATGGCCTTATAGGCCCCTTCCAACTCTACTATTCTATGATTCTATGATTCTATAAGTTTGAGGGCATCTCTTGGGTGGTTGGTTTGGGGACGACTTAGATGTCTGTGGTGGCAGTACTCCGGACAGTGTTGGGCAGCTGGGTTTAGCCACCATTTAAATGCCCCACAATGCTCTAAAATGAGGCTAGGTTAAGGACATTGTGGGGAATTCAAAAGGTTGGCTACATCTAGCTGCTGGGTGCTGCTCAGAGTGTTGGGCCAGAAAATAAATTAAGGTAGGGGGCAAGACAGCCATCAGTAGAGGACCTTGGTCGTTGCCTAAAGATGCTGATAGTAGTGGCCCCTAAAAAAAAAGGGGGTTTATGAACTAGCACCTAGTGACCTTCTTAGTCGCAAAAGGATTTCACTCTCCATTGCCAACTTCAAAGAATCCAGGCAGATCCCTTGAGGTCTTTTCAAAATGTGTGGTCTGAAAATGTTTGAATCAGAGGCTCTCTCTCTCTCTCTCTCTCTCTCTCTCTCTCTCTCTCTCTCTCTGTGTGTGTGTGTGTGTGTAGGTGTGATGGGGTGGGGGCGTTTGGGAAAAGGTGCTGCAACATGTCTGAAGGTAACAATTACAAACAAGCCATTTTCTTCCCTCCAAAGGAACTCATCACAAGCCAATCTTTAAGCCTACAATGCTCCAGGGATGTGTCTATAACATAAACACCGTAATAATAATATCATAATAGTAATAATAATAAAAAGACCAGCAACAGGCAGGGAGAACTTTAGTAGACAAGGTTAATGTACCTTGAACAGAAGCATTAAACAACATTGTTTTGATCTGTAAGTGGATGGAGAAGAGGACTGCAGAGATCGTAAAGTTTTCGTAGATGGGGTGGTGCCCTCCAAAACAAACAGAAAAGGGTAAAAGTTATATAAGCCGAGGAAATGGGGAGTGATAGTTACACTGGCAGACACTGATGGAAAATGTGCTGTGTATCCTTAAGGGCCTGTGAAACATGGCATTGAGTGGTTGTAAGGAGAAGTCGGTCCCTTGCACAAAATACAACATTTTCTGTTGGATAGGTGGTAGCACAACTGAATTGCACTTATATCTCCTTTCAATAGGGAGGGAGGGTAAGGAACTTTTATCTCCTTTCAACAGGGGTGAACCATTGATACAGTGGGGGGAAAGGTAGAATTTCCAAAGCTTCTGGAAATCGCGTGTTTCCCTCCATCCTCCTGCGCCAATGAGGGCCTTAAAGGTTTACCCTCGCGTTAATAGGGCCATTAAGGAACTCATTGGCATGGGGGTGGGGAGAGACGTGCGGTTTCTCAAAATTGCGCATTTCCCCATGTTGCATTAATAGCAACCACTAGTAATGCAGCAGGGAGAAAGAGCCAGAAGCCAGGGCGGACCCGCACCGGAACACCTGCAGGGAGCTCACAAGCGCTCAGGCACGGGTCCGCACTTGCACTGAGTGCATCCAACTGGGTCTGTGAAGGTCAGACGCTGGTGTGTGTGTGTCTGTTGCCCCTCATGGACCCAGTCAGATGCTCACGGCATCCTAAGAGGATGGACATGGGGGATTCTGTTGGTCTCCTGGACCCAGTCCTGTGACATCCCTACCTATGGGAAAAGGTTACAATTTCTGGGGCTTTTTAGCTTAGAAAAAAACACAAGTAAAGGGGGACATGATAGAGGTGTATGAAAATATACATGGTGCAGAAAAAGTGGGAGGGAGGGGTTTTTCGCTGTCATTCATAATACTAGAACCCGGGGTCACCCCACGGAGCTGATTTGTGGGAGATTCAGGACACACAAAAGGAAGTACAACTTCACACAGCATACTACTCAAACTATGGAACTTGCTACCACAAGATGTACTTGGAATTCAAGATGAGGCTTATATAGCCTCACTGCCCTACATTATTCACTGTGTTTTACAAGGAATCCAGACAATGTCATCTCCAGCTCTTCAGCTTCCTGTATTTTCCTACCACTTCTTCCATCTTCTCTCTTAATGCGGATAATCCATTTAGAAAAGACGGATGGAACTAGGATTGTGCAAGCCTCGGGCCTCGGATTCGGTAATCCGAATAACAGAGGCCATTTCATGGCGGATCCACCATTTTATGATGGATCCGCCATTTTCTTGCACAGCCCTAGGCCCCCCCATACAGCCTACGACTCCCAGCATGCAGTGCCTGGGAGGGCTGAACTTACCAGGGCCCAGGAGCAGAGGGAATACAGGAAATAGCTGCTACCATCCCCAGGTGCTCCTTGGAATCGGCTGTTTCCCAGGCCAATCAGCTGCTGCTATCAGAAAGCTGTAGGGCACCTGCGGAAGTCACGTGGACCCCTCCAAGGTCAATGGAGACTTCCTGATGCTGGGAGTTGTAGGCTGTGTGGGGGGCCTAGGGCTGTGCAAGAAAATGGCAGATCTGTCATAAAATGGTGGATCCGCCATGAAATGGCCTCCGTTATTCGGATTTCCGAATCTGAGGCCTGAGGCTTGCACAGCCCTAGATGGAACTGTCCGATGCCTTCTCATTGGTAGCACTACAAGCCCTGGGTTTGCAAGTACCCATCATGATGATCGCCAACTTTAGAGGACTGGGCTGTGAGAAACTAACTGATTTATTATGAATGTTTATAAATGAATGAATTAGGCTGCGATCTATAAAAGCTTGTACCGCAACAATCCACTAATCCCTAGGGCGCCACAGAACGGTTTAAATTTAATGGCCCGAAAGCCAGCCTTAGCTTTCACAGAAAACTTTCATACCAGCCTCTTTAATTATACTTATTTTCTCTGGTCCTTAACAGTAAAGTAGAGAGTGGGGAAAAAGCTACCGGTCCAATAGATCCTTTTGCGGGGAGGGGAATCAATGCTCCTTCTCACTAGTCTAGAGAGAAGGACAGAGTGAACCTGCTATTTTTCCGACGTGTGTAACTATCTAAATGCAGATAGGAAAGAAGAACTATTGATGGAGGTGGGAAAATATTCCTGTTCTGACAGAAGATCTTTTGTGGAAATGCCCGGACCTCCTGGTCCTTCTTGCCAAAGGTCTAATTCAGCATCCAAATGTGAAGGAAACACCTGATGTACCTTGAGTGGACACTCTTTGGAAACATATCTGGGTCTGGGAGGGGGGACCTTGCAAAATATGAATTTCACCTACATCACACTACACACACACACACACACACACTATTGGGAAAGATGACAAACACTCCTCTTCACAGCTTCACAGACAGCCTTACCAAACTGTACAGAGGAATTAGCAGCAGAGACACCTAACCGTCTTGCTAGGTTGCATTTCTCACGATAGGGGAAAAAAAGATGTTGCTAAAAACTCCAACTTTTTAAAAAGTGCACCTAACTGGAATGCATCTCCACAAGCATGAACACATGTAGCAGAGGCTACAAAGCCCTATGAAGAGAGACTGAAAGAACTGGGCCTGTTTAGCCTGGAGAAGAGAAGACTGAGGGGAGACCTGATAGCACTCTTCAAATACTTAAAAGGTTGTCACACAGAGGAGGGCCAGGATCTCTTCTCGATCCTCCCAGAGTGCAGGACACGGAATAACGGGCTCAAGTTAAAGGAAGCCAGATTCCAGCTGGACATCAGGAAAAACTTCATAACTGTTAGAGCAGTGCGACAATGGAATCAGTTACCTCGGGAGGTTGTGGGCTCTCCCACACTAGAGACCTTCAAGAGACAGCTGGACAAGCATTTGTCGGGGATGCTTTAGGGTGGATTCCTGCATTGAGCAGGGGGTTGGACTCGATGGCCTTGTAGGCCCCTTCCAACTCTGCTATTCTATGATTCCATGATTCTATGAAATAGCAACATGATGTAAAGTCCACAAGGAATAGCGGGAAAGCCATCTACATCTTTGGGGAAGACTCCTAAAGAAACGGTATAAAGAGTTCTCCAAATGGGCACTTTAACTTAAGCACAGGCTATCGGCCAGATAGCGATTCTGATCCAAGTCATCGTGGGATAATTTGGAACAGTACTGAAATCCCTGCCATGTGGAAACTTGGATCCATGAAGTTGTTGTCAAAGAGCCCAAGGTACTCATTTTACTTCTGTTGGATTGCTACTAAACCGTCAAGGGCATCTAAGTTGCCATTTTGCCTCTTGTGCTCATCTACTGGCTATATACAATGCAAGGGCTTTTATGCGACAGCTTGGTCTCAAGTTTACTATTATTATTTTTTAGTTATCATATTTTATTCCAGCCCTTTGTCCAAGGAGATCACGAAAGGACACCTGATCAGGACAATCAGGTGTCCAACCAGGATGATCAGGGGTCTGGAAACAAAGCCCTAAGAAAAGAAACTGAAACAACCGGGCATGTTTAGCCTGGAGAAGAGAAGGTTGAGGGGAGACATGATCGCACTCTTCAAATACTTAAAAGGTTGTCACACAGAGGAGGGCCAGGATCTCTTCTCGATCATCCCAGAGTGCAGGACACAGAATAACGGGCTCAAGTTACAGGAGGCCAGATTCTGGCTGGACATCAGGAAAAATTTCCTGACTGTTAGAGCAGTATGACAATGGAACCATTTACCTAGGGAGGTTGTGGGCTCTCCCACACTAGAGGTATTCAAGAGGCAGCTGGACAACCATCTGTCGGGTATGCTTTCGGGTGGATTCCTGTATTGAGCAGGGGGTTGGACTCGATGGCCTTATAGGCCCCTTCCAACTCTACTATTCTATGATTCTATGATTCTAGGTACATTGGACCATAACTCCCATAATTCCTGGCCAGCATGCTGCCAGGTTGGGGGAAGACTGGTATACAAGCTTTCAGCTCCATCCTCTGGGCCCTGTTATCCTCGCAACAAGCTTTTCACCATTATTGGCTGGTGTGCCAGTTGTGATCCCACCCAGGCAGTGATAGCCTGGCTATAGGTAGCCATGTTCCATTAATATCCTGTCTGGACTACTGCAAGTGATATATGTGGGGCTATGCCTGGCTAATAGTCATTTTTGGCAATATATCCTATCGCCTTGATCAGAGACAACATGGCTCTGAATACTATTTGCCCTCATGTCTCAGTTGTGGGCTTCCCAGAGAGGCATCTCATCGGCCACTGTGGAAGGCTGGATGTTGGATTAGATAAGCTTTTCGTCGGATCCAGCAGGGTTCTTCTTGTGTTCTTATGACTTTGAAAACATTCTGTAAGTTTCCTTGCAAAGTACTGGGGATAGCTGTACCAAATTACTGTACTTTCATTGATTTTATGCCAGTGGTTGATGTTTGTAGCTAGAGTTAAAGCATCATCATTGTGGGGGTGGATCAGAATTCAGGGAGGCTGAAAGCAAGGAGTGGGATGTGGATCACACCAGTTAACCTGTGTGCATACAGAGCCCATAAACACATGGAGATCAGGAGCTAGACAAGCAGGTGTGATCCTGACTCCTCCTTGTCCATATTCAGCCTACGCAGATTTGGACTTTTGAGAAAAGGGGTGAGTGGGTGAAGGCTGGAAAGAGGACTCAGGAGGCAAGGGATTGAAAAGGCAGGGTTTCCGTTGGCAGAGAAGCTTGAAAGAAGGGACGGGCAGTCTGTGGTCTTCAAAGTATGGAACTGAAGGGAAGGATGCACCGAGAGGGGAGGGAGGGGGAGAAAGCAGAGAGCTGCGCAAAACAGACAGGAGGTTGAAAGATAAAATGCCAAAGGAGGGGGGTGGAGGAGAGAGGGAGGCAGCCTAGAGACAGGAGAGGGGCGGGAGAGAGTGAACTCTGCATATCCACTGGAAACAGTGTGTGCTCTGTAAAGCTATGTTTAGAGAGGAATGCGTTCGGATTTTTTTTTTAACGTATCATGCTTTTTAAAAACTAATCAGTTAAATTGTTAAAAGCCACAGGAAGAGATTTCTTCCCGGAGCCATAATACCCTTAAAGTGTCTTCAAATTACTTCTTTCAGCAGAGAAGGAGCCTGCTTTACATCTGAGTATTTTTCACCCTAATAGACCTCTTTTATTTTGTTTTTCCCTAAACCAACATCCATTTCTAATGTCACACACTCACACACACACACACACACACACACACACCCCTCTGTGTATGTGAGTCCATATGGGGTGGAGGGCAGACAAAGGCTCAATCCTATTGCTACATCCACACATGCCAAATCCTAGGTTCTGAAAGGTTATTTTATTGTGCAGTCCAGGATGCTCCATCCTATAAAGCGTCGCTATCAGTTCCGTGTATAAAGTAGCTTTTTGTTTGTTGGTTGGACTTATGGAAATCAATCTGCTCCACGGTTTTGTATGGGAAATGATGGAAACGCAGCGCTTACTATAGAGGGTGCTCCGGGAGCCGCTTGTCTTTTGAAACTCTCCCCTCTGCCCTTTCTCTGCCGGTAACACAAAAGCCTCTTCTTCCAGCCAGAGCAGAGACGCCTGAAAAGAGACAGATAAAACCATCAGCTGGAGAGAAGAGGATGCAGCAATCTGTGAAAAAAACAACCAAAACTACAGTCTGCAAAAGCCACAGAAGCTAAACTCAGCTGGGCTATTTCCACGCCAATCTTCAGAAATGCCCCTGGCCATAACCCAAAGATTCTTCCTGATCCCAACCAACTTCAGAAATAGAAAAGAGAAAGAGAAAGTAGTTTGTTTATCTATTTGTTTTTCTGGGATTGAAAATCACAAGAATGACCTAGCCAAATAGGCTCAGGGCATGTAACAGCCTTGGAAATATGCCATGTGCCTTAACTGTCCCTATTTACCAGGGTCAGTCCCCAATTTTACTAGGGCAGGAGCTACACTATGGCTTTATAATGGTTTATAACAGTAGTGACAACTGTTTAGGCCCAGGACACACTACATATAAAGTTTTCAAACTGTTTTCAAAGTGTTATATCCTGCTTGGTATAGATCTGTCCCCTATTCTCTGAAAATAATTGTCATTTGGGAATGGCCAGTTCGATAACCACCTCCCAAAGTTCTTACTATATAAATCCCATTCCTTAGGGCATCCTTCCTCATCCTGGTGACCTCCAGGTGTGTTGGATCAAGCTTCCATTATCCCCATCCAGAATGCTGGCTGGGTATGATGGGGGTTGTAATCCAACCTACAGAGGAGTAGGTTGGGGAAGACTACCTTAGGGGATTGTGTTTATTTATTATATTTATTATTATGTCTCTATCCCACCTTTTCTTTTCCTCTACAAAGAACCCAAGGCGGCTCACATAGTCCCCCTCCTTTCCATATTATCCTCACAGCAATCTTGTGAGTTAGGTTAAGCAGAGAGTCAAAGTCTGGCCCCAAATCATCTTGTGAGCTTCATGGTAGGGTGGGGACTAGAACCCGGGTCTCCTAGTTCAACACCACACTGGCTCTCCAGTTGCTAATTGACAAGTGATTGATGAAAAACCAATAAATCTATTCCACCGATCAATTGGCCATTCCAATATTGTTTCAAATCTCTTATTGTGATTCTCCCATAACGAATTCCCACTAAGGTTATTAATGTGTCCATTTTAGCTGTATTCCATCTCTTCGCATAATGTCAGTTTCTGATGGAATACGGGAATTTTTCCATGTTAACACTGTTTTTATCATTATGTGGATAAAGATACCAAAGTACTGAGGTATGGGCAACTTAAATTCATTATGCTGCTATGAGGGTGGGTTCATATTTAACATCTGGTGACCTGTGTTAAGTGAAGATGATACTTCAATACAATAGTACAATAGTAACTTCAGACACTGCAAATACATCTGAAGTTTTTGTAGCCATTCAAAAGTACCTGAAACATTTTTGTCATTTCAATACCCCGAGAAATAATATTATTTGCGCACAGAAATGTATACAGGAAGGATGTCTGGAGATCATTCTTATTCCTATTTCCCCCTGTATTTTCCCCTTGAGTTTTGTTGAACTTAAGCAATTTTTGATGGCTGGGATCCAACAGGCTTTACCTTATCCGGCTTCTGTATCCACCTATTGGGACTTTTTCTTGGGTTTTCTTTGGGTGCTTCTATATACACACACTGGGTGTTTTCTTTAGAATTGATACCATCTCTTCCAGTGCCAGCTCTAGGTTTGGGAGGGCCCTTGAGCAAGACACCCTCAATGGGGGGCCCTTCCTTAGTGAATCTACCTTCTCACCTCCATTGTCCCCAGCTGCTATAACTTCTCCTCTTCTTCTCTTTCTCACCATTGTTTCCGCTTGTTTGCTTGGCAGGCAGAGAGCCAGTGAGCAATCAGTTGGTGGCATCTCCTGCTCCTCCTTCTCACCACCATCATTGTCTGGGCCAGAGTGAGAGGCAAGCCAACAAGCAGGTTGCCATGGGGAAGAGGAGGAGCAAGTCCAGGGGGCTCTCAGCAGTGAGCCCCTGCTAGGGTGTGGCCTCCTGGCAGGTGTCCAACCATGCCCCCCTTGATGTCACCACGATTTCTTCACTATGTTATTACACAGAATTCAGACAGCATTACTGCCAAATTGGTGCTTCCCAGTGTTTTCCCCATTGTCCTCCATCCTTTTTAAAGATCAAGCTTGTGGTGTTTTCTTTTGACCATCCATCTCAACCAAGTTTACCTGTGGACTGGCCATTGTGCCACTGACACACCTGGTGAGAGAAATGGCCCATGATGCAATTGGTGATGTGTTTGGCAAAGCCCCGCCTTTCTAAATTGCTTGCCCTGGCTTTTCTAATTGCATTGTCATAATAAGCCAGGGAGTTCTTTCAAGAAGGTTAAAGTTCCACCAATCAGGTGTTCAGAAGAAGGAACAGAGGCCGAGATACAGCATCCTGCTTCTCCAATCCTAAATAACAACTGTGCACACTTGACTGGATATAGACCGATGACTACATATAGACAGACAGACAGACAGACAGATTCTCTCTCTCTCTCTCTCTCTCTCTCTCTCACACACACACACTCACACACACACACACACACACACACACACACACACACACACACCTTGGAAAGGCCTTCGGCCAATTAATTATCTGTTTTTACACCAACCAATTATATTTACATATATTTGCATAATGCAATGACTTTGTAAAAGGTGCTATTTTTGAAGAGCCTTAATTAAGGTGACAGTTTCTCTTTAGGAGATAGTGCCTGGACTTAATGAGGGATCAGAATTTAATTGAAGTGGGACAACTGAAGTTCTAGGGTTCCAGTTGCCCAATAGTCACTTGGGGACCTCTAAACGAGCAATTTATTCCAAGCTCATGATTGGCCACTCACGAAAGTTTGCAGGACTTTTAAATGACGGCGTGACTGACCAGGATGTCTCTCATTGCATCCATTGATAATTCCATTGTGAAAAGAACCACTTTTAAAGTGGTAATATATGAAAAAAAATATCGAGATCTCCCACAGGTAGATGGCACTGTCTCAACTGAAGTGAACGGAGCACACTTAGGGGAGAAGTATTCAATTCAAACCATGTGGTCGCCCTTGTCCATTGGAGTAATTCAGCCCTTGACAATCATGCCAAAAAGTAGGAAGCACAAACATCCTGGCTAAGCAACATGATTTCCCCTTAACATAAAGACGCCCCCAGTGTGTAGTTTGTTCACAAGATCAGCAAATGATGAGCACTCTTTGACAAGATACTGAAAAGTTCCACATTCCTTCACTCAAACCAAAGTGTTTTGGGAAGCACAAAAATACGCCCAGGCATAAACAAGCAGAATTCATTGTTGTTTCTTCAAACCACTGCCAAGGCTTCAGTTGCTTAGTTGTAATGACTGATCAAGCTTTTCAGCCTGTCTTTCTAGAACAAGGAGCTTGTGTGTTTAGTTGCTTGCCCACAAATCAGAATGACAAACCAGAGTTTGAAGTTGTGGTTTGAGTGAACCTGTTTTGCTTCCAAACCGAAAGGCACTCAACCATCAGAGCACTTTGTTGAATTCCATTTTGGTGGAACTCCCCACTTAAATTAAATCACCATTTATACAAATTGTAGCTACAATTTGTGTAATCTACTATGCAAATTGTGCCCGTAATTTGTTTAATTTGTGCAAATTGTGGCCATAATATGCATAATTTTCACAGATTGCACCCTCAATTTAAGCATATTTTGGCTGCAATTTGCCCGAATTAAGGAAAATACAACTGAAATTTGTGTATATTAGTCAAATTGGAACTGCAATTTGCATAAATAGTAATTTAACAACAACAACAACAACAACCCAAGAAAGTTCACAAACTTTGGAAAAAGCCAAGCCGGGGGCTCTGAGAAAATCCAGCGAGGTCAAAAAGAGCTGGATTTTCCCCGCAACGGCCTTTGGACTAACTAACATTTGGGCTATTTTATTATTTAGAACAATTTTGAATTGTCCCTCCTCTCACTGAGCACTAGAACTGATGTACAAATAGAAACTATAAAAAGAATAACATACACTAACTATAAAAAGCTGAATAACTTTTGCCCCCTCCTCAGGTTAATAATAAAAACAGAGAGCAGCAATAACCATTAAAAGCTTGTGCAACGAATGTTGGTTTCAACAGCCTTCTAATGGACCATAAAGAGAGTCGGTGTGGTGTAGTGGTTAGAGTGTTGGACTGGGACTCGAGATACCCAGTTTCTAGTCCCTTCAGTCATGATGTTGAATTTGGCTAGTCACTGAGGGCCTTGCTAGATGATGCCGGATAAGCCGGCAGGGAGGTGGGGCGATGGTGCGCTAACTGTAGTGTGCGCCGCCCCGCCTCCTACATGCACGACGCGCAGGGACTCCAGAAGCCCTGCAGTGTCGGCCATTTTTTGTTGTTGTTAAAGGGGCCACGTGCGCCCCAAAGACTCCAGAGAAGGTAAGTGGTTTTTTTTACTTAAGCCCCCCCATCCGCTCCTGATCCCCTCCCATGCCTCCTGCCCACACTTTCCCCGCCCTCCCTCCCTGTCCCCGATCTGTGCCGCCCTCCGCCATCCCTCCCCGATCTGTGCCACCCTCCGCCCTCCCTCCCCGTCCCCAATCTGTGCCGCCCTCCGCCATCCCTCCCCGATCTGTGCCACCCTCCCTCCCCGTCCCCGATCTGTGCCGCCCTCCGCCATCCCCCTCTCCTGCTGGTCTGGCCTTCCCCCCCAATCTCCCCCCCCGGCCCGATGGGCACAGCGCTCGTATGAGCGCTGTGCCCAGTCCGTGGCTTTTCCCAGCTACTCGCGAGTAAGTGAGTAGCCGCAAAAAGCCACGGACCTTGCTAGACGTTCCGCAGCCCCGGCCTCAGGCGCGCCATAAGCGACTTCACTTATGGCGCGTTAGGTGAGGCTTCAGCGCGGCCTGACCCCGGATTCCCCTGTGCGTCATCTGGACGCACAGCAGGGAAACTGGGCCTCACAGCGCGCTAAGGCCTCGTCTAGCAAGGCCCTGGCTCTCAGCCTAACCTACTTCAAAGGTTGTTGTGAGGATAAAATGGAGAGGATGACCAGCACGTGAGTCACCTTGGGTTCCTTGCAGAGGAAAAAAGGTGGGATATAAATGCAAAAACCTCCCTAGGGAAAGTTCTGCAACCAGGGTGCTGTTACACAAAAGGCCCCATCTTGAGTACCCAACAACCCTCAGCTCTCTAGCAACTGTGGTTTGGCACAAGGAATGAAACGCTAAACCCTTGCACAGTGTCCACATGTTATTCTTAAAAGCCATTTTCTAGAACCTCCTGCATGACCCTGTGTGAGTTTCCGAAGAACAATGGCTTCCCTTCCGCTGTAGCTGCTTTCTCAATCTTTCCTTTTTGGAAGGGTGGATGCAAAGGCTGATGTGCTGCCCTGCGTTAAAGAAACTGCTGTATCCAGCTGTGTGCAGTTCAAGCAACTGTGGATTAATAAAACATATTCTAGAAGAGAAGAGAGCGTCTCAGGTGACACTGTAGCCCCCAAGGTTCTTGAGCCTGGGGAAATAAACAGATTTTTCTCCCCATAACTAATGCCTCGCCGTGTTTTCATTTTCCCTGCGACCACCCAAAGAAAGCTTAGAGGTGGAGAGATCCCGCCTAATCTCATTTTCTCTGCCCATAAGCTGTGCCTTGAAGTGAAAGTGCAACAATTTATATGACAAGGGAAAGAAAGGAGAAGGCAAAACTGAAAGGAGAGAATGAGGGAACAGCAGCCATTTCAAGCTGCCGGGATTTATAGCGCTGCTCAGGCAATTCTCCCTCGCTGCCGCATGAAACAGGGCAAAGCCAACTGCACCAACGTTTGATTGAGGGAAAAGGAGGAGGATCACATGTTTTGCGCTAAGTGAATGAAAGGCTCTTTGCAGTACGGTTGTGAAAAAGGAAATTTAGAGAGCCATTTGAAGTAGTGACATATGTCTGCTAAGTGACTTCTTTTTCTTTTTGCAAAACACACATTTATCTCTATATTCCAGAAAGCACAATAACAGTGCAATCCTATATATGCTTACTTAAAAATAAGTCCCATTATGTTCAATGGGGCATACTCCCAGATAACTGGGGATACCATTTGCAGCCGAAAACATTTAAATGCAATGTCACACAATGATTAAGATGCAATGGAGAACCAAGGTTCTCCATTATGAGAAGATGCAGAGGTCAACCTCAGGCTCATGGGCACCTTTTTTCCTCTTCTCTCCTTCTTCATGCATGAGGGAAGGATGTTCAACACTTCTGTTTGTGGGTTGGAACAAGCTGCAGTTTCATTGTATATCTAAATATCAAATCATGGCTTGATCTTGGGTTGTTATACTAACCATGGTTTGAACAAACCATGCTTTCCTGCATTGGAGTGGAACACAGAACTGTGTTTTGTTCCAAACCACGCACAGAAGCTTCTCACTTTGGGCTTTTTCAGACAGTGCATTACGCCATGCTTAGGCTGCTAAACCTTGTGCAGAAAATGATTAATGAGCATGTTTATTTTATTTATTTATTTATTGCATTTCTATACTGCCCAATAGCCGAAACTGTTTATACTGTGTTTATGTAGCCACATGGTTAGGAATGCTTCACATGACATGCTAACCCATAATGTATAGCTCAAAGTGCTTAATCACTGTAGCTTAGCGTGTCATGTGAACAAGGTCTTTGTCTCCTCACATGTAAAGAAGAGAGAAGTGTCTGAACCCAACACTCACCACCACACTCTCTCTTAACAGGAAATCATTGTTACATCTGAACCAAGTCAACAGCTCATTTCCCCCAAATAGTAACATATGTAGGAGTTCACAGTTCTGCATGAAATCCAAGTTAGGAAATCCACTTCCAAAGATGAAAGCATGGGATTCTGCCAACCCCATGCTTGGCAAGTGAGTACCAATTTTGAGCATGAACTCTCTACAGATGTGCAATCAGAACACATTCAAGGGAACTGGCATTTGCATCTTTCAATTTATTGCAAAGTTTACATTAAAACATAAGCACTGGTACTGTTCCTACAGGACCCACAGGGTGTTCCATCAGCCAGGATCACTTTGGTTGGATCACTTTCAAAATGGCAGCAGTGCTGAAATAGCTGAAGACTGGCCAAATTCTTACTATGTGGTAAAATCAGTGTCTTCTGGACTGTAATGTTCCCTCCACATAGAAAAGGGAAATAGCAGAGAGAGGGGGTTTAGTCTAGTATTCTTGCTGACATGCAGTTTTCTATCTGCAGGGATTTTGAGGGTGGGGGTGGGGGGCAAAATTGACCACTTCCATGAGAACTTGGTCACTGTGCTGGATGTCAGCCTTCCCAAACCTGGGTTCCTCCAGATATTTTGGCCTACAAATCCTATCAACCCCAGCCAGCAAAACCAATGGTCAGTGATGGTGGGAGTTGTAAGCCAAAAGACAGACCTAGGTTGGAGGAGGCAGCTTTATGTTCAAGATATTGAAGATATATATCACCTGCCAGGATAGCGTTCAGGGTTAAACTATGTTAAACTATGGAATTCACGATCATATGATGTAGTGAAGGCCACCAATTTGGATGGCTTTAAAATGGGATTAGAGAAATTCATGGAGGATGATGCTATCAACGGCTACTATAAGGCTATCAGATGGCTATATGCTGCCTCCAGTATCAGGGCAGTAAACCTATGTACCGCAATTGCTGAGGAACATGATCAGGAGGGCATTATTGCACTCATGTCCTATGTGTGTGAACAGAATGCTGGATTAGATGGACATTGGTCTGATCCAGCATGGTTCTTGTATTCTTAGAGTGCTCATAGGTCAGTCTTATGCCAAAAGAAAGGATGGTGTCCCTTTCAGAACCACAGGGAGTGGGGGAGGAGAAGGCCCATGCACCTGCATACCTAAGCACAACCCTCAAGTGAGACCAGCAACTGCTTTAACACAGTTTGCCCAGAGTTAGAACAACAGGATTCTTCTGGACCTTCAACAAGTGAAAAGTCAACATATCATTAAATCATTTTTACATTTTGATACCACCCAACAGCTGAAACCCTCTAGGTGGTTCACAAAAGTCAAACGCCTATAATAAAGTGGACAATTTATGGAAGGGTTGATAGCTCAGTGCTAGAGCACACACTTTGCATGGAGAAGTCCCCATTCAAACCTCGGCATCACCAGATCAGGTGACAAGAAAGACTTCTGCCTAAGACCATGGGGAGCAGCTGCCTTCTACAAAACACAGTAGACAGTAACTTCTATCAAAAGGTACTTGCTGATGTAAGCCAGGTTCCTACACCCTGGAAAGAACAATCCCATGGCCCCTGGGGGAGCATGTCAGATAACATAGGATGCCTCAGGAAACCTTGCTCCAACCTTGGAAGGAGGAGGAGTTGGAGATCTGACCCTAGACTCCTCCCTGTCACACTCAGCATGGAAAGAACCATACCGGCTGCTTCTCCAATGTCAGAAAAGCACCTCAGAGGAAAAGGAAAGGGGGCATTCTGGTGGGTAGTGAGGGGAGGAGACCAGAGAAGCCATGACACAAGTTATCCTGGGCCTCCTCCAGCTTCCTTCCCTTCCCCACCAAAGCACCCTTGCTAAATGGGCTGAAAATAGAGGACATTGGAGAGTAGGGAGGATAACAGCTTTGCCACTCTTCCCATCCTGCTGGTTTCAGCCCGGCAGGGCATAGGGAACCTGGACAACTCTGAGCAACCTTGCTTCCTGCTTGTGGTTTCCTGGTCAACAGCTGGTTGGCCACTGTGTGAACAGAATGCTGGTCTAGATGGACCAGCATGGCTCTTCTTATGAGTGTGTGGATTCTGAGTGGCACAGTCCATAGGATTGCACCCTAATCCAAGGAAGGAGTTCATGTGGCCCTCCACATGCTGGGCTGCAACTCCCATCATCCTTTTGCATTGGCCATGCTAGCTGAGGCTGATGGAATTTGGAATCCAGAACATCTAGAGTCCATGTTCCTTACTCCTGTCCCAAACCTTGCAGATACACAATTTAAAAAAAAATCTGTCCAGACTATTATTATGTCTGATAATTCCACAGTTGGAAACCTTGCTCACAATACTCTCTTCCTCTTCCAACAATCTCTTTCAGTATTTTTTTTAAAGTTTAATAGAAAAAAGGGAAGGCAATGATAAAAGCACAGTAAGCATCCTCTCACCAAGTTCTCCCTGTTCTGAGGAAGCTAGGACAGGACGAAGAAGAATTACAGAGAGAATACGGGGTGGGTGTGGGATAATAAAGAGCTGCTCTAGTAACAAATATAGCATTGCATATTTATTTGGAACATCATATATCTTCTTTGATGGTTCACGAAAGTTGAAGAATGATACACAGATAACTAAAAATAACTGGAGGACGAACCTCCGGATCCGCTCCTGGGGCTACTGTATACCTTACTGCAGCTTTCCCCAACTACATGCCCTCCAGATGTTTTGGACTTCAACTCCCACCAGCCCCATCCAGCAGGTCCATAGGAATGCTGGGAACTGCAGTTCAAAACATCTAGAGGGCTCCAGGTTGGTGAAGGCTGCCCTAGTATAATTAAGTTTATTATAGCTACTTGGAATTAGTGACCACATATTCTCCCCCTGAATACCATTTCCCCTTTTCTCAGTGCTTTCCCTGTTTGTTTTAGAGTCTCTTGGGTTAGGGGCCTGCCATACCTGTTCTCTGAAAAGTGCCTTGTACATATATGGCACTATATAAAAATCATCATCAGCTGATTTCTATCTACCTTTAGTTGATCTGTTATCTCACCCCAGCCCACAACGAGGTTCTGCCAAACATTATCTGGCCAGTGGGCTTTTTCATAACCAAAATCACTCATTATCCAGTTATCCACAGTAGTGGATTTAGCAGCCATTAGGAGATACTCACAACTACCAAATTGCCTACTCACCCATTCAAGTGTCATTCCCCCCACCCAGAAATCCCAAGCTAATTCCTTTCCTCTCCACCTGACTTGGTTTTCCTGGTTGTTGTATCCCACTTTGCTCGGAAAAGAGGACACGGGAGTTCCATATCCACAATAGAGGCTGGTAGCTCCAATTTCGGTGGGGAGGTAAATCCATTCCGGGTTTCAGTCAGAACCAGCCAGAACTCCAAAGGAACTACCCAAGGGGCTGAAGCTTAATAGCAAAATGGCTTTAACACCTTGGAGAGCTCCTTTAGCATTCTGGCTGGTTCTGGCTGAAACCCAGAATGGATTCACAGCCCTACTGAAAGTGGAACCACTGGCCTCCACTGCATATCCCAATATTGGAGGGGATGCAAGCAAACAGAAACAATTTGACCCAAAGGTAAGCTTGGTGTGGGGGTTCATTCTTCCATTCCTTCTAGGAGTGCTGTTAGCCCTGAAAGGGCTTTGTCTTGGAGACACTTCGGCTACCTACTTTAATCTAACGTTAAAAGTCTGACGACTCAGGAGAGATTTATGATTAAGCTGCTCCCCCCTCCAGCCGAGTGGCCCGCAGGCTACAGAATGGTCAGCGGTGCAGAGCTCAAGCTGTGTCTCCCCAAACGCCTAATTAACAGACAGGCTTGGCTGAACTAGAACGCTGTGGGAGGTAAGCGAGTCTGCAAGCTGTGGGTGAAGGGGGGGGGAGGCTGAACTCACCCATAAATTAGCTGCAGCCCAAACTCCTATCAAACTGCCTCTGTTTAGATATTGATCTCTTGCAAGAGTCATGCGATGCATGGTGGCACAGACGTTGCAAACGCACCATGCTGGTGTGTCCTCTCCATGAAACATCTGGAAACGGAACCGAGGAACGGAACGGAATAAGACAATATGATCACGTTCTTCGCTTTGATTTGGGGATGCATTACGAGGAAGGTTCTAACACATAAGGGATCATGGAGTTTTCCACATGTCAGGAGCTACCAGCAGGAGATGCAGGGACCTTCAGGACACGGAGGGACAATCTAGTTGTAGCATGGGAGGGTTACAACTGGAACGTCATCTGGAACCCTCCTCCAAAAAAAGAAATTCATTAGGAACATCTTGACTGTTGGGGTGGGGGGGACAGAAAGCTAGTTTGGAAGGGGAGCAGAATGGAGTACCATGGAGGAGGGAAGGAAACAGGTGTAGTCCATGCCATAGAGTATAATATAAAAAAAGGGCATGGGGGGGAAGGATCTTGCGATATGCTGATCGTGAGATCCTCCCACTGGATTCACACATGGCGCACAACGTCCGGAGAGGAATCAAGGATGTCATGGCCACCATTTTTTTTTCTTTTGGGAGCAGCAGGTCCAGTCGTGCCAGAGCAAGGCCCCACTCCAACAAAAAGGTAAGGGAAAAAAAAAAACCCTTTCCCCTTGAAATTGCCCCCAATTCCCCTCCCTGCCATCCCAGAAGTGGCAAAATTGCTGGCACCCCCCTCCCCTGATGGGCACGGAGCCACGCCGCATGGCTCTGTGCCTGTATCCGGTGCTGCACTTACTCATGAGCAAGCGGGCACCAGTTAGAACAGGCGCCCACACCTCCCATGGTCTCAGGACAGTCCTGGGACCATGGGGAAAATTGGGATAACTGGGCAACCAGTTATCATGGAAAAATGGAGGGGGCATCCCTGGTTGCCCCCGGGATCCCCTGTGCATCATGTGGATGCACAGGGACAACCCCAGGATAAAAGTCTCGTGTGAACATGCCCACAGTTGCAGAGCACATTTTTTTTTTCATTTAGAAGGTCCCAATTTCAGTCCATTTATAAGGAGCAAGAGGAGGAAGACCGCTTGCTCTCTGAAACACTGATGCCAACCAGCATAGGGAATACTGGGCGAGGTGGACAAATAGTCAGACCTGCTGTAACAGAGGTGTAGAACCTCAAGCTTGGGGTTCCAATCAGGCCCTCCAGGTGTCCCAATGTGGGCCTCTGTGGTTATTCAGAAGGTCTCACCCCTTCCTTTGCTCCCATCCCCTTTTCCCCAACCATCAATTGCTTCGTGGTTTCCTGATTTATGTGCAACTTCCTGCCCATCCCAGTTTAAAAGGCTGAAATGCATCGCCAAAGAATTACTTACCGGCATAAGAATTTTAAACGAAAAATAGGCTTCTACGTTTGGTATTTTAGCCCTGCCCCCTTTTGCCTTTGTATTATTATTGTTGTTGTTGTTATTATTATTATTATTATTATTATTATTATTATTATTAATTTATATAGCACCATCAATGTACATGGTGCTGTACAGAGTAAAACAGTAAATAGCAAGACCCTGCCGCTGCCCAATTAATTAATTAATTACATTTATATCCTGCCTTCTTTCCCCCTCAAGGTACCCAAGGCAGCCCTCCTCCTCTCCAGTTTACCTCACAGCAACAACTCTGTGACGAAGGCTAGGCTGAGAGTCTGTGACTGCCCCCAGTCGCCCAGCGAGCTTGCATGGCTGAGCGGGGACTAGAACCCGGATCTCCCGACTTCCAGTCCAACACTCTAACCACTACACCACACTGGCACTTACCTTTGTCCCTCCCCTTTTTGCCCTTTTCCTGCTCCTTTTGACTTTGACCCCACATGGCAATGGGACAGGACTCCTAAAAGCTTCTCCAAAACTGAATTTGGCCTGTGCTATAAGGCCAGACTATTATAGGTTCAGTCTTTTTCAACAAATCAACAACAGCCAATAGCACAACAAGGACCCTGAACGTCCAAGAATGTACGTATTTCTTCTTGCTTCCAGGAATTCTGGAAAATGCAACGTGTGCACTTCAAGGTTGTTGGTTGGTGTTTGTGTGCATGTTCTTGTGAGCATGTAGGTCACTTCAGTGCAGTTTGAATAAACTTATGTGTGAATCCATTTGAATACCTGCAAGAATGTGTGTGTGTGTGTGAGAGAGAGAGAGAGAGAGAAAGAGAGAGAATGTGGAAAGATATATGAAACAACCGTGATTAGGTTTAACGCAATTGCTCAATGTGAAATCTGGCTCGCCGCAATGGGCCAATGAATAATAGAAAGTCACCATGGCCTGCAGAAGCCGGCCCCATACTGTTCGGCCTTGGGCAAAATAAAGGGAATTCAGGGCCCACAAGGTCTAGAACAGTGGGATTAATAACACATCAATTTTAATGCGGATTTTCCCCCCTGCTTCATAAACAGCAAAGTGAATGTTTGAGCATCTCAGCAGGGGGTTAATGAGGACTCTGATTAGTTATTCAGATTTCCTTACACTGCCTCAATCCATCCTACTAGAGGGGTGGGGGGAGGAGGATGTAAAAAGAAGCTCTTAGAAAATACAGTAAATACATTTTCCTCCCATCCCACTGTTGTTTTCCAAACTGGCTCCAGTTACAGCACAACGGAACCTTACAGGTTCAATATTATGTTTCTCTGAATGATTTAAACTTGGTAGAGAGCATGTAGAGGGTCCCCAAGTGAATTATTTCCCCCTGTCTTTTCATGCGTGTGAACCCCCGAAGAATGAGAGCAAACAATTAAAAACATAATGAAGTACGTGGATTAACATCACTCAAAATCATGCCTCTTGCAACGTGGCAGCCGTTCTGCAGAAAACTCCAGCGTATACTCGGCATTCTCAGTGGAAAAAAATAATCCTCCATCAGCCCTTCGACAAAGACATAAGACCATGCAGTCAAAAGAATCCAGCCTCTTAGACTAGAATTAGGAATGCATATGGAATCCGCTGCAGTTCATTTTCAATCAGGATTCACCCAGTTCTCCCCTTCCAAACCAAACATGGATTCGGATGCAATCTGCAGTCGAAATCCACACATTTCTGAGCCTGTAATGTGATTTGCGGACCTAAAACATGTGGTCAGCAGTGTGCTTACCTTTGAAAAATGTGCATGAAAAAAGTGTCCTTTGGCAAATGCACAGAAATATGCTTTATTCAATGTCAGAGGAATATGTACGTGTGCACATTAAAATGCACATGGATTTCCATGGGAATAGCAAAAGCAAAAAGCAAAAGAAAGCTCACCATCTGAGTCGGAATAAGGTTCAAGATGGCATTCAGAGAACATTGGTGAACTTGAGGTTTGCTGATTCACACACCTTATTTAGAATTGTTGGAAGAGCTAAAGACATAAGGCATTTCTTAGGTCTGGGGATCACCATTATGCAGCATTAGTTCAGGGTATGTTTTAAAGAGGGGAGATTTTTTTTTAATTATGGGAAATAGAAAACAAGATTTTATAGGAATACCAAAAACGATCCTTGTTCTCCTCCCCCAGGTGACTGGTCGTCCAAGCTCATGATGAATGAATATCTCTTACCCATTCGATGGCCTTGTAGGCCCCTTCCAACTCTGCTATTCTATGATTCTATGATTCTATGATTCTTATTTGACTGTGCTGCATCCCAGCATGTGCTCAGTACCCACACACAGGAAGCTGCTTTCTACCAGGTCAAACTATCTGTCCATCTGGACCAATATGAGCTGGCAGCGGCTCTCCAGGATCTCTGGCAGAGATGGGTAGGGACGTAGGAGAATTTTGGTTTTTGCAGTCGTGAGCGTGTGTCTGCCAAAAGCATCCACAAATTGCTGGAGACGTGGTCACGTTCAATTTGAGAAAGTTTCCCAGTTCAATTTTCTGCAAACGTCCTAATTTTCATGAATTTCCGCTGTAGACTGAATCAGCCGTGCTTTAGTTCATGGAGAAAAGTCGCACACATTAGGAAATTAGTGCAAATTTTGGAAAAACTGTGCAAATTTCCAAATTTGTGCAACTTTCCAAATTACATTTTCCCAATTTCATTTTTGATGACTGCTTGATCTGTGCAATTTTCACATTTGTGCAGCACGAGCAATGATTGTCAAATGCAAACAGGAATTGGGTACAAGACGAGCAGCGAGATGTTCTTTAGAGAATCTTGGTGGTTTTAGACTTCACTCATTCACCCATCTCTAGAGAAGGGTCTTTCCCATCATCGGTTCCCTGCTCCTCATAGGTGGAAGTGTCAGGGATTGAGCCTGGGCCCTTTCACATTCAAAGCATTTGCTTTGCCCCTGGAACTATCATCCTTCTCCACACCTTGTCATAATAAAAAGATTACAGATCCAACCCAGGTGTAATTACTATGTGTTGTCTAACCTGGGGCTGGGCAGTGAGTAGATCTACTGGGATAGTGATCTGTAGGCCTGTGAGCTGTGTGTGGTCACACCACATATTATGATATTGGCAGCTCTTGGGTGGGGTGGGGGTATGGTGCCCCCATTTGCCCTACCCTGGCTACAGGGCTGTCCCTCCCCCTCAGGAGTAGGAAAGTTGTTGCATCAATTTGCTTTCCCAGATTAGGGCTTGCATGTTACCTTTTCGTTTGCCAAGGACAGTACAGAGCTGAGAAATTCGGAAAGAGAAGCTTGCTGGATACGCTGCAAGCAGCGGGTTTTGTAAGTACAACAGTAGGATATGAGATCAATAAGAGCGACTGTTTGTTGCAGGGCAGGGGGTGTGAAGAGAGAAGAGGCGAGATGTTGCAAGCTTGCCTGTTGTCAATGCTATCAAGACTGAGCAGACGGGGCTGGTTTTGTGATACACTGACAAAATAAGAGCTTCAGTTTATGACCCAAATTTGATTGTTGCTAGGAGGCGTGTTTGTTCCTGGCTGTGACCTGGTGAGAAGCTCCTCTTTGAAATGAACTCAAAAGATGCAACCGTGGTGGGGAAAGCTGACTCTCACGCTTAGGAAAACAAAAATAGAAATGAGAGATTAGGCGGAAGTACCTAAGCCAGTCCAGCTCTCCCCCCACCTTGCTGATAGAACCGATTTCATAAGGAACTGATAATAAGAGACTTCAGATAATAGGTCCCCAAACCATGTCCCCCCTCCCAATTGAACTCACGGATGCCGGGAGATTTAACTAAATGAAGAGCACCAATCCTAGAGTACGTCGCCATATCAAACAAGCAGTTTTAATTACATGGCAGCATGGAGTGGGGGGCTGGGAATAACCAACTGATGCTGAATCTGTGGCCTACAAATACTTGGTCATGAATATTCACTGAGAGTCTGCCATAGCTCTGCACATTTTGCTGTTGTTGAGTAGGGAAAGGTTCTGTCCAGGGTACTGATTTGCACACTGTATCCAGTTCTTTCATAGGTGGTGTTAGGAAGAGTGCTAGCCAGCCACACCAGGGCTGGCTCTGGTTTTGTTATTGGTGGTTCTCTGCTTCTACCCTGGTTGTGCCCCAGGTGAAGTGAGCATACCCTGGATAGATAAGCAGTGAGTTCTTAATTTCAGGCTCCTCCTATACCAATCTGGACCTCAGCAATTGCTTGCAGTGGTCGTGGTTCTCCCCAAACCTTCCAGCCTTGGGAATTCCCTGAGCAGCAGAACCATGGCAATATTGCTGGTGTAAGTCTCTCCAAATCCTTTCACCCTTGATAAACATGAATGGTTAATTTAGGTCATGTTTTTATATAATGGGAGCGTTCATACATAACAATAAACTGGAATTTTTGGCTCATCCTGGTTTACTGTGAACAAGGAACATGCTCATTCACGAAGCTTGTTTGCTTCTGCTTTGCTCCTCCCGTCAGACGAGTGGGTAAAACAAATCAGAAGAATAAAGCTCCTGAAGAAAGTAGCCAGGATTTGTAAGCCAACATCAAATTGTGGTTTATTCCTGGCTTACAAGTCTGACTTGATAGGGAGCAACAAACCAGGAATCCTGCTAGGGACATCCTGAGCAGCTTTACATTCCTGGCTTGTTTTACCCACTTGTTCCATATGAGAACAAATGAGCATCATGCACCAGGATGTTGCTCCTTCACAATAAACCAGGATAAGCCAGCAATTCTGCCTTCTTATTTTCAAATACTTCCCCCCATTTTTTACGGGTTGACTGAAGCTGTGATCACTTGCTGCAATTGACACACTCAGGATGTTGTTGCTGGTCCTTGTACCAATCATGGCTGGTTCTTCCCTAACCTGGTGCCTTCTAGGGAAAAATAAATAAATAAATAAATAAATAGGATTTACCTCTAGTAAACAGAGAGCAACTGGACCACATGAGCATCATGAATGCTCTTTTCTTCCTCCCTGTTTGCAATGCCATGCGGATTTTACAGCCAAGGAACTTTCTCAAGCTTTCCCCTTCAATGTAATCGGGAAGTCATTTATTCCTCCATAACATTTGCTTGAAGGAACGTTAGAGCTGAATTATAGCTAGGACCATTATCTCACAATAACTGTCTGGGAAATGTTAATGCCTGGATCATGCAGAATGCCACATTACAGTTTTTATGGTGGACATAACATTTTTATGAACTTTTTCTCGGGTAACACCACCATTTACTAGGGAGAAGAGCACCTACCATGGGTTCATTAGCTTGGGCATAAACTTCACGAGAGCCTTGGGGCGACTTGCTACAGACTCCCCCAAAATACATCCATCCCCACCCCCTGTTTATTTGTACATCACCTATTCCAATGCAAACCATGCTCAAGGTGGCTCACAACTTCAGAAGGTTTTACTTAACAAAGTATAACATTCCAAGATGATTTGCTAACAATTACAAGAGAACAACATTTAAGCGATCATACAAATATTAATAAATATACACATTAAGATGAGACAATCCACTAATAATTCATACGAAGGAGGGAACACAGAAATACAAAAAGATCAACCATAATCCAAATAGCAGCCAAACAACAACAACACAGTATGCAAGACCAAATGTTGGCCTCAGCAACAAATCCTAAACTCTGATGGTCTATAGCAGCCTTCCTCCAACCTGTTGCCATCCAAATGGGATGGACTGCAACATTTACTATTCCCAATCCTGCGTGGCTATCCATAGGCAACTTTAGCAGCACAGCAGGAACATCATTTGTAGCTGGAGTCAATCAGAGCCCTGCATTCCCAGACCAGGTGAGACAGCTAGATAGCATAGGGACAGGTGAGAAATTTGCTCTATTGAGAGAGCAATCCTATTGAGAGAGCAAGTCTGAGCTCCCTACTCCCTTGCAATGGGTATAGAGAGAACCATGCCACCTGCCTCCTTGACGGCCTTGGAGGGGAGAGAAAGGGGGTGTGCTGATGGGGAGGGAGGGGATGACTTATCCCCAGATCTCCCTAGCCTCCTTCCCTCCCCCCCAACACCTCTGCTAGATGGGCAAAAATGCCCATCTAGCCAAATTGCAGAGCAGGCAGTGGGGTGGAGGTGAAGATTACCTCCGCCACACCTCCCGCTCTGCACCAGATACGTATAAACCTATGAGTTAGGAGGTTTGCAAGTATCAAGGGGGGATCCGTAAATCTTACGGATTTACTCAGTTTGCACCTCTCAAGCCTTTCAACGAGCTGAAACACAGCTGTGTTCAGCAATCTGCATTTTTGTGAGTTTTCCGATGCAGCTTGACTCGGGGGGGGCGGGGGACGACTCCGCACAAGAACGTGGACATTAGGGGAAAGTGGATACACAATGCATACATTTGAGGGAAGTGTGCATGAAAGAGCATTTCAGCAATGTAAAGTTCTCGGGGTGGGGGGAAGTGCCAAGATTACGAAAATGTTGCACAGGAAAGTACAAATCTTTGTATAGATATTTTTTTTAAATGGCAAGCTCCTGTGGAAACAGGATGGAATGAAGTTGACCTCAAAAAAACTAATCTGAGATGGACAGGTAGATGTTTTTGCGAGGGGCAAACAAATGTGCCATCCTGGCAAATGGCAAAGGGATGCAGCTTGCCAGGCAAACGCTCAGGTCTGCCGACGCACGAGAAACCAAAATGCCTGTTTTCATGTGAGAGCTGCGATCTCACAAGCGCGCCATTGCTGTAGCAACCTGACTTCGCAAGGAACGAAAGGGGACAAAAGGGAAGCGACGAGGACTCTTAAAATATCTCTGAAAGAGCTCAGCATCTTCACTTGAACTTTGGGGTCTCTCTCCGGAGAAGACTGGATGATCATTTAAAGTGCTTCTCGTTCCACTATGCAAGTAAAAAAAAAAAACTTTCAAACTAGCCATATTTTATACAGACTTTCATAAAAGGTCTAATAAAGATGGTGTTTAGTATTTTATACCCTCACACAAAAATAATGATCTTGGATCTTTGCTCTCCAATGCAGAAATGTTTTAAATGGGTTTATGTCTCTCACCTCTGGAATCATTCTTTCTTCTCCACCTTTTTTTTTTTATTTAAAAAAAGAAAGACTGAATTTATGGCTTTGTTCTTTATCTGCCCCTAGCTTCCATTAAGTGTCATAACTATTCCATTATAGGCAGGCCAGGTCTCCTTACTTACACCTGCATGTGGGGGTTACATCATTTCATTATTCTTCTAGACAGACTGCTGCTTAACCCCTGACATTGCTAGTAAAATCTGGATGCCTAACATCAGTTTACTGTACTTAGGGCTGACAAGTGTCAGCGCAACACACCCAGGGGTGGAGGGGAAAGGCAGCCAAAACGACCTGGCAGCTCCCTCTAGATGGGCAAAATTACTTTTAGAATATTCGCAGGGATGTTAGACAATCCTGCCGAGCTTCTTACCAAGAGCACAAGCTGAACAAGTGCAAAAGTTAATGGCAGAAAATTGCATCGCCGCGTTTTAGGGATGTGTTGCAAGCTTAGCGCCTGGTTTCCGCTTCTAAAACCACAACAGTAATGGTTGAAAGGAGACTCAGAGCTGATTCAGTTCTGCAGGAATGGAAATGCACGGAAGACAATTGTGGTCGGGCTGTCCCACTTCAGCCTGTGGATGCATGCTAGTGCTGGGGGCAATAACATCTTTGAATATTTCTGCCATGTGCATGGAAAGTTAGCATGACAGGCAAGTTATCGCTGATGAGCTAGCTACCCATCTGCAGGGAGGTTCTTTTTGTGAGCATGAAAACACACACACACAAAATCTGCCATGTAGTCTGAAGTGATATTGCTTGCTTTTCTGCATGTTTGCACAGGTTTTCCAGGCAATGGATATTGACATATCCAAAGGTTATTTCCCTATCCACAGAGGTAGGATCAATCCCCCCCTTTTAAAATCAGAAAAGGAAAAAGAGGGGGAGTATTATGAATATAAGATTGGGTTGGGAGACACCATTTAAAGAAATGCAAGCCCAGCAGAGAATCAAGGGAACTTCCAAAGCAATTCGCCATATGCCACAAGAGGCTATGTTCAAAGAAAGAAGTTCATGCAAGCCCTTTGCCATGTGCAAAGAAGCTCTTTGAAGACAGGTGCAATGGTGCGAGATTTCAAGATTTCAAGTTGGGAAGTTGAAAATGTGAACTCCCCACTCAAAAGGTATCGCCCCATTTTGAACTGGGCCCAACCTGAAGTGGAGCTAGCATCCCACCATTGCTGTTACCCAGCATTCCTTGCAATATCCTCCTCTCCTGCCTTCCCTGAGCAAAAATAAAATGGTACCTTGGGCAAAAGAGAGACTAACAGGAGATAGGGAGGGGTCACTACTGCACAGAAGAGACGTTGTGAAGCCTCCCTTAGCTGGGGTCGGTCTCAGCAGTAGGCCCCATTGGGCATCCACAAGATGTAGTGATGGACACCAATTTGGATGGCTTCAAAAGGGGGCTGGATAAACTCCTAGAGGAGAAGTGCTTCTGGGTTTCCATAGGAAGCTGGTTGGCTACTCTTTGAGCAGAATGCTGGACTAGAAAGACCCTTGGTCTGATCCAGCATGGCTCTTCTTACGTATCTCCTGTGCTATGTCTTCTTTTGCAGAACTGAAATCCATCAAGTACTTAAAATGAAGATGTATTGCCAGAGCGTTTACACCATACATTTCTTATTTCCCTACAGAAAACAAATGATGCCGCACCTGCTCCTAAGCAACTCAGGACCGGTTCTCCTCCCTCCTGCTGGAAACAGACTGCTTTCCAGATTCCCTCTCTGATACTAAAGAGACACCATAAAAAGAGACTCTTTTTCTTTGGGACCACTTCCATATGCTTCATTTCAGTTTTAAACGGCATGTTAATTGTTCTGAATTAACAGCTCCAGCTGGAAAAAGCAAACAAGCAATTTGCAAATCTTAAGATAACACCCAACCTATCTGAAGTGATTTAAGTTCCAGGGGAAAGTTCCCCTTTCTTGGTTGGATGGAGTTCAAATACGGTTGAGGTTTCTAAAAATACAGCCTGTCCTTTCCAATTATAGATATTCCCAAATATGTGACTTGAAAAATTGAGAGAGAGACAGAGAGAGAAGAACAACACAATCTCATCAACACCACTAATCTCTTGCTCTTTGCTCTTAAAGAACTCATAAGACATAAGGAGTTCAAATCCTGGTTAAGAATAAACCATGGGTAGCCTTAACCCACACTTATGGTTGGTTGCTAGGATATAACAATTAGACAAGGGATGGGTGATAGTAATGTGCAATCTCATCTAAACTCATGGCCTCTTCACTGCAATTAAGAGAATGTCTACATTCAACAGCTCACTGAAACCTATTGTGGGTAATGGTTTCTGGATGACTATTTTTTATTAGATGGATTGTTGGTTAATGTTCTTGGATGATCAGCTGATATTTTCTCAATAAAAACCAATAGTTAGAAGACTGATGATAGTTGGGAAGCTTTCTGTTTTAGAATGAAACAATAAAAGCTTGGGGAAAGTGATGCTTCTCCAGGCTAATGGAGGGAAGAGAAAGAGAGAGAGAGGCCTTAGCTAGACCTAAGGTTTATCCCGGGATCGTCCCAGGGTCATCCCTGTTCATGTAAATGACACATAGGATATCCTGGGAGCAGGCAGGGACGACCCTGGGATAAACCTTAGGTCTAGCTAAGGCCAGAGAGAGCGAGAGATAGAGCACAGAAAAAGCAGTTTTGAATACGGGAGAGGGTCAAGTTCTCTGACCTTGATCCCAACTTTGTTTCTGAAGAAGATTCCATGGTAGAGAAAACATCATCTATTACCCCAGGCCAGAGGACATGGTTTTATTGGACTCTTCAGAGGGCAACCCCATGCAGTCCTCATCACCCCATGCTGGAAAGGCCAGCGGCTGCAAATCAAGCAATGATAGACAGCTCCTCAAAAGGGATGGGTGTTAACAGCAAGCCCACATCAGCCAGCCATCATAAAGCTTCAGAAGATCTCTACATGTTGCTGAGACAACAGCTCTCCCTGTGTGATTCCCCACCAGCATAGGTCTGTCCAGGGCTCTGAAAAACCTCACCATTTTACTAGCAGGACAGACTTTGGACAGCTGGCTAAAGAAGAGGCATCTAGGGGTGCAGGATCTCACTCTATACATTTGATATGAGGTAGCTGATCTGCTGCCTTGTCGGAAGACTGAGTAAATAAAGCAAATATTACAAAGGCAACTTAATTTGCCAATGCATGTTCCGTCATCCAAAGAAGACTAAATCTGCTGCCCCCTGGAATTTCTCACTGCTGGAAGAAATGGGGAGGATTTATCAATATAGATGGCACCCTATTATGTATAAACAGCTCTTCAGAAAGAGTAAATAGTGACTTGAGAGGACTTTTCTGGAGCCCCCAAAGCCACAAAGATGCAGGCTGAAATTCAAGAGCAATGCTAGCTAAAAGAGCAGCCTGCTCCCCCCACCAGCATGCCCTCTGGCATAGATTAATCCTCCTTGGTGGAGAATTACAAGGACTTCATTTTAAAGAAGATATCAGCCATCAGATATCTTATCCAATGCCACCTCAATTATTCAAATAATCCCAGCCTCTAAACGTGGGCACTGTTTAGGGGAACATGGGCTCCGATTAAGTTTCTGCCATTTCCCCTATCACATCCGGCGTTCTGAACTTTTATGTCTGATTGCAAAATTTGCATTCAATTTAATTTTTCCATCTGGAGTAAATGAATAATCTGAGAACCTACCTCGGCCTTAATTACATTTGTTAAATTAAGAACGGGAATGTGAGAAATTTAAATGCATGCAGTTCTGCAGACAGACAAATGACATATTCGACCAACGTCAGTGTCTCTATCTTCTGTTCCAATTTCTTTCCATTGCTCTATAAGACATACATCCTCCTCCAGGAAAGAAAAAAATTACAACTGAAAAACAAAACAAAACAAAAGTTCTTTATAAATGATGGAACAATAGATGATCTTTTGACATTTCCCGTGCTGTTTGCAAGAGAAGGAGATAAAACATAATAAATTCATACACTTCTGCTTGCTTCTTGGCTTTTGCAGCTAGAATTTCCATCTCTTTATGCAGGATTCCTGGGGTGCAGAAATCCTTGATAATGCCAAACAATTCAACACTTTATTTTCTCTTTTGCTCTGTGCAACACAAAATATAGAGCTCAAGCTGCCAGCTGCTGGAAGTGAAACCAGATGCCAATATTCCATTTGCACAGGGAAAAAAACATTGAAACAGAACTATACCAAAAGGGTGTAAGCTTCAATCTCACAAATCAAGCCCTGGTTGCAGTGTTTCTCAGCCCAGTGGGGCTACTATTTTAATAGGAAAGTATTAAGACCTACAACCAGTAGCAGAACCATTAGGGATGGCTGAAAAATTCATTCAATGTGTATTTTAATTCATATTTGCCAAATTTCACCCTTTGGAACCAATGTGCGAACTAAAACATGGTTATTTTTGAGATTCACCCTTCTCCAAATTTTGTGATACAATTCTCCAATTTGAAAACAACAACAACAACAACAAATCACATATTAGGAAAAAAGCGGGCACAAAAATGTGTGTATTAGTAAATATAAGTCCAAAAATGCTTAATATTGGAGAAAACTGCTTGCAGATAAATGTATATATTACATAAAATTGCTCACCAAAATGTGTGCGAAACAAGAAATGTGCAGAAAAAATGTATGTGTTTGTCATGCAAACAATTAAAAAAAGAAGAAGAATCTCAAACTGATGCAGAAATGGGATGAACCAAACTCCAGATTGGAAAAATGAGAAACTGAATGAAACCAGAATTGACAGATTCATCCATTCTGAATCTCTGTTACTGCTGAAATGCAGTTGGCTTCCCCTGACATACACACAATTCCTCACATTCCTGCTTTCTGCTTTGTGCCAGGAGGGTAAACTGAAATGGTGGCATTTGAATCTGACACAACAACTTCACAGGTGTCCATTCAAATAAACATTCACCTGTTCACATCCTGAAATGTTGCAAGACCTCCCAGCAACTCAGATGCTTAGAAATTTCTGCAGAGTATTTCCTTCCCTTGCATTCTGTTATTGCCACTCTCAACATTTACTGCCAAAACCAAAATAAAATCACTATCAACACCAGAGCCTGCTGGTTATTTGAAACGAATGGATTCAGGGATGACATTGTGAAGGAAAGCGGTAGCTGAAATCATCCATTAGACATTATCTTTGAAACTGAGCTCACATTTCCCAGCTGGCTCTTTATCTTAGAATCATATTATCATAGAATTGCAGAGTTGGAAGGGTCCTACAAGGCCACCAAGTCCAACCCCCTGCTCAATGCAGGAATCCACCCTAAAGGATACCTGACAGATCGTTGTCCGGCTGCCTCTTGAATGCCTCTAGTGTGGGAGAGCCCACGACCTCCCTAGGTAACTGGTTCCATTGTCACACTGCTCTAACAGTCAGGAAATTTTTCCTGATGTCCAGCCAGAATCTGGCTTCCTTTAACTTGAGCCCGTTATTCCATGTCTTACACTCTGGATCGCGAAGAGATCCTGGCCCTTCTCTGTGTGACAACCTTTTAAGTATTTGAACAGTGCGATCATGTCTCCCCTTCTTAAAGAAGAAGGTCAAAAACCTCATGACCCAGAACATAATGTTAGGAAGTGCTGCCCGCTAACATGGTCCTTGATGATGTCACTGCCCTCACTCTAACTTGGCTTTGTGATGACATCATGTAACTCAGGGCTTTGCTAGACCTGCCGGGATAAGCCAGCAGGGAGGAGGGGCTACGGCGCGCTAAGTTTAACGCGCTCTGCCCAGCCTCCTAGACGGCCGACCCGCAGGGACGACGGAAGCCCTGCAGCGTCGGCCATGTTTTTTTTTTTTAAAAAAAGGGGCCATGTGGTGCCCGAAGCCGCCGGAGAAGGTAAGTTTTTTTTATTTAATCCCCCCCATCCGCCCCCCTCGCTGTCTCCTTCGTCGTCCGCCATCCCCTCACCATGTCCTTCATCGCCCTCCGCCCCCTCACCATCTCCTTCGTCGCCCTCTGCCCCCTCACCATCTCCTTCGTCGCCCTCCGCCATCCCCTCACCATCTCCTTCGTCGCCCTCCGCCCCCTCACCATCTCCTTCATCGCCCTCCGCCCCCTCACCATCTCCTTCGTCGCCCTCCGCCCCCTCACCATCTCCTTCGTCGCCCTCCACCATCTCCTCACCATCTCCTTCGTCGCCCTCCACCATCTCCTCGCCATCTCCTTCGTCGCCCTCCGCCCCTCACTATCTCCTTCGTCGCCCTCCGCCCCCCTCGCTATCTCCTTCGTCGCCCTCTGCCATCCCCTCACCATCTCCTTCGTCGCCCTCCGCCCCCCCTCACCATCTCCTTCGTCACCCTCCGCCCCCACTCACCATCTCCTTCGTTGCCCTCTGCCATCTCCCCCCCCGGATCACCCACCTCCTGGCACGATGGGCACAGCGCTCGTATGAGCGCTGTGCCAGGTCCGTGGCTTTTCGCGGCTACTCGTAAGCGAGTAGCCGCAAAAAGCCGCAGACCTTCCTGCACGTTTCGCAGCTCCGGCCTGAGGCCGGGGCTGCGAAAAAGGCACGCCATAAGCGACTTTGCTTATGGCGCGTTGGAGGAGGCCTCACTGCGGCCTGGGCCCAGATTCCCCTGTGCGTCATCTGGACGCACAGCAGGGAAACCGGGTCTCAAGGTGCGCTAAGGCCTCGTCTAGGAACGCCCTCAATCTGACACACTTGGTGTTGCTGTTATACCATCACAAGGACTACATAGTCCCTTATTGGCTCATTCCTTATATAAAACCAACATGAAGGAAAACATTATTATTTTTTAAAATGTGCCAAAGCAGGTGCTAAGATGGGCAGTGAAAAGGAGCACAATGATGGACATGAAGAAGAAAGCTGTGTGCGTGGTGTATGTGTGTGTGTGTGTGTTCTGGAGAACATTTCTAGTGCCCCCAATCTTCTTCTTTTTTCACACCAGAGATGTTTGCTGATGAAAATTCAGCTCAATTCTGGTTGGCCTGACCTTGCAGCCTACCACTTCACCCTGGCTCAGGTCTGTCCTTGCTTTCTCAAGACTACTCTGCTCTTTGGGCCCTAATGGCCTGGGCAAGCTACCTCCTCGCTAAGCCTCACAAAAGCTGTATAAAGTAAGAGACGATCCCTCCCTCTTTTGAAGGACCCTCAACCCTTCCCCATGATCTCCCTTTGCTTTGGGAGCCAACTATTTTATTTCTCAGGCCACAGCTCCATGGGATGTATCCATTGTGGTGAATCAGGTATGGAGACAGATACCGACCCGTGACAAGCTGCCCCATGCTACTCACCAGTCACATGCCCTCATATGAATGCTCATGATGTCATGTTGGTCCACCCTGCTTAACTCTGATTAGCAGCTGATAGGAGAGATCAGAGCTTTTCTCTCCTAAGTGCTGAGAAAGGCAGCCTCTTCCAGTGTTCAGCGGGGTAAAGCTCTTACTGGTTGGAAATGAGGAGGTAGTGGGGAGGGGCACGGTGAACCTCCGGCACGCAGGCTGGCACTTTCCCATCCCTGTCCTAGAATGATGTTATAGGTCTACTTCTGTGTAAGTAAAAAGTGCACCTAGAGTAAGTGCATTTTATCCCACCCCTGTCTTTCAAGGGTAACATGCCAATAGGATCTAAGGGTGCAATCCTATGCATGTTTAGACAGAAAAGAGTCCTACAATTCCTATGCTGGCTGGGGAATGCTGGGAATTGTAGGACTTTTTTCTGTCTAAACAGGCATAGAATTGTACCATAAAAGTGCTTATTTTTGGCTTTGGAAACCTCATCTCCACACATGAGTCCATCTAGAGCTTCATCCCACGTACCTCTTTCCTTCGAATTATCCCCTCCAGCACTAAGCTGTCACCTTTGTTGTTGTTGTTAGCTACACACCTTGGGCGGCAGCGCTCCTAAGATCCTTTGCAAACCAGGAAATGGGTTTAAGGGGCAAAATGTAAAAAATCTTTAAAAGTCAACAGATGACCCAATCTGATTCAAATTTGGTATGCTTAACGCTCTCCTTAATATCTATTACTGTGCCAATTTTGATGTCTTTATCTTTAAAACTTACGCAGATGTAAGCGTTTGTTTAATTTTTCTTTAAACATATCAAATCCTCCTCCTGCGCCCCCAGTGGCCGCTTGGAAAACAACAAATGATTCGATCGAAAACTAATACCAAAATACCTCGAGTCTTTTCCCTTTATAGCACAATTAAAGCAGGATGCATGGGAGTACTTCACAGTCAAAGCAGATTATAAACTGGAAAACTTTGGAGTCCTTTGCACACAATTTGCAGTGATTGCACAGTATAACCCTGGTGTGATAAAGCTCCTACAATGAAAATCTTAGAGTGGTCCATTCCAAGGACATATTTTCAAGGGGGCAAAAAAAAAAGGGGGGGTAGAAAGCAAGAAGTCCAGAATATTTCTTTCGTCCATGGATGCTGGAATCTTTCTGAGAGCATATTAAGCTCATTTCTCCTGCCTTCTCAAGGAGCATGGGATTTGATTTACCGCCAGGGGAAGAGAAAAGAACCTAAGAAACAAGCAAGTGGACACATCCAGCATTCAGATTTACAGCTCAATCCTCCCATCTCTACCAACAGTAAATCGCCTCTATTGGTACATGGATTCTGGCAGAAAGAACGAAACCTGCCGAGTCGTAATCAAACTGGAGGAGCCTGTCATTATAACTTCAATCCCCGAGTCCTCTGATTTACATGTATAAATAATCCTACTCAGTGACATTCACCCTAGAGACTAATAATAGATTTTCTGTGGTAGCAGACGCAGAAAACATAAAATAAGAATGACACACACACACACACACAGCAAGCCAGGGGGAAGAGATGGTGACAAGAGCCCCAGGAGAAGCCCAGGCTGAGGCGGAAGAATAAGTGGATGGGCTACAGCCCACATCACAGCACGCAAAGCCTACGTACATCATTTATTGGTCAGTTCAGTCCTGCTGTCGCAATGGAAACTAGAAACTAGGGGGAAAAGCCCCCCGTGAAGGACAACCGGTGGTTTTAAAGCTGTTATGCAAAGCTGGGGGTTTGATCTTTCAAAATGTTAAATACGAGCATATTCAATCTATTATTATTATTATTATTATTATTTATTTATTTATTTATTTATATAGCACCATCAATGTACATGGTGCTGTACAGAGTAAAACAGGAAATAGCAAGACCCTGCCGCATAGGCTTACATTCTAATAAAATCATAATAAAACAATAAGGAGGGGAAGAGAATGCACCAAACAGGCACAGGGTAGGGTAAAACTACAGGTCTAAAAGGCAGGCCAGAGGAAGTTGATGTCTCAAAATTATACGTATGTTATCTATAGAGTTTTCCTGGCATACATTTTGCAATTGACTGTTGCATTTACTGGTGGATCAATGGTGCGTGCATGTAGAATGTTTAATACTGTGATGTGTGTGTGTGTGTTTCCATGCTGGGGGTGGTTCTAGAGGTATTTTGCCACGGCATAGAAGGGTCAGGAAGGAATCCAATGTGAAGCTGATTCAAACATGGATCCCCAGTCTTTGTTTGCCATCTCCCCCCCACAGGACTTCCTGGTGGAAGAAATTAATTCACAGGACACCATTCCTCTAGGTTGCACTCGGACAGCAATCTACTGCAGCCTCCTATAAAGAGTTTTCTGTTGTTAGACATCTGAGGCATCTCAGAGCCGGGGACTCTTATTTGCAAGTTTGCAACTAGAAAAGAAAAAAAGAAACAGCAAAGGCTATGACGTGATTTCCTGTGTGCTTGACTGGATGGAAGATCCATTTGGGAATGTAAAAGCCTTTCAGGAACCTTTGGCTCTGTGTATAACCGCCCCATGTGGCAAACCACCAGAATTGCAGCTTAGAGCACCTTTCTGGCAGTGAAGATTTTGGACTGGTTCTGGCCATCCAGGCTGGCTGGTGGGGCCTCCTGGACAAGGGGTATAAAGGGTTTCCTCTTAGGGTAGAGACCATGGCTGAGCAACAAGTGTCTTCCTGGCTCTGGTGTGTTCTTAGGCTCAGTGGAGGCTTCCCACCTTGGGTAGCTCCTTTAGAGTTCTGCCTGGTTCTGCCTGAAACTTGCAGCAGATTCACCACTCTGCTGACATTGGAGCCACCAGCCTCCACTGTTTTGGCTTCAATGTCCCATCTTGATTCTTGGCTCTTCTCTTATAACTGGCTCAGCCTTGACAGTCCCCATTGAGTAGCTTTGGGGATTGGGTCTACCTTCATCAAAGCCCCAAGTAGTCTTAACTGGGGCCTTACGAAACATGGCACTGACCTAGGAACAACAAAGGTAATCAATAGGGATGTGCTCCGCTTCTAATCGGACCGGCGAATTAGAAGCAGAGCGGGGGGCTTTGCCTGCCCTTAAGGCGGAGGCGAAGAGGATTGGGGGGCCGGCGGAGCGTGGCGAAGAGGATCGAGGTGAAGGCGGATCCTTCGCCTCAATCCGGAGCTCCGCCGGAAAGGTAAGTGGGGTTTACCGTGCCCTGCCGCTGTCGCTGTCGGCCATGCGGCGACAGCGGCAGGGCCCGGTAACACCCCCCCGCCCTCCTCTCCCTTACCTGACTCCGTCCGCGGTCCATTGGCGTCTTCAATTGAGCCCGCGGTTCAACCAGGAAGTCTGGGCTTGCGGCCCAGACTTCCTGGTTGAACCGCGGGCTCAATTGAAGATGCCGACGGACCGTGGACGGAGGCAGGTAAGGCCCCCCTCCCCCTTGGTCCCTTACCGGTCGCCGTCGCCGCACGGGCAGCGATGGAGGCAGGGCCCGGTAAACCTCCCGCCCTCCTCTCCCGGCCTTACCTGGCGTCACTCCCCTTCACTGCGGAGCTCCGATTCGGAGCCGGAGCTCCGCGGCGAAGAGGAGCCGAGTATGGGCGGAGCGGTGCGGAGCGGAGCGGGCAGATCCGAAATTTTCGGATTGGCCCGCGGGGTGGAGCGGGGGGTCCGTGCACACCCCTAGTAATCTAACACCCACTCGTGTGGGTGTTGAGGTCTGTGATATTTCAAATTAATCCTTCTTCCCCCCCACAATCATGGGATGTTGATTAAAACACCAGCTTGCGTGCAGACTGGCCTTCTCTTTTCTGTGCTCGGAGAGGAGGCATCTTCCCCCCCCTTTTTTTTAAAGTAGGAATTACGTGTCTTTCCTCCCCAATCACACTGGTTCATTTCCAAATTTGGAAGCATTCATTGCCTAAAACCTTAAAATCTTTTTGAAGTTCCATTAATACTTTTTAATGTAAAAACTGAGCAGATTGTGCCTGCTGAGTGAGACCCAATCTTCACAAGGTTCCTTTCTGTTTTGTTTTGGATTAACAGTTATTGTGCCAGAGGATAAATCGTCATGTTTTAGCAATGAGGTCCCCAGTGAGCCTGTTTAAAAATTAATTAGCAGTATGCAACAACATATTTGCAATGAATAGTAATTTCCCCCCCTAAGATCTCTTTTACCCAATCACCTGCTACTGTTCTTCCAAATCACCTTGCTAGCATTTCTGGAGCCTGCATCTCCCTCTGTGAGGAAGCAGCACAGCAGTTCCTCTGCACATTAGTGGCTGCCAATACTGTGTCAGCCCTATACTGTATCAGCGGGTTGGGGCTTAGAGCCTCCATGACTACGTACAGTTCATCATATCTATACAATTTCCCGCTTGCTGCTACTGTGGCACTAGTCCTGATCAACTAATGGAACAACGTGACAACGGCACAGAAAATAATAAGGAGGGGAGGAGAAGATAAAAGCTCTAATAGTTGCTACTTGTTCCAGATGGCATTCAATGGAATGGTGACATTGACTAGACCAGATTCCAAGCTATTTTTGGTCTAGTTAATTTCATCTATTTGTGTTAAGTGGGGAACTTAAAAACAAAGAAGTACAAGGCTACTCCCCAGCAATATACTAGGGGCAAGAATACTTAGCAAGATTACTTTGGTGTGTGTGTGTGTGTGTGTGTGTGTGTGTGTGTGTGTTTGGAGGCCATCTCTCTCTCTCCCTCCCTCTCTCTCTGTCACACACACACACACACACACACACACACCTGCTCTGATCATCAGGTTCATGTATGCATGGGTGTGTTATCCAACACAGGCACTATGTGCTCACAACAGTCATACCAAAATGATGGCTATCATTTGAGATCTATCAACATTCCATGCCTATTTTCATAGTTCTGGCTATACTTTTGATGGCTTGTTTGGTTTTTTCCAGGGTGCAACCTAGACACTTAAGAAAGCCTGCTAAATTAGCTTTGATTCGAAGACTAGTCAGGAAATTAAAAATTGCAACATATAAAAGTGGTACAAACCTGGTACGAAATTTCCAAAAAGCTACCGTCTGAACAAAGCTTAAACAAATCAAATCAATGCTCAGCTTTCCAAGCGTCTAGAAATCACTCCCAGTATTTTTATCTTCCAAAAGCACCCACCAGATATGCACAACATACGTTTTATTGCTATTTGTTAAATAGAGCAGTGCTTAAATCCAAATGAAATGAAACGAAATGAAACTTTGCTAGTAAGTACTTGTTGTGATCCTCCTCAGTACTCTGTTGTGCCTGTTCTATGAGGATCATTTGGTTAATTAGATTCTTTAGCTTCCTGTCTTCCATTGTGCCAACTCATATAAGGTCTGCCCAAAGGCAGAGGACCAAGCATGCTCAGGCATGGATGAGGTTCTCTGCATCAGCCCCAAAGTGTCATCTAAGGAGGCAGAGAGCAAAGTCCCGCATTTCTGCCATGCAGTCTAAAGTCTAGGCATAAACCCTTCTCATTATGGAAGGGAGAATGAACTCCCTTGCCCTCAAATGACATTGTGCTGAGATCCCAGTGATATAGGGTGGGATACAAATGTTTTAAATAAATAAATAAATAAATATAAATAATTGTTTTGTGGAAAGTTTATGGATATTATTTCTGATGTAGTATAAATATATCATACAAACAAAACACATAAGTAAATTATCCTCTTCAAAAAGCACATATATTTATGGTGCACCCTGCCTCCAAGGAAGTCAGAAAGGTGTACATGATTCCTCACCCTACATTTTCCCTCACAACAACCCTGTGAGGTAGGTTAGGCTGAGAGGGACCCAGCTTTATATAGACCGTTTCTACACCTGCCTTTTCCCCCGGGAATGTCCCGGGATCATCCCTGTGCATCCAAATTCCACACAGGGGATCCCGGGAGCAGGCAGGGACGATCCCTCCATTTTCCTGGGATAATATTTAGGTGTAGAAAGAGCCATAGAGTCAGACCAAATGCACAGTTACAAGGTGGGGGATACTTGGCTCAGCAATACTACAAACGAGAAGGATCTTGGAATTGTTGTAGATCGCAAGCTGAATATGAGCCAACAGTGCGATATGGCTGCAAGAAAGGCAAATGCTATTTTGGGCTGCATTAATAGAAGTATAGCTTCCAAATCGCGTGAGGTACTGGTTCCTCTCTATTCGGCCCTGGTTAGGCCTCATCTAGAGTATTGCGTCCAGTTCTGTGCTCCACAATTCAAGAAGGACGCAGATAAGCTGGAGCATGTTCAGAGGAGGGCAACCAGGATGATCAGGGGTCTGGAAACAAAGCCCTATGAAGAGAGACTGAAACAACTGGGCATGTTTAGCCTGGAGAAGAGAAGATTGAGGGGAGACGTGATAGCACTCTTCAAATACTTAAAAGGTTGTCACACAGAGGAGGGCCAGGATCTCTTCTCGATCATCCCAGAGTGCAGGACACAGAATAACGGGCTCAAGTTAAAGGAAGCCAGATTCCGGCTGGACATCAGGAAAAACTTCCTGACTGTTAGAGCAGTACGACAATGGAATCAGTTACCTCGGGAGGTTGTGGGCTCTCCCACACTAGAGGCCTTCAAGAGGCAGCTGGACAAGCATCTGTCAGGGATGCTTTAGGGTGGATTCCTGCATTGAGCAGGGGGTTGGACTTGATGGCCTTGTAGGCCCCTTCCAACTCTGCTATTCTATGATTCTATGATTCTATGACCACTGATACAGCTAGCTCACTATTGTCTACACTCTACATGTTTCAGACAGAGGTCTTTCCCAGCCCTCCCTGGAGATGTTGGGGATTGAACCTGGGACCTTCTGTATGTATAATAGAGGCTTGACCACTGAACTATGACTTTCCCCCTGACTGGCCCAAGATCAGCCAATGATTTTCATGGCTGGATGGGGTTTTGAACCCAGGTCTCCCTGTTCCTAGACAATGGCTCTGTATCAGAATCCCCTCAATCTGGTGCCTTCCAGACGTTTTGGACTTCAACTCCCATCAGCCCCAACCCCATGGCCAATAATGGGCACTGTAGTCCAAAACATCTGGAGGTCACAGGTCGGGAAAGGTTCCTTTACACTTACCTTTGTAGTTAAGTGCAGAGCAGTCAAAACTATGGCACTGGCTACCACAAGATGTAGTGATGGCCAGCAAGTTGGATGGCTTTAAAAGGGGATTAGACATAATCATGGAGGTGCAGGCTATCAATGGCTACTAGCCCTGATGGCTCTGTGCTACCTCCTCCAGTACCAGAGGCAGTAAACCTCTGTACAGCAGTCATACCCATGCCCTGCTTGTGGGTTTCCAGATGAGCACTTGGTTGGCTGCTGTGTGAACGGAGTGCTGGACTGGATAGATCTTGGTCTGATCCAGCATGGCTTTTATCTTCTCCGCAGTACTCCTTACCATCTTTAATACACTCTGCACTATGTGACAATCACCTGGCTACAGATTGGCACTCTCTCCATTGGCAAGGTTTTATCCCCCGCCCCGGTCAGCAAAGGCATTTCTTCAGCTGCCCCTGCCTTCTTTTGCAATGGAAACTCAAGATGGTAACCCAGTAGCAGTATCAAGCCTTACCAAACATGTCCATGTCATCCCCAGCACCGGTATTCAAAGCTGTTCTTATTCATTTATTTATTAATACTTTCACCACTGCTGGCAGAAACATACAACCGCAGACGTCTTACACATTCTGGTAAGGTCTAAATCCATCAAAGCACTGGGTGTTAGCTCAGAAGGACAATGAGGTGAAAGGCAGAACACGCCCCCCCCCCCCAAACTCACCAGGTTTCTTACTCAATAACATTCATGTAGGCGAAATGGATGACAGAGAATTTTCAGGGACATCTGGAAAGCATTAATTTTATGGTATGTTTCATATCACAAGCAGGTACTTTGAACTGAAATCTGGTAGCAGTCCTACATTTCCCCCCTGGGTGGGCTGCAGCTCAGTTCTTTCAACCTACACAGCATCAACATGATAAAGGGGCTAGGGACATAGCAATGACATATTCCAAACACAGCTTTCTGCCTCGGGGTGGGTGGAGGGGGAGCGGGAGGAGAGGAAGTAGAGAACAAATTACAAACAACAACAAAAAGAAAGTATTTAAGTGTTACGGATTCTCCCCTCTGTCGCCCCCTCCTTCCACTCACCATATCACGCCATGAACATCACAAATTGTAAATGACTCGGATAAATTAAAGGGCTAAGAATACAAGAAAAAAAAAACTTCTGAAGATTCATTGGTTTTATGAATAGGGAATCAGCTAGAATTTGGAAATGTACCCATAAGAACAAAAGCACAACCTTTCCTGGAACAGAATCCAGGGGTGTAATTCAGGGAGGCGGGAGGCTGGTCTGCCTTATGATATTTCCAAGGGGGCACCCAACCTACCTAGTGATTACTATTTTGGAGTCTCGCCATTTAACCTTGTGTTATGTAAAAAACAATAGAAATATTTAGAAAAGAAACTTTGACTTTATTTAATCCTAATAAAAATTTATAAAAATTATGACAGCCCATTACACAGACTGTAGCGGGTGTTAGGTACCTGGGCGACCTGATCTCAGGGGAGATCTCTTTGGAGGAGGAGGGCTGGGAATCCCACCGCGAACCCCACTCCCACAGAAGACACTGGACAGTGAAGAATCTTGTCACAGGAATGCCCTGACTGAGGTCCCCTTTGAATGCAGTCTAGCCCAGTATTTTGCTTCCAATATTGACCAATCAGATGCTTCCAGCAAGCCCACAATCAGCCTTTGCCTGCTGGTTGTTTTCTAGCATGTGATATTCTGAGGGACACTATTCCTGAACATGGAGGTTCCATTTAGTTACACGGTTAGACCTCTCCTACTCCATGAATTCCCTCCTTTACTTTTTAAAACCACTGAAGCGAGTGACCATGCATGCAAACAAATTATACTTCTTGCTTCCGAACTAATTTTTTTAAATGAATATGCAAATGTAATAGATGAGCCAATTAATTGACTGAAACTCTTATGATGGATTGACTATGATGGATTTAATTGGGGAGTGGGGCAGCAGACAGCGGACATTATAATTGAAGATGGTATGAACACAATTGAAGGAGACATGTGTACCAAGTGTACAGAAATGTCTATCTTTATTTGATAAGCAAATACATTTTTTTTAGAAATTTGGCTCCACTGAAACCTAGGAGGCTGACAATGCAACCCTATGCATGTCTACGCAGAAGTAAGTCCTACTAAATTTATTGTGACTTACTCCCAGGTAAGTATGTATAGGAATGCAACCCAATGTCCATACATATTATAAGCTATTCCTAATATATATATAAAAAGAAAACCAGCTACAAGAACATACTGTGCCGAAGACACGATTATCTGCTTTAGGGCTTGTGATATTTCCAAACTGCAGGTTTTTGAATGCCTGTGGATCAAAATTCCACCCGAGAGGACACAAGGCAAGGCACCAGGATTGGATTTAAAGCAAGCCGTGAGGAAGATAAGCTGCTGAAACATCTGGAATGGGGAAAACCACAGTGCTTGGGAATGCTCAACTTGATGGATTTACTGGAGGCCTCATTATGGCCAAGAGGGGACATCCTTGGAGTTTCTTAACTGTACACATGGTCATTGTTTGACATAAAAAGATTTATTTCCCAGGAAAATAGTATAGAAAACTGATGAGTGTTGTTTCTCTAAAGGTCATTGGACACATACACACACACACACACACGCACAAGATCTCAGAAGGCAAGACTCTCCAGTACCATGGGAATGTGCCTCTGCAGTCTAAATTTAATCTCCCAAATTGCATGGCAGACTTGAGGCATAGGAGGTGCAACCCACATGAGGAAAAGACGAACAAGCTCCCATGCAAAGTGCAGAGTGTGTGTACTGTGGCACTTTCTCCAGGAATTAAAATGGGTCTGTCGAAAGTCCCAGGGGCTGAGGACTGAGGGGGTGAGGCCCTTCACGCTTGGCAAAGGTAGACTTAGGCCTTAGCTAGATGGGGCTTTATCCTAGGGCGAACCCCGGGATCATCCCTGTGCGTCCACATGACGCACAGGGGATCCCGGGATCAGGGAGGGATGATCCCTCCCTTGCCCTGGGATAGAGCCCTACACTTTGGGCCCGGTTTTTCCGCGGTCTTGGGCTGAGCCATGGGTTGACCCAGCTCCGTGCAATTCCTCCCGCAGAGCCGGGAGCTGCGCACGGGGCACAGCACTCCTCAAGAGTGCTGCGCCCTTCGGGGGGAGCATGGGGGGAACGTGGAAATTAATTTTTTTTTAAAAAAAACTTACCTTTCAGCACTCGAGCGCTCATGTGCTCCGGTTGCTTTAAAAAAATAAAATGGCAGGCACAATGCCTCTCCTCCTGAGGTCGTCACGCCTCACATGTAATCGGAGGAGGGATCTCGCGATAATCACATCATGGGATCTTCCCTCCTCCGTCCTGGAATAAATGGTAGGTCTAGCTAAGGCCTTAGGCTATATGGCACCAGAGTAAAAAAACAAGAGTGAACAATGTTTCACAATCATGACCATTTCATTTGACTTATGTTTTAATTAAAGCAAGCTACAGTTACATCCTTGTTTCTTGTAATTATGCATGGCTCTGTGAATGGATGCTTAGAGTAGAGTTTTGATGGCCAATTATTGAACTTTGATCATTTTTATGCTGGGCTGAATAGTATTTTCAAGGGCCGATTAACTCTAGTTACTACTTTCTGGCTTCTTGACATTTTGTTGTTTGCAGATTTTAATTTATATTATATTATATTATATTATTGGAATGGTGATATTCAGTTTTATATGTCAGTGAATCCTGCAAAGATGCCCGAAAAAGACCTTTAAATCAATAAACCCCTTGAACGCCGTGTGTTCATTTTCACTTGCTTGTCATACAGTTCAACTGATCTACTTCTTTGTTCACTCATGTGCGCAGGCAAGTTGTCACCTCATTTGAGAACACAAGTTTCACTCCAGTAATGAGAAGGAAGAACTCTAAACTGTGTTTGGAAGTAGCCAGAGATTAATTCTGACTATGTTCATCCTGCAAAACATGGCGCCTGACCAAGATCGTACTGAGATGATTTCCGCCCCCAACTGAGAAATGACAACATTGCATTGACATGCTGATCTCTGGGAAGATGTCCAAAGATTTCCGGGGGTGGTGGTGGTGTAACTTAAGGAATTCCCTGATGTACCGTTTCCTGAAAAAGAGTAGATCTGCAGAAAGATCCATTGCTGATGTGACCTGAGAAACAGTGGTACCAAGAAGGCAGGACTTTGGGGCAGATGTCCGGGGTCCCACTCTGTAGAATAAGCAGGAGGGCCCACCAAATGCCACAAGACTAGCTTACTCCACTTTGAAGTACATGGAGTACCTTACTAGCTAATGAGGACAACCCTGACAGACCATTAAGTCCAGGTTCTAAGAGTACTTAATTGCATCACCATTGAGAAGACTCACGAGACAACCAAAGTTATGATTCAACAGAGAGAACTGGGGAGAGGAATCTGGGGAGGGGGGAAACAGTCTTAAAGGGCTGCTTCTGTCTCAAAGTGTTTCTGGTGGGGATGTCTGTTGATGGGAAATCCGGCCCTTCTTGGGACCCATGTGGTGCACCCGATTCGGCTTGCTTTTGTGAGTCAAGCCATGTGTATTTTCCCTGAGTTCCGGGGACTTCTTATGTTTTTTTTAATGGCTGCAAATTATTATTATTTTATTTATTTATTTATTTATTTATTTATTTATTTATTTATATATATAGCACCATAAATGTACATGGTGCTGTACAGAGTAAAATAATAAATAGCAAGACCCTGCCGCATAGGCTTACATTCTAATAAAATCATAATAAAGCAATAAGGAGGGGAAGAGAATGCACCAAACAGGCAGTATAAAAGTCAGAGCAAAATCAAGTTTTAAAAGCTTTAGGAAAAAGAAAAGTTTTTAGCTGAGCTTTAAAAGCTGCGATTGAACTTGTAGTTCTCAAATGTTCTGGAAGAGCGTTCCAGGCATAAGGGGCAGCAGAAGAAAATGGATGAAGCCGAGCAAGGGAAGTGGAGACCCTTGGGCAGGTGAGAAACATGGCATCAGAGGAGCGAAGAGCACGAGCGGGGCAATAGTGTGAGATGAGAGAGGAAAGATAGGAAGGAGCTAGACTGTGAAAAGCTTTGTAGGTCAACAGGAGAAGTTTATATTGGATTCTGAAGTGAATTGGAAGCCAATGAAGAGATTGCATTAATTATGCAATTTATGGCTGCAATTTGTGCAAATCTCTTTTTATGCTAATAATATTATAATAATTAAAAAAATATGGCCATTCTGCCAGCTGGCCCAACCCATTGCACATCAGGTTTGGCAGGCTGGAGTAGTATGGAATGGAATCTGGGGGACTTAGACCACGAAAGCTCATCCAGCTCTAGCCCACAACTAGTTTCCTTCGACATTGCTAATTCATGGAGATTTCTTTATTTTCTTTTTTTAAACCGGAATATTCATTAACTTGCCCAACTTTAGTCAGGCCAGCTTGTGGGGAAATGGGCTAAAATCTGGAGGGGTTGAGCTGACGGGAGCTCAGAGAACTCCATCTCTGGATGGATTCCTTCAACACCCCCAGTTTCTGGTTCCACGGTTGGCATAAGGGGGTTCCTAAGAAGGATAGAGTATGTGGTTGCAATTCTGTGTCAATTTATTATACTATTCATGTACTGCTAGAATGCTCTATTTATAATGGTCTTATAACCCAATACATTCATCTGCTGTTGAGATTGTTGAAGATAAGGCCATCCTTTGTAAAAGCTTGTTTTCTATTGTGTGATGCTGAGAAGTATCCATCTTTAAGAACATCTGAATTTATTTATTTATTACATTTTTATACCACCCAATAGCCGAAGCTCTTTGTCAATTCCTTGTCAATGCTCTACAAACACGTGATAAAAAGGCTGCACGGAAAACTGTTCAACTCTTAATGGTTCATTAGTAGAGTTTTAAATTGTATAGTGGTTTCCCCCCACTGTAATTGTGTATAATGGCAATTCGCTAAGACACAATAGACTATGTTTGGTTTGGTTCCAGGGTGTAGCAGGTAGGCTGTTGGGCTACAGTCTGACAGATTCTCACAAAGGACCTGGTTTGGGTGCATTAATGAGCTGAGTTGCATGATCATTCCCAAAACGTAGGAATGCTACCATTTGCAGCTGTAAATAGTGCTATTTCTGCAAAATCACAGCCATAAGTAGCCCAATTTTGTGCAAATTAGACCACTTGTGGCCCTGATTTTGCACAAATTGCACTATTTACAGCTGCTATTTTGTACAGATCATGATTTGCACCCTCCCCCCAAAATTGGTGACAAGCAGATACTTCTTTATTTCTCCATACTTTTTTTAAAAAATTTAATCTCTGCATTACTTTATGATTTTTGCATGCCTGTTTTATCTTGAGGTTCATTTTTGTGGCTCTCAGTGTTTATTCATTAATGACATTTATATGCTGCCCAATAACCCAAGTTCCCTGGGTGGCTTTACAATAAAAAATAAATAAATACAAACACAAGACCAAAAAGCCGTAACATGTAATACAGAGTGAAATCGAATACAATTTAAAAACAACAATAAAGACAAAAACCAAGACTATGGACATAGCGTGCAGGTGGGCCCAACGATGCTCCCGTTCCTCATTAATTATATTTATTTTATTAATTTATACTGAACCTGATGGCACATATAAGGCCCTGTTTACCCTATAATCCATATACAGTACTTGTAGATATCCTGTATTATTTTCTCCTGTCCTGGCCAGGACATTTTTTGGAAAGGGACCTGTGTCACTTGGGTTTTCAGGCAGTTTAGAAGTATAATAAATTAAATAAAGGAATATTACCAGACCAGGTTGTCTTTGCAGTAAGCCATCCTTTACTAGCATATAGAACAAAAAGGTGGTGGTATGAACTCCTCTTGTCCTTTACAAGGAGTCTGGCCTATAAAGTCCCATGCATGGCCATTAATAACATGTGAAAAATATTTATATTAGCGGAGTTGAAACTTTAAAGGTTTTCCCCAACCAGGATTAAACCCACTGCCTAACAGTCAGAGCACATGTTAAAAGCATCATGCAGAGACTCAATGGGAATGCTCTCCAGTCCATGTGGTGATTTAACCCTGTGACAGTCATCACATCGAGAGCCAGTCATCACATCAGTTTGATACATATTGGACAGAGTTCTCCATGACAGCCATAACCAGGTCCTAGAACTGGTACATAAGAAAAAACATGAGCTCTGCTGGATTAGACTAAGGGTTGATCTAGTCCAGGATCTCCAGGCCTAGATCAACTGTTCCAACTGTTCACACAGTTGCCAACCGGCTGCCCAAGGGAGCTGCCCATGGTAGTGTTAGCATGGGAACTTTAGCAGATGCTACAAGTTACAACCACGGTGGTGACACATTACATCACCGGCTTTCTCCGTGTGATTTTTGAAAGTTGATTCTCCCTAGTGCCTTTTCAAGAGGTCCCTGCTAGCCCTCACTACCTACTCCTGACCAACACCAGTTCAACATTCGGTCTATAAAATGATGCTTTCATTACCTATTTTACTGCTCTCACGCAGGAATTCATGTACATTGGATTTCAGATGTATAAAAGATGTAAAATATTTCTAAATTATTCACGTGGCATTTAAATATGAATCTGCCACCACTGCAAAATTATGAGGAATAGAGGAGCTTGTATTAAAGAACCGTCAGCTCCATTTTGCCTTCTTTTCTTTTATTTGAATGGAAAATCATTTTACATTTGATTGCGTAAAGTGAACATGGAGAAAGGGCAAACAGGAAGAAACCCCCCCCCCCACATAGGTATACCAAAGGCCATTTAAGCATTCCATGCATTGTTACAAAACCAGCCCTGGGTACTCTCCTCTACCTGTATTTGTTCACTAGCTCATCACCCTCTCCACTAGATAGCAGTACAGTCACACGTGCCTTGCACTCTTTCAAGTCATCTCTCTGGCTGATTAATAGCGCTAACCCAATTTATCCAGGAGCACCTGGATAAAACCTCAAGATCTCCTACTGAGACCAAGGCATAGTAAGCCATACACCCCGTGAAGTGGAGGCACAGGTCAGGGGTTTGACTCACACTTCCAGTGGCTCTCCACATATCAGACTTTCTCCTTCTGCAAAATAAGCTGAAGTTCAACGATCTGTTTCTAATGCAGGCTATAAACGGGGTAAGATGAAGCTTGCAGTAGTAGACAGACCCAGCTTTTGACAAGCTCAGGGAGCAAAACAACAGGGAGCAATACTACAGATCGCAAGCTGAATATGAGCCAACAGTGTGATATGGCTGCAAGTAAGGCAAATGCTATTTTGGGCTGCATTAATAGAAGTATAGCTTCCAAATCATGGGAGGTACTGGTTCCTCTCTATTCGGCCCTGGTTAGGCCTCATCTAGAATATTGCGTTCAGTTCTGGGCTCCACAATTCAAGAAGGACACAGACAAGCTGGAGCGTGTTCAGAGGAGGGCAACCAGGATGATCAGGGGTCTGGAAACAAAGCCCTATGAAGAGAGACTGAAAGAACTGGGCATGTTTAGCCTGGAGAAGAGAAGATTGAGGGGAGACATGATAGCACTCTTCAAATACTTTAAAGGTTGTCACACAGAGGAAGGCCAGGATCTCTTCTCGATCCTCCCAGAGTGCAGGACACGGAATAACGGGCTCAAGTTAAAGGAAGCCAGATTCCAGCTGGACATCAGGAAAAACTTCCTGACTGTTAGAGCAGTACGGCAATGGAATCAGTTGCCTGGTGAGGTTGTGGGCTCTCCCACACTAGAGGCCTTCAAGAGGCAGCTGGACAAGCATCTGTCAGGGATGCTTTAGGGTGGATTCCTGCATTGAGCAGGGGGTTGGACTCAATGGCCTTGTATGCCCCTTCCAACTCTGCTATTCTATGATTCTGATTCTATGAAGATTGGGTGAAGCAAAAAGGACTTCACCCACAGGATCAGACCAAAGGCCCATCTAGTTCAGCATCTTGCCTCCATGTTGGACAACTGTTTCTAGGAAGCTTAAGAGCAGAGTCTAAGGTCTCGTATACCTAAGATGATTACTGATAGATGGTATCCCAAGTACATAGGAAACTGCCTTATATAGAGTGAGAATCCTGGTCCATCTAGCCCAGTACTGATGGATAGTGGCTCTCAGGCAGGATTTTTTTCCAGCCCTACCTGGAGATGCTAGAGATTGAACTCCTGCCTGCAAAGCAAATGCTCTACCAGTGAAGCATCATGAATGTGGAATGATTTCAAGAAGTCAATTACATATCGTGTGAAAAAGCAGTACTAGGTGATGGAGGCAAATTGTCATTCACACCACAATGCAAGTCTCTGTTTACATGAGTCTTTCAAACCAAGGACCTTGATGTGAAAAACAATGGCCCAGTTTACACAATCCTTCTCAAAAGGGAATGAGCATCAGACTGAGTGGCACTCCTTCACATCCTGGTTTATTTATTAACTTGGCTTGTTAACTAACATTAAGTCAGAACTCCCTAGGGAAACTCTAGCTTAATACAAACCAGGACCTTCATGGTCAAGTTGGTGTGCAATGGAAGTGGAAACCAGAAGCAGGATGGGAGGATAGCTCATACCAGACATTCACTCCCAACTTTATAAACTATGGTTTATGAATCCTGGAACAATCATCTAAACTTGACCAATCCTTTTTTCAAATGAAAGAAAAAGATCCTGTTCCTGTTTTATCTCAATTGTGTTTTTCTATTAATTCTGAAATGTGGAACCCCCCTGCTATAAAAGCCACTATTTAAGTTACAAAAGGCTTAAGAGCCCCAAAATCTCAACCTGGTCTTGTCTGGTCTGTACATCGATTTCAGCTCCCTACCAGTGGGTAAAGTCAGGAAATGTCTGGGAACTCTTAGCTGTACAAAAGGTTGACAGTAACTTTAGGGGAGCTTACCATCCCTACTGGGATTTGCTGTTGAGACTCTGCATTTCCACCCAAGCATATTAATAGGGCAAAAAGTCCCATTCTTTGCTGAGTTCAATGAGATATGTCTCCAAAATTAGCAATGGATGGTAGGCCATTAAAGGACATGGGTAAGAATGACTAAAACTTTCAAATTTGTGTCGTCATCATCATTATCCATCGATTCACTTAAAAAACACATATAAAACAACATTGAAAAAGCAGCAGAAAGACCAAATTCTAAAATATTCTTCACCTGGCACCTACATGATGAACCTCCCTGGGGAAAGAGTTCCATAGATGAGGCCATCACAAGTTGTAGTGATGGTCACCAATGTGGATGGCTTTAAAAGGGGGTTGGATAAATTCCTGGAGGAGAAGATTATCAATGGCTACTAGCCCTGATGGCTATGTGCTACTTCCAGGTAGATCTGGGAGCTGGCATTCCTTCACATACCTTGGGCACCATTCCATGTAAGGCTTCATACATACTTGCTTTTTGAATTGAACTTGGAAATGGACTGGAAATCAGTGGAGCTCTTTCAGCCATGGTGTAATGGGCTCCCAATGCCCAGCCCCAGTCAGAAATCTAGCAGCTGCATTCTGTATATAAACATAAGCAGCACTGAGATGAATGGGTGCCATGCAACATCATAGCATTGCTCTTGAAAGACTCCCATTCATTCCAATTCAGCTACACAGGAGAAGCGCCCTGTGTTTCTTGAGGCACAGGTCTAGGATGGAAACCAAGATGAGCCAAAAGAAGGGAAACATCAAATCCTGATAAATCAGAGCACAGCTTGATGCTCACTAATTACCCAGTAATACCATTTATATGCTACAGGCACTCTCCAGAAACGAAGCTTCTACTAAGGGAGGTCCACATCAATATTAATGCTGCCTCTCTCATGTTAATACCCTGAGTCGTGAAAAGACAAAGCCACACGCTCAAGGAAAATGAATTGGGGGGGGGATGACTATTTCCAAGTTCAGAGGATCACACACACAAAGAGAGAGAAAGAGTCCACGTAAAAATAAAGGACAACGCAAATTGTGTAACAAACCACTGCAATGACCTCTCTCCACCCAGAAAGGGTTTGTTTGTCTTTAAAGTCAATTTGGGGAGAAAATAAGACCAGAATAAAATCGGGACAGGTGATATAGGTGATTGGAAAGCAACCCATGAAAAAGTATGGGGGTGGGAGAGAGGGGAGGAGGAGGAGGAGGAGGAGCCCACAGGTCATTGGACTATGTAAATTCTCTGCAAATTCTAGATGGATTTAAATCAAGGCAGACATAGGGAAAACTTACATGTCACATTGATGTCCTCATTAATGTATGGAATTCTCAGCCAAAGGATGGCCATTAGTAAAACAAAAACAAAAAACGAGGCTTTACATGGAGATCAGATGAATTCATAAAGGATACATCTATCAAGAGCTATTGGCCATGATGGATGTATCAGTTGTTTGAAGGTGGTAGGATAACATCCATTGCGCTTGCTTTTGGATTATAGGGATGCGGAAATCAGCAAGGTTTTTGAATTCGCCAAGATTCTCCAAGTTCCACCTTGAAGCTCAGACTGCCTTGCTCCCATTTCCAATTGTGGTTTATCTTTTCCTTTGAACCAGAAAAGGGTGCAATTCAGCACACCTCCCTTTCCCCAGGATAACCAGGAGGGCTTTAATCCCAACTTTTCCTTCAGTCTCGGGATCGTCCCGGGACCATGGGACGTGTGGGTGGCCATCCTGGCTTCGTCCTGACTCCTCATGAGTAAACGCGAGGACCTGTGAACCGGGCATGGGAGGGGGGAGGGGGTTCTTTTAATTTATTTTTTAAAATTACCTTTTCGATGGAGTGCTTGTGTGCTCATCTTCAATTAAAAAAATAAATAAATGGCAGGCACGATGTCCTTCTTCCTCCTGGGATGTCATGCGCCGCATGTGGACTGAGGGGGAGGATCTCACGAGCAGAATATCATGAGATCCTCCCCCCTCCCTCCCAGAACATCGGGAGGCCTAGACATGCCCTTCATCCATGACAGTCTTCTCCAACTTGATGCCCTCCAGATGTGTTTGGTCTGCAACTCCCATCATTCCCAGCCAGACAAGCATCATTCCCAACCCATCTGGAAGACACCAGGATGGGGAAGGCTGGTCTATCAGAAAAAACGAACACAACCAACTCAGCTCTCAGCATGGTCATCTCATGCGGTTGCTGGGAAGGATAGCTAAAGAAGGGAGCATAAAGCACTTGGTAGGATAGAGAAGAAATCATTGTCACAGCAAAAACAGATGGTTGCTGTGTTCTAAAAGTAGCCACTGTGGGCTACTTTCAGGGCCAGAGGTTACTGCTATTTAATACCTGGCATTTGTCCCTTTCCTTTACTCCAAGGGCTGAAATGTTTAATTGGCTATTCCAGATGAACCGGCCCATAATTTACATCCATCATTGAAGGCCATGATGTATGTCCGACCACATAGAGAGGCTAGCATGGATTCTCAAGAGAGGGCCTTTTCCAGTACTGCACCCAGTTTGTGGAAGGAGATTGACACCTTTTTTTTACTTTGGCTTTAAATGGGCAGTAAAGACGGTTCTGTTCTGCCAAGCTTTCAGTAGTGTGTAAAGTTTTAGATTGATCTTCCAATTTATTTTGATGCTGCTCCCAATTCTTTCTGTATAGGCTGAGTTTTGCTTCTGTGTTGTTTTGGTTTTATGATGCATCTTTGTGATATTTTTTTAAGTGTACATTGCACACCCTACCTACCGGTTGCTTGATAGAAGGAGGGTGTGATTTATAAATTGAATAAATAAATAAATAAATACTATTTTTTTTTTTTTAAAAAAAGATGTAATCAAAAGGTACGCTAATATACTGGGCAGCAGATTTAAATATTTTATAGCTATTTAGGCACTTATAGAAATTTCACATCGCAAGGACCAATTAATGAGTGAAAAGATAATGCAGAAATTCATCTTCTAAAGAACACTTGCTAAAGAACACTTTCTTCAGAACTACAGCTTTTTCTTAGAAGCATATTTATGCAAATTTAATCAATTAATTAACCTATTAATCAACTAAAATTCAATTAATCACTTAAGGCACAATCCTATCATGATGACTGTAAGCTTCTGAACTCAGAGGCTTATAGTTATCCAGTGCAGAGTTCGAGTAGTAGTGGAAGCGAACTTGAACTCCTTGCTCCTCCAACTCTGAATTTGGGTGTTTTGGAGGTGGAGGGAAGGAAGCTGGAGAGGCCTCAGGATAGCTTGTATCCCAGCCTTTCCAGTCCCCTCCTCTTCCCGCTGACCACAACAACCCAACCTTGGAGAGGCAACTATTATAGCTCTTTCTATGCCGGATTCGAGGAGGAGGAGAGTTGGAACACGAATTCATGGATATGGAGTTCTCTCTTTGACCTCAGATCCAGGAATTCGAAATATCCTATCCCCCACCTCCAGACACTGTCTAGGGGCCCTAGGATTGCTCCCTAAGATTTCTTCAAGAAAGTGACATAGAGAAGCTTATTTATGGACTTGCATGTATCCATTTGTAAGTCCACCCTATTCTATTTCTGCATCGATCTGTGGAATATATGCACAAAATGTTCACATTTTCTAACACAGAGATTTACCAAAGACACATTTTTGTACATATTTTAGCTGAAAATATGCATTTTTCTACATAGTTTGGTGTGGGTTTTGAGCTGAAAACTATTGCAAAATCCAGTTCAAAAACCAAAGGGGGAAAATGTGTTTCAGGAATTAGTCCAGGAAGAGTGAATCAGATTCGTTTCTTAAAACTGCAGACCAAACAAAATCCTCAAGAACTCATTGGTGACAGCCCTAATTTATTTATTAGTATTTATTTATAATTTATTTATAGTTATTTATTTTATAACTATAAAATATTTAAATCTGCTACCCAGTATATTAGGGTACCTTTTGATTAGATCTTTTATTTTTTTTAAAAAAAATTGTACTTATTTATTTATTCAATTTATAAACCACACTCTCCTCCTATCAGGCACCCACAAGAAAGACTTGAGCACAACAGCACCTTCCCACCCATGTTCACCAGCAACTGTATATAGCTTTACTGTGTTGGGTACTGGAGGTAGCACATAGCCATCAGGGCTAGTAGCCATTGATAGCCTTCTCCTCCATGAATTTGTCTAACCCTCTTCTAAAGCCATCCAAATTTGTGGCCATCACTATGTGTTGTGGTAGGGAATTCCCTAGTTTAACTATGCGCTGCGTGGAGAAGTCCTTCCTTTATTTGTCTGGAATCTCCCACCTATGAGGTTCATAGGTCGACTCCAGGTTCTAGTATTTTGAGAGAGAAGAAGAAACAACAGAAGAAGCCTGTTCGGGATGGACCAAGTGAGAAGGTGCAGAAGAGCAGAATAGGAAGGGAGACATGACTAGTTCACGCAAAAACGTTTGCTGCAAAGACAACAGGCAACAAGAACGTGAAGCTTTTAACGGCTCCATTTTAATTCTTTGTTTTTTCATGTTTTTCTGTCTAATCAGGAAGGATCGCTAGATCTGAAACGCTGAGCTCCTTTTTCAAACAGTTTTTCACAAAAATATTTTTAAATAGTACAGACATTCATGTAAAGAGATTAAAAACTTTCCCACTCTTCAACACTAGAGTCTACCTCTCTTTCTATTGGTAGTTCACACAGAGAACATGGCCGTATCCCAGATCCAATCACTGACCTATCTGGACCACTGGTAGATCTACAATTGATGTGAAGCACCTGTTGTAGATCTAGCCCCTGACAGAGATGTTTCTCTAGCCATGCTATGCTACCTAACTGGAGACTGGAGGGCCTTCTGCACACAAGGCTGGTGCTCTACCACTGTGCTAACAATGTGAGAACCTCAACCACAAGGCAATTTGACCAGTTCTGTGGGTGCATTTGCATGAATGCTAGCTTGTGAATTCAGCTCTCCACAATTACCTACTGGCAGTTCCCGTGGTGCTGGTGATCGTGGAATTGGCCACTGGGAAGCAGTAGCAGTTTCTTTGGAGAGTTTGATTCACACACTTAGGTTCCCCTTGCAAGCACATCCCAAGTGGGGGTGCATTGTACAAACTGGCCCCACAGTTAGGGGGCTCAGGAAGACTGAAAGCCCAAAAGGAAATCCTCCATTGGTTTGCCTGCCATAATTGCTGTCCTCTCCCTCCCTTTATGAAGCAGGACATGGCAAATGGGAAGTCCCTGGCCCCAGTCTCAGCTATGCGACAGCCCATGTTTCACCTTGTTGCTGCCCTGTGCCTCAAATAGATGGGAGGAGAGTTGAGGAATGGGAAAAACTCTGTTGCTGGACGCAGTTTAAGACAGTCTCGCCCTTTGAGGCAAAGTTGCATTCCTGCTCCTTTAGGTAAAACTAATTCTCAAACAAGCTTTAAATGAATGCAGGAACTGATAGGGAAGTCTGGAACCGGATTCTCTGGAGCATCCACCAGTGTGGGCCTCTAAGTACCTCCTCCTCCTCCTCCTCCTTCGTGTGAGATCATCACAGTTCTCAGTCAAATGGCATTTTTTATGGTTAACAGGGGGTTAAGGCCAGAAGAGGCACATGCACATTCAAATGTTAACTGGAAGCTTCTCTCCATGTCCTGTTTACTTGACAGTGCAGATTACAAGGACGGGAATGCAGCCTGAGCCATCACTAAAGTGGCTTGAAGAGTCAAAGTAGTATAAACAGAAGAACGCCAGGGCTTGCACTTCTGTACGAAAATCAAGATTCCTCTCACTGCAGCTCTCCTTGGTCCCAGCTGCTCCCACTTTCTACACAGTGTATGGGCAACCTGTGGTCCATCGGTCACCATGATCCCCTGCCATGGCCTGAATTCCTCCTACACCGATGCTACCATGCTACCAGCGTAATTTAAATGGGGGAAGAAAGCACTTAGGGAGAGTCACCCTGGTGCAGCAGTTTTCTCCATGTAAATCACACATCTCCCTTGCCCTCCAGGAGTGGGGAAGGCATGAAATTATCACAGTGGGCAAGGAGGGGAGGTTTCTGCTTCCTTACTCCTGAGCTCTGAAAAGTGTGTGCAGGGGTGTTTCTGCTTCCTTACTCCTGAGCTCTGAAAAGTGTGTGCAGGGGTGTTTCTGCTTCCTTACTCCTGAGCTCTGAAAAGCGTGTGCAGGGGTGTTTCTGCTTCCTTACTCCTGAGCTCTGAAAAGCGTGTGCAGGGGTGTTTCTGCTTCCTTACTCCTGAGCTCTGAAAAGCATGTGCAGGGGTGTTTCTGCTTCCTTACTCCTGAGCTCTGAAAAGCGTGTGCAGGTGTGCGTGTGTGTGTGTGCGTGTGCATATATGTGCATGAGACAGTTTGCCTGTATGTGTGTATGTGCATGTGAGTGCATGAGAGTGCATGTGCATGCCTTTATGTGCATGTGTGCCTATTAGCTTTTGGGTAGATCCCCTGACTCACTACCACCTAAAATGGCAGTTCTGTAAGGGTCATTTGGTCATATAAAGCAGGGGTGGGTAAAGGCAGGTTTCTAGATCTTTTGGACTTCAACTCCCAGCATGCCTGGCCATTGGCCATGCAATCAGGGGCTTATGAGAGTTGAAGTCCAAGACATCTTGAAATCTATCTTCTGCCCACCCATGGTACAAAGAGTTCAAAACTGTTTCCCAGTTTCATTTGCACAAGATCCTTCAGCATGTAGCTCCTTGTATTGATGTAACTACATTTTACTAATTACAATTTTTATATATGAGTTGCATGTGTACATGATTCACAAAACATTTTCCCCAGCTATCTGTAGCAAGAACTGAGTTGCATCCATAAATCACCCATCCTGCTGTGCACTGGAGTCTTGAAGGGCACTGATATTTTAAAATAATATTCTGCCACCAGCTTCGGTTTCCGTTAGTTCAAGTGTGAGAAGTACTTTTCTGAAAGAAGCTGAATGTATTTATTTAGTTATTATATATAAGGATCTGTCTACTGCCTTTTCACTGCTGTGTTCAAGGTGGTTTACAAAGACAATTAGACAAACACATACTATTACGTCCATAAACGTATCCACAATTGTTCAAGAAGAGATTGAACCACCATAACATCGAACAGGGATTCACCTCATTTGAAAAATGGAAACAGAACTTCACACCAGTCCTTTAATGTATATATGTCCTGATTCTTAATTAGGAGTATTCTTAATTGGGGTGATAAAAATGGTTAAGCTGTTAGCTCAGCTGCATTGGAAAGAGCAGGGTCTTTCAGAGTTATTAGTTCAATAAAATTGGTTGATGATACTATTACTTTTAACTCCTGAGCACATTAGCTAAAATAAAATTAAAAAAAATCTCTAGGCAGTATTTAAAGTTAACACAGAAGTTCAGTGTATTTAAACATCACAGACTAACCAGAAAGCTGCAGAAAGAAAGCAGAGTTTGGGCAAGAGCGAAGTGAGGTGTTGGTGTTGGTGGGGAAGTCGGCTGGTGCAGGGGAGCTTGAAACAGAAAGAAAAAGTGCTGGGAAACTCATAAAACCACACTATGAATTTATCCAGATTATTTGGGTTATTAACATGAAGCCCCTCATGGGTTCAAAGAATAAAGTACAAATGTGTGTACTGGCCATGCCTCTTCTATGCTGATGCATCTGCTAGCCAATTGCATGCTGTGCACTAGCGAGAAAGGAACACAATGCAAATATACCATAATATGGACGTATGGTTCTTTCACCTTATCAGGAACCCTGACTGGCTATCCCAATGGACCAGGGCTCCTGATTGGTTGGAAGAGCTGTATATACATAGCCCCCCTTTTTCACTAATGCTGAACATGGAACCACTGGGTTGTGGAGCCAGTGGGTGAGTTTCTGCTACGCCTTCACATGTTCAATGAATGTGTGATAGGATTCATATAAACACCAGCAGTGAGATGGCCAAACAGTAGCAAACCAGACGTATCACAAAGCAGTTTACTCACGCTGACTCAAATAACAGTGTCAAGCTACAAAAGGAAGCTTGAGGGATTATTTGCGGAGCAACCATCTTTTCATAGGAGGAATAGATACCAAACATTAAGCCAGTCCCAACGAGCAGAGTATGAAGCAGATGGTACAGTAATTGCTTCCTCAAGCAGCCATTGGCCACCCCTCAACAATGATCAAAAGAAACCCTCTTGGTTTTTACAGTGCCCTATCTCACAACACTTTTCACCACTTCATCTGGTTAAACCACCAGACAGGTTCTATAGCACTAATAAAACTGCTACTCTGGAATTTGTCACGGAACGGTCTTTGCTTGCTTCCTTTTTTTTGGCATAATAATTTTGGTGGCTTTTTTTTAGCAGCAATAATATCAGAATAGGGTGGCCCGTTATACCTCATCCTCCAAAAGGAAACACATTTCCCATAAAGAAGATGTTTGCATAACATCTGTATGTGCTAATTCATACGTATTGATGAAAAGTTAGAAAATGTTACTACCATTTAAATTTTTTAAAATGCAATCAATCTCACCATAGTGGGGAAGGCAGAGACCAGCTGAGCTGTGTGTCCGCTCAGTCTTCTGTCCAAGAGCTGACTCTTGATGGGCAACTCCAAAGTTCCTGCTCTCCTTTCTTATATACCTTGCACTTTTGTAAAATCTTTAAACTGAATTTGCACAGCACACCCTTTAAGCAGAGGATGCCTTAAAACAAGAGAGTGTCCTCTCTAAAAGAGAACAAATGTCCACCTGCATCAGAACAATGTATGTCACCTAGAGAACAACACAAGCAGCAATAGCACACTGTTGGTACATATGTACATAGGAAGCTGCTTTATACCAGGGGCGGATCCGCACGTCGGCCCCAGAGCGCATTTATGCGACCCCAGGGCACCCTGAAAACGATAGTCTGTACTTGCCTGTAAAAAGAAACGAGGAAGAGACGACGACGATGCCGCCGCCGCCGCCACCCAGCTTCCTGCTCCCCGGCCGGGACGGCGAGCTGGGTGGAGAGCGGAAGAAGCAGCTCTCTACCCCGCCTTCTTCAAAAAGAGCTCTCAGAGCCGGCCAGGGAGCAGGAAGCTGGGCGGCGGCGGCGGCTCTTCCTCGTTTCTTTTTACAGGCTATTGTTTTCGGGGTGCCCTGGGGTCACATAAATGCGCTCTGGGGCCGATGTGCGGATCCGCCCCAGGTCAGCTTATTGTCCATCTCCATTGACCAAGAGCTTCTCTCCACAGTCTCAGGCAAAGAGGTCCTCTGCTTTCATATTCTTTTAACTGGGGATTGAACCTGGGGCTTTCTACATGCAAAGCAAGTGCACTGCCATTGGGCGATAGCCAATGTTAGCTTAGCTTAAGTCTCATTCATTTCAATGGGTCTACTCTAACACTGGAGACAACCTAATGAGTAGGAAGAGGTATTGCTATTATAATAGCCTTCTAAAGTATGACAGATTCTCCCAACCTTGTGTCCTCCAGATGTGTTGGACTACAATTCCCAGAATCCCCCAGGCAGCACAGCATCTCGAGGACACCAAGTTAGGAAAGGCTGTGCTCTGACATCTTACAGAAATTTCATAACATATGCAGCAGGTATCTACCATAGTTTCCTTATTATTATTATTGTTAATAATAATAATAATAATAATAATAATAATATACCGCCCCATAGTCGAAGCTCTCTGAGCAGTTTACAAAGATTAAAATGCTGAATATTAAAAACTGATATACAAAATTTAAAACCATAAAAAGCATAAAAACAGATTACATACAATATTCATATGATCCAGATGGCTCATAGCTCCATCTGGGAAACTGAACAGTAGGACTGGCCAGTGGGGATAGGTTTTGGCAACTTGGATAGCTCCTTTATTGTTCTGTTTGGTTTTGACTAAAACCCAGAATGGATTTACAGCTCCACCGAAATCAGAGCCATCAGCCCAAACTGGGATTGCTGCACTAAGTGTAATTGATTTCTGTAACTTGACTGTGATAGGCAAAGTTAGGGAAAGTTAGTCTAAACAGAAGTATTATTAGATGGGTTCTCAATCTGAAAATTCATACCTAGAGAGTACTTTGTAATGGCTTGTTCTTCAGCTGCCAAGAGGTAGTAGGTGCACTCACTCAATACTCTGGGGTGGCCCAGATGCTGTTCAATGTGTTTGACGATGGTTCGGATGAAAATATGGAGAGTAGTCCATCAAGTTCGAACGGCTGACAGTGTTGATGTGGACTGGAGACAGTTCAGTAGACAGGTTTAGAATCCAAGCCAATCTTCATCAATGGGAGAACAGATCTGGAAAACATAAATACAGCAATTCAGGGTTTAAAAGTGTAAACATAAAAAGATATGTCCTATAAAATATAATGGAAGAGGGTGGAAATCAAATACATTCATACGGCAAAGAGATTTGATGATCTGAAGTCGTTATATTAAATTATTCTATAACTATTGGATGACTTTAATTCAAGTAACACTACTTCATAATATATAATGCATATGTAATTATTATTTTTTACATATTGTATATTGTAAGTGGGACCTGCAACACAGTGTTACTCTGTATCCCCCACTCTTATAAAGACTGATTTTCTTCGGGGATTCATTCATCTTTGTGCCTTTTCCTCATTAGCCAATACACTGTAAGGCAGTAGATTTGCTACTTAGCACCAATGGGAACTTTTTCCCTAACCGTTCTAGCCAACTGGGGTGAGCAGCGACTTGTGTTCTGATTGTGCTGGGAAGGGTCCCGTCAACATGTATTGCCTTCCCAGTAAGGATCCCCCACCCACCCAGCATGCAAAAAAGGGAGACATAGGCCCTTTCTACACCTTAGGATTATCCCAGGAAAATGGAAGGATTGTCCCTGCCTGCTCCTGGGATCCCCTGTGTGTCGTTTGCATGCACAGGGATGATCCCGGGACGATCCCTGGAAAAAAGGCAGGTGTAGAAATGGCCATAGCTACATACTATGCATTCAGTGTAATATGTAGTTGGGCCATTAGTGAGCAATTGGATACAATACTGCCTGCCTGCATTGCCTTGCATGTCTGCAAGTAAATGGGCTAGAGGTGTTTTGGGTTTTTTTTAAAAGAAGAAAGAGATGAAAGCTGAAAATGCAGTGAAATGATCTGGAAAAGGCCCATCCCTACCACAGGCTGAGTGAGACAGCAGATGCTGATTGGGCAGTTCTCTGCATGCCTGCAACCTATCCTTTGTTCCCCAAGGTAGCCTTCTGCTCTCAGGTGCAGTGGAGGATGTAGTCCAATTGCCAGTATTGATGTAAGATTCAACTGCATGTTCTTCTTTTGTAAATGCAATGGAGGCAGGTGCCACCTTGTCCTTTGCCTCCCGTAGCTAAACATTTTGGGCCGGATCTGGGAGTAACTCTGAGGGGCCAGGTTCTCAGAAGCCCCTCTGTTGCTAAAGCCCTTCCTGGAAGGACAGATCTCCTGGGATCCCTATGAAAGCCAAATTGAACTTATTGGAAGAAAAGCAGAATATTACATAGACAGATAGATAAACGTATCACCACCGGGAGGCTTCCATAAAAATGTGTTTGCGGAAAAGGAAGTTGTGCCAACCCAACGTACAGTGCAATCTTGTTGATGACTACTCAGACGTAAGCTTCATCGAGTTCGATGCGATTTACTCCCAGGTAAGTGAGTAAAAGATTTTGGCCTCAGCCTTACGCTTTTGCATGTGTGTGACCCCCACCCCCCCACCCCAGTAAGCACTGTTCTCACTTCTAAACATTTTAATTTAAGAATGCATCCTTTGCATTTACAGATTCCGAAGTCAGCCTCAAATGCCAACACCTTTCCCATTATGAATGTCCTAGTAAAACCACTCCTGCGTCACAACAATTAACCTTTATGGTTCTCTCTCCCTCGATTACATCTCCCCAAATCTTCTCTTCCACAGTCTCTCACATGGTGCCCCCTTTCACTTGGTCTTCCCTGCCCGGCACCCCCTAGGTTATGCAAAGAACACCCCAAGCGTGCCCTGGAGCCATTGCGTTGGGTTGGGGGGAAGGTTCAAGTCTGTCAGGAAGTACATATCAAAGCCAGAGTTTAAAAACTGCATTGGGAATATGGCAATTATCTCCTCTCACCACATTTCTCAGCCCTGACTGAGGTTTAATTAAAACCAAGTTAAAACACACACACACATATACACATGGAGTCACTATTTCAGATATCATCCTACTGCATATCGTGTTTTTTTTAAAAGAAAGAAAACATAAAGCTTTTATCACAGAGTTTTTAATTTACTGAGAGAACCTCCCAGCTCAGTTGGATATTATTCGCTCATAATATTTCCTTTAAAGAAATATATATATAAATTAGCTAATCCCCATAATCTCCTTGAGTTGCACCTAAAACACAGTTTCTTGCAAGTGACCTTTTCCAGAAAGGCTGTTTCTATGGCAACGGCATTGTTCAATTCAGTCAGGAGAAAAATACTGCATGGGGGGGGGGATACTTAATTTTGCTGCATTTGATGACACATTTAATGCTGACAACATGGCAATGTGGGCAAAACCTGCTCTCTTCAATGTCTTTTAAAGCCATTTTGGAGGGGAAACCAATGATCCAACGTGGAAAACGTTGATCACCCCCCAAATTTACAGGTGTGTGTGTTTAACAGAGAGGATCATGCTTATTACTATCCAGACTGACCTCCAGTATGAGACAGCCCATAAAAAACTCAAGCTGTAATTACTGAAGTAAGGCGATAACTTTTGTTCCAACTACCGCACATCTCTGGGGACAATTTCAGAGAATGTATAAATACACAGGGTTTTCCGGTATACCCATACCAACTTTATTGCTCATAGCCGAAGGCTACCACAATCCAATATAGTTTCCAGGCATTTGGGTTTCCCCCTCTGTATGTAGGTTTGGAACCAATTCTTCTTAAGCGGTAGCAAGGCTGTTTGGGGTCCATTTGCTAATGCTCTGGTCTTACATTTTTCTTAATAACTGACAGGGAAACAAAGTTAAAGAGAAGAGGCCTAGAGAGACTTAGGAATTTTCTTCTGCTCTCATTACAAGCACACCACCCCCTCTCTAAAAATAGTGCTTCACAGCAGAACATCTACAAATTCCTCTGGCTCCACCAGCAAATCTCTACAACTCCCCCCCCCCATTTTTAATTTTGTGCTGACTGTGAATTTTCTCTTCTGCCTGCTCGTCTTGCCTCTTGAATTCCCCCCTTTGTACACTCTTTAACGGTCGTGTCTTCTTCTCACCTCTCTCCTATGTTACTCTCGGCCTGGTCCCCCGCTCTTTCTCCCACTTAATCACCATCCCGATGATCTTCTAGCTTTTAAATCAGCTGTGATCAGCACTCAGCTATTTTATGCAAAATAAGCCATGCTAATTTGTGTCCAAAAATAGTCAAAAGTTGAGAAACACTGAAGGCAAATGCCAGGGGAGAAAAATGTTCATTGCGTTCTCGGAACTTTGCTCTGAACGAAAAGGAAAGCAAAGATATTGCATGATGCTACTTGAGGAGATCTTGGTGGTGGTGTGGAGAAGAGGGAGAAGCAACCTATAATATGACTCCAGAGCATTCACAAAGATTATTCACCACACTTCAGTCAGATCGAAATGATTATGTCTGTGGATACATAACAAGTAACCTGGACTGTTATCTCTGCACTCAGCAGAAGAACCGGAGATCGACAATGAAGGGATATTTTGGGAAGACAACCAACCACAGTGTGATGTGCCACTTACCTGCTTATCTGGGGGGTGGGGAGTAGACATTTTCTACCCAAGCAATTGGAATATGTACTGTCTGTGCTACTCCGAGCCTGAGACTGGCAGATGCCATAGCACTGTGTAGTATTTTCCCAACTGGAAATCAAGTGCATAGAATCATAAAATAGTAGAGTTGGAAGGGGCCTATAAGGCAATCGAGTCCCAACCCCCTGCTCAATGCAGGAATCCACCCTAAAGCATCCCTGACAGATGGTTGTCCAGCTGCTTTTTGAATGCCTCTAGTGTGGGAGAGACCACAACCTCCCCAGGTAACTGGTTCCATTGTCGTACTGCTCTAACAGTCAGGAAGTTTTTCCTGATGTCCAGCCGAAATTTGACTCCCTGTAACTTCAGTTCGTTATTCCGTGTCCTGTACTCTGGGATGATCGAGAAGAGATCCTGGCCCTCCTCTGTGTGACAATCTTTTAAGTATTTGAAGAGTGCTATCATGTCTCCCCTTCAATCTTCTCTTCTCCAGGCTAAACATGCCCAGTTGTTTCAGTCTCTCTTCAGAGGGCTTTGTTTCCAGACCCCTGATCATCCTGGTTACCCTCCTCTGAACACAGCAGCTGCATAAGCACACTCTGGAAGCAGGCAGAAAGCATGGCCATATGTGAAACAAATGTGATGTGCATTCCTCCCTCTCCCCTGTTTCTTCCCTTCTAGCTTCCCCCAGTGAAGAAAGAAGCTGGGTCTCTCTACACATGCAGCGGAATGAGATGTCAGAACAGACTGCACCTCTTCAAATTGCAGGTGAGAGGTCGTCACTTTGAATTCTCTCTCTATAAAAGAAATTCCTTGCAAAAAGAAGAAACCACTATTCAAATTCAGACTCTGTTGAAGGAAGCCAGCTAGACCAACTGGAGGGAAAGTAAAAGCATCTCTGCTTCCAGGCAGATCAAGGTTAACCACACCAGAACCACACCAACTTACCATGTTTTGACTAACTGCGGGCATACTGTTGCCTCTGGCCACAAGGGTAAGCCAGGGATTACCCTATTGCCACAACCCTTCAAATATCAGTGGAAGAAGGAGAAGCTTGGCATACAAAACAGTAACACCCTGCTTATCATTGTGCAACCAGATGTGGCAGAAAACCACAAATTTCTCTCTCTCTCTCTCTCTCTCTGTGGTTACAGTGATCACACACAGAGAGCATGTTTTTTATGCAGCTACATGTTTGGTGGCTGTTTCCAGCATTAGTAATTATTTAACCTACTTATTTTTTGGGAAGGGGGAATTAGTACCCTGACTTCCTTATGCAGCAAAGTGGGAGCGATGATCTAGATGTATACAACTTTTCTTATGCTTCTTGATATTAACCTCTTTACATGACGGCGGATTGCTATTGTCAGTTTTTGTCACAGCATCGCAACAGGAGCCTAATCTATCACAGCCATTTCATTCTTTTGCGGAAGATAATCACCATGACTAAAATATGACCTATATTTTCCTCCTCTTCCAAATTTTCACTCTTAAGGGTTTGCGACACCAAAATGCATGTTCCACCAGACCACCAAATACATTCTGGTGGTCTTCCTTTGGCAGAGTTGACCCTGGTCAGCAGTGGTTTTAGATTTCGTTCTGGATAATTTCATCCTGGAGTCCTCCTCTATTGCCGATGAATTTTGTGAACCACCCAGAGAGCTTTGGCTATCGGGTGGTATAGAAATGTAATAAATGAAATCAATAAAAATAAATAAATGTTGCTGTTCAATTTTATTTCATATTTTATTTAAATCTGTTTTTTCTAGGCAGGAATGAATAAAGCCCTGAGAGACTCATCAGAAACTACATCATCAGCTGTAGGAAATGCAGCTCATTTGCATACTTGAGCTGCATGTAATCAACATAATTTGGATATTATTTACATGAAGGGATAAGATGACAGACTATAGCTAGTGGACACTTGTAATTATTCTACAAAATTTGTGCTGAAATGGTGAGGAAGTCAGTTCAGCCCCTGAAGAATCTTGGTAAGGTGGACTTGAGAAAAACATAATGGCAAGAACACACACACATCATAATTTAGGTGTCTCATTGAGTAGCTTGTTTTCAATTCTTTAGAATTTACACCCATCACAACTGTAGGCATAGACCTGCAACAGCATGACCAAATCTTTGATGATCAGTCAATTGTATCACTGAACAGTCGTGTGTGTGTGTGTGTGTGTGTGTGTGTGTGTGTGTGTGACAAGTAGAAAGAATTACTGTAACTTAAATAGAAATGCAGTATGTCTCACCATAATGGGAAGAATGCAACCGGCTGAGCTGTGTGCCTGCTTGCTCAATCTGCTGTCCGGGTGCTAAATGTTGATGGCCAGGTCCAAGGCCTTCTTATGATTCTTGATCATTATATCAGTCTTGGACCAGAAAGGCCTTCAAAACAGAGGATGTCTCATCTAAAAACTTTTCTTTTTCCTAAAGCTTTTAAAACTTGATTTTGTTCTGACCCTACCCAGTACCTGTTTACCCTATCCTGTGCCTGTTTGCTTTCTCTTCCCCTCCTTATTGTTTTATTATGGTTTTATTAGAATGTAAGCCTATGTGGCAGGGTCTCGCTATTTACTGTTTTACTCTGTACAGCACCATGTACATTGATGGTGCTATATAAATAAATAATAATAATAATAATAATAATAATAATAATAATAATAATAATAAAATAGAGGGCTGACCTTTTACATCCCTTCAAATAGAGGACTGTAAAGCCGAACACTTGGCCACCCTAGTTCAGCTTCCTATGCATGACACATAATCTTCATTTCGGAAATATATTATTATTGAACATATTTTAAAATATGTCTAAGATATGGATCATGGGTAGGCTCCTGTGCAAATGGATGATTGATCGGACGGAACTCAAGGTGAGGAGACCAATCCTGATGCCCCTTACACACAATCAAGTGTCTTTACTGAGCTCGTTCAGCTCTTTCTTCCATCACACGGGGGTACTCTGGAATCTAGTGGCCCCTCAGGCCACTTGAAAACTTACACGCTAGCCATCTCTGTTTTCTGAAACCTGTCATGACTCAGGCTCTGGCAGGATCTACACTACTGCTTATAATGGTTTATAATGGTTATGGCAACTGTTCAGGCCCAGGACACATTACATAGACCGTTTTCATACCGTTTTTAAAGTGTTATATCCTGCTTGGTGTAGATCGGGCCTCTGTCTCCATTTTGCTACCAGTTCTGCCTTTGGGGGAGAAGTGCAACATTTCACACCTTGTAAACAGAATGTAATACAGGGCAACATCTGAACCCATATGGAACACTCAGGATTGGGGAAGGGCCATAGCTCAGTGGCTGATAGGGATGTGGGAGAAATCAGCAATGGATTCAAATGAGATCAGATTTCTGTGAATCCAACCTGCAGATTCTGCAATGGACCGTTTCCCCCCCAAGTCAGATTCTGCAGATTTATAGACAGGTGTTTATTTGTTTTACTTTCTCGAATTGTACAAAATCTTAGTCATACAAAATACAAAAAAAAAAAAAAAGGAAAGGAAAAAAGACCAACCAAAAATGCACGTTTCTCCCACCATAGGCTAAAATTTGAAAATGTATGGTCTGGTGGTAGTGGTGGTGATTTGAGCATTTTGCGAAGTGCTCGTTTGCAGAAGTGCACGCTTTCCAACGAGAGTGCAAGTTCAGGAATTGGAGAAAAACCTGATTCCTTCAATGAGTGGATGACAGAGCGAAAGTCATCTGAAAAAATGCAAAACGCAGATGGAATGCATTTAACAAAGTCCATGCATCACTAGGCAGAGTACATGCATTACAGGCAGACGTCCGAGATCTGATCCCTGACATCCTTTAGGGTGCTGCTGTGAGTCAGTGCAGACAACACTGAGCCACTTGGTCTGACTTGGAAGAAGCAGCCTGCTACATTCCAGATTAAGAAGGAATGTTGTGCTGGTTTGTGTCTTACCCTTGGGCTCAAACATTCTCATTTCAAGGGAGCCTTCCTATCCACATGGCCAAGAACACGGTCACAGAGTGTATTTACTTCTCTGTCTCAAGGAAAAACACCACATACTGCATAATTCATCCCAAGACCAATACATCTAATTGATGTTGATCTAATCCATAACTTCGGTGTTTGTTGGCTTTCTTAAAAAAAAAAAAAACCCAAAAGATCTGGAAGACAGTTGCACTCCTAAGTGTGTAGATGACATTTCTGTAGGGTTCTAACATATATTGATAACAGCCTTCAAACAGGCACCATTTTATTTATTCAGAGCAAAGAGAAAGGATATGAATTCTCTTTTAGTAAAATGATATTGAAGGGACTATTTCCCCTGCACCTTATGTTCTACAGAGACAGTTAAAAATACTTTTCAGCCAAAGAGCTTGGAAGGTGTTGCAAGTTTATGGGTGTACAGAGTTCGTTCAATCTGTTCTGTCTATGTTTTGCGGATCGCCAGATTCCCTTTTCCCTGTCATCCACTCATTGACAGAATTTGATTATTTTTTTAGGGATGTACAAGATATTTCCCCCCTGTTGTACACTTGCACAAATCCCCAATAAAAGTGTGTGTGTGTGTCTGTCTGTCTGTATATATATATATATACGTTGCAAGTCTACGGGATTTGCGTGACTTTGAAAAAGCTGGGGGGGGCTACATGCCACCGTTTTGCAGCTGCTTCCCCCCCCCCAAAAAACCCTGCAGCTTCACTGCTGCAGGGCAGGAATGCTAAATCTAGATGGCAGGGGAGAACATGAGCTATCCGGCGGCCATCCCATTTGCCAAGCACACTCCCTGCCCAATGCCCTGTGTTCCCAGGCTTACCCTGCACTGGGAACTGCCCCTAGGAATTCCCAAACTGAAGCCACCACTGACCGATGGGAAAAAACAACATGGTGGCATTGGAGCAAACGGATAAGTCATGGTAAAAGGACACCATGAGAAGGCACACTTTTGAAGGTGACATTCCGGTGTGGCTATGATATAAACACATCACCACTTTGCAGCTACTATGGTTTATATAGGGCATATAGGCAAGGTCCTGGGCTGCTGTGGAATCCACAGTTTGGATTCATAGGAATTTCAAAGTTGTGGATTTCTCCAAGTGTTATCATTAGAGTGGCCAATGGCTCAGTGATAGCACCCATGCTCTTGAATGCAGAAGGATTCAAACCTAAGCTGTTCCAGTTAAAGCATTCTGCACAGGAGGGTTGGGAAAGACCTTGGCTGGAGACCTTAGAGGGCTGCTGCCAATTAGACTAGTAGTGAATACTGTGCTAGTTGAACTAATGGTCTGATTATAAGGTAGATTTCACTGGTGTGAATTATTTGAATTATGTATTATTATTTTGCTAATAGGTCTCATAGAATCATAGAGCTGGGAGTGATCTCAAAGGTAATGTAGTTCAACTCAGTGCAGCAAAGAAGCATGGATTAGATGAACTTAGAGATATCTTCCAAGTCTATGAGTGCTATAGGCAAATAATAGTAATAAAAAGGAATGCATAAAATACATAATACAAATAATTTACACCACTGAAACTACTCCATAGTTTCTACTTCCTTTCCTTTCTATTCTGCTCAGTGTATCTTGAAATCTTGCACATCTTGATGTTCTCATAAAAAAAGGTACGGCTTCAATAATTTGTTATTTATTTTCTCTCTATTTACAGTTTGTTTTATGCAAGGTACTTGGGGAAATTTTCATGGAAACTGTGCATAATAATGGTGGTTTGATCCTGATTTGATATCCTGGTTTGTGGAGACCACTCAAACTTCTCCAAGAAGGGCAAGGAAAGAATCCTACCTGAAACCCTGGAGAGCCACAGCTGCCAATCAGTGCCAACAATACTGGGCTAGATGGACCAGGTGTCTGACTCAGTGTAAGACAGCATCCTTTCCTGTTTGGACATCACAGGAAACCGTAGTTATAAAAACCAAACCAAACCAGAAGTACTGGAGAGAAGGGGGTGCATTGATACACAGAGCTCATTCCGATTCTAGGAAACCATGGTTCGTTGGATCAGGATTGTTCTAACTGAACCTCTGCAACCCTTGACTCAACAATCAAGACAGACAGACATCTACCTGTATATTCACAGAACTGACTCTTTTTTGATCTTCATGACAAACTGTTAAAAGCTGACATAGTTTCCATTTCTTTGGGTATTTTGAATTTATATATATATATATATATATATATATATATATATATATTTAAGAAGTAAATAAACAAATGTGTATCTCTCCTTAACTGTCAAAATCTTCTCATCCAGTGTTACAATTCAGTGCAAAACTGGAAGGACCCCTCTCTTCTCCTTCTCCTCTACCTCAAGGGTTAAGAAGAAATTCAAAATATACGCCCCCTAGACCTTGCTAACCCAGCGCTCCCCAAGACACATACCCATCGGCTGAGCTAACTCTCCAACTCAGCCTGAGGAGGAGAATTGTTCTGAGAAAGTAGCCCATTGGCTGGTTGCTATGGAGACCGACATACCACAGCTCTGACCCTTGAGAGGTTTAGCACTCGCCTCAGCAGGGTTGCCAGCAGCTGGACTGCAGCTGTTACAGGGTAAGATCAGCCAGTGTGTAAGAGAGAAATCCCATCTGCCGCCAGTCCGGAGAACAGCCGATGCAGCATTGCCAGCTAAAGAGAGCCCTCCTTTGATGGGCGATGAACGGATATTTGTTTATGGCCAGTGCTGTTGTCAAAGTGCAAAACGACACACGCGAGGCAGAGCATCAATCCTGCATCAAAGAGCTTCGCGACCACATACACAGGTTGTGGGCTGTGGTGCGCCATGCGAATGGGAGAGTTGGGGATGATGTGGTGGAGAGTAAAGATGCGAGAAACTTGTTATAAACACACAGCTATCCATTTCTTATGGCCTTGATGGACAGGAACCATCAATGAGGCACTAAATGGAGATCTTTCCGATATATCTCTATCTACAGCCCTATTCAGTCGTTTCTAAAGGGTTAAAAACACGGCCCTGCCTCTTTCTCTCCTTGCATTTGTTGCCTTGAAGAGGGGAGCATCTTCTATCTGTGGATGCTCTCCATGTGAGGGGCAGAATGCAGAATTTCCAGTTTTCTGACTCATGTGGAGCTTCCATGGAGAGAGGAGGCTCTCTTCTTCAGTTGATGATGACAAACGCAATGAGGAAGCACTCCTTCTCATGTGTTCATTTTAACCCCTTTATGAATGCCTGAATAGGGCTTGGATCTAAATCTACCATCTATTTACTTATTTATCTTTATCTAGATATAAATATGGGGACACACACACACACACACACAGACACACACACATACCAGCCTTCAACAAGAGGCTCTTTCTGTCCCCAGACTGAGGTGTATATCTTTTTTTTTTGTCATATGCCCCTTGGAGATCAATGGGCCACAGATGCCAGCACCTTTGCTCTCCGGTGCACCATTTCTAAATAGGAACATCTCTCCCCATCCTTTCCGCAGAGCGTCAGCTCGACACAACATCACCCCATGCTCTTCAGCAGGCAACAAGTTGTGTATGTGGTGGGGAGCAGGGAGGGGAGGGGAAGGAGGGAGGGGAGGGGGGAGGGAGGAGAGATCCCTGCCTCTTGGCTTTATTTCAGGCAGATCTTTTATTAAATTTAATGATCTTGATTTCAGAAGACGGCCTATAAAAATTCTGTTTAAGTAGAAAATTGTTCCATGTTGGACACCGTGGAGCCATTTAGAGAGGGAATGTGTGTGGGGAAAATGATTAAAATTTGTTTCACCTAGCCATTTTCTGTCATCCCATAATCCTTTGCTCTCCCCAAGCGGTCTTAGGCATACAGTGCCAAAGAGGCGCTGTGTATAAATGGAGAGCAGTGGGGCTCTGGTCAGGCTAATCTGTGCAGGGATTTTAAATAAATACACTAAACGCAAGGAATGGGGAGACAGCTTTTGCACAAGATCACCGTATCAGTGTCATCAATCAGCAACTGTGCAGAGTACAGAACACCATTCATTCCGCCGCATTTGTCCTCCTGACCATTCATTGACTCCTGTATATAAAGCGTTACAGTTTTGCGATATGGGAGTGCTGAGTGTTCTTCCACAAGACTTCCCCCCACCCCTTGCTGAAATAAAATGGGTCAAAGGCACATTGCAAGTTTGCTCCCTCTCTCCCTCTGTGCATTCATGGAACACCTTTCCTCTAACAACTTCCCAATACAAAACATTTCCTGCAAGTGTCGTTTAAAGGGCACCCCAGTGCTGTATTCAGGCACAGTGAATTAACTGGGCATTGTCCCCTTAAGAATAGCCCAGCCTTCAGACACCCCTCCTTCCTCTCCTCCCTTAGACAAGGAGAACCCCTGTGCAGACCTGTGCAAGGAGGCCTGCTAGGTTTGCATATTTCAATGTCAATGAATACATATGAAATGCATGTGAAAATACAACTTTCTAGCAATAAACAGCTTCAACAAAAACAGACCAGATACCCAAATATTGAAGGTGGTGTCTATATGCTACCCATTCAAATATTAAAAGTGTTGTAAGGTCCCTCAATCCACTGCATTATAGGAGGTGAGATATTGAAATATTAATCTTTTAGCTGCCAAAAGGCATGGAGAATCCATTTATGCTGACAATTCATTAATGTCCAAGAAGCAGGTAGATAATTTCAAAGAGGATGTACACCAGCACATATTAAAGACTGTTCCAGTACAAAATTTATCTGTATAATAACCTCCTCCCAATAAAAAGCAACTACTGGACATTGCCAAAACATACGTTTAAAAGACTCATTAGCTTCATTGCACCACCAGCAATTAGCCGAACATGCATTGGTTATTTCTCGGTTGGACTACTGCAACCTTCTTCTCACTGCCCTTCCTTCTTCTCACATCAGTCTGTTGGTTTCTGTTCACCACTCTGCTGCTAAGATCATCTTCTTGGCTCGCCACTCTGACCATGTAACTCCACTTCTGAAATCTCTTCATTGGCTTCCAATTCACTTCAGAATCCAATATAAACTTCTCCTGTTGACCTACAAAGCTTTTCACTGTCTAGCTCCTTCCTATCTCTCCTCTCTCATCTCACACTATTGCCCTGCTCGGGCTCTTCGCTCCTCTGATGCCATGTTTCTTGCCTGCCCAAGGGTCTCTACTTCCCTTGCTCGGCTTCGTACATTTTCTTCTGCTGCCCCTTATGCCTGGAACGCTCTTCCAGAACATTTGAGAACTACAAGTTCAACCGCAGCTTTTAAAGCTCAGCTAAAAACTTTTCTTTTTCCTAAAGCTTTTAAAACTTGATTTTGTTCTGACTTTATACTGCTAGTTTTACCCTACCCTGTGCCTGTTTGGTGCATTCTCTTCCCCTCCTTATTGTTTTATTATGATTTTATTAGAATGTAAGCCTATGCGGCAGGGTCTTGCTATTTACTGTTTTACTCTGTACAGCACCATGTACATTGATGGCACTATATAAATAAATAAATAAATAATAATAATAATAATACTTTGCAGCGTTCAATAGACACAAAACAAAAGGTTTTGCTGAATAAGATATAGCTTAAGATAAATAGATGCAATGCTGTTGCTGTTGTTGAAATTTCACAATAAAAAAATAAGCAAAAAAGGAGGCCTGGCAGGGAGTTGTGTATGACTTGGTAAATAAATCCATTGAAGGTGCAAGCCGATGCATGTTTAGACAGAAAAAAGTCCTACAACTCTGTCTAAACCTGCATTGGATTGTGGCCTAGGTTAGCAATAGGTATGGGGGAGGAAGTCATTCAGTTTACATTTTAATGCAAGCATATCTAACTCACGTTTCCTGAATCAATGGACAAACCAGAACATAGACCTACTTTGATATTTGTAGTTCTCCAGTCAGAAATTGCATACACAAAGGTGTATATTAAAGGTAAGGGAAAGACTATAATAGTCAAGTTTGAACACAACGCCCTTGAATGGGTTCAGAAATGCACTTCCAAGCTTTGCAAAAACAAGTCGAATATGTTGACAACGCTCACGATACTCCTGCATCATGCCCATAACAATCTACAGCAGAAAAGGAGATCCACCCACTGTGTATCGACTCCGGCCATGCAGTTTGTGTGACTAATTTTTTGCTATTGAACGGGCGGGTCAGGGAGCACTTTTTCTTTACGCTAAATTCTCCCATGTCCTCCCAACACCTCTGGTTTTGCACTACAGTGCTAAGCCAAACGCTTGTAAATCTGCCATGCAGGCATTCTATAAAACAACAAGACCTCCTAGCACCAAATACCAAAACCCAGTAAAATGTGGGGATAAACACAGAGCTCCTGAAACGGATTGTATCAGTTGTCTGTCCAAATGCCCTTTTTACGTTTCTCGGACTCTCCTGGCTTCCTCAGTTCTATGTTGTGTGACACCTTCTGTAAAGGCAGATCAGTTTACTCTGGACTTGGCACAATGGAATCCAGGACAGTCCAACCATGCTCTTGGAGTCAAGGGCAAACCTGCTTCTGATGGCAAGTTCAGAAGAGGTGCAGTGGGAAATTTTGAGGTGCAGCCTCATTCCCCAATAGCCCCCATAACACTCCCAATATCCATGTCCCCAAGAAGAATCCAAACATTCAGGCAGCTTTATTGATCCATATCAACAAACGAGTTCTAGCAGTTTTCATTTCCTCAAGGAAAAACTCTTTTGTAATGCTAATAGAGATTAATTGCCCATTCAAGATCAAGTCACTCCAAAATACTTTGTATTACAACATGGAACAACACATTATTGTTGGGAAATTTCATTTTCCACCCCCTCCAGGACTGTGAGAATTGAGAGCCAGTGTGGTGTAATGGTTAGAATGTTGGACTGAGAGTCAGGAGATCCAGGTTCTAGTCCCCACATGGCCATGAGGCTCACTGGGTGAGTTTGGGCCAATCCTTGACTCTCAGGGCTCATCTACACCAAGCAGGATATTCCACTATGAGAGCGGTATATAAAAGGCAGGAGCCACACTACTGCTTTATAGTGATATTGAAGTGCAATGACAACTGTTGGGGCCCATTGACACATCTACACCAAGCAGGATATAACACTATGAAAGTAGTATATAGTATGTGGCTGTAGCTAGACCTAAGTTTTATCCCAGGATCATCCTGGGTTTGTCCCTGCCTGAGCACTGGATGGTACTTAGATGAACAGGTTTGACCCCAGGACAATCATGGGATAAACCTTAGGTCTAGCTATGGCCTGTGTTATGGATCCCAACAGTCGTCAGTGCACTTCCAATACTGCTATAAAGCAGTAGTGTGGCTCCTACCTTTTATATACCACTGTCATACCACTTTCATAGTGGAATATTTGCTTGGTGTAGATGAGCCCTCAGCCTAACCTAATTCACAAGGTTGTTGTGAGGATAAAACGGGGAAGAGGAGAATCACGTAAGCTATCTTGGGTTTATTGCAGGAGGAAAACAAAGGTGGGATATAAATGTAAAATAAAAATAAAAATTGAACCTGAACTCAGAGAGAGAGAGCAGGGATTTTTAAGGGGGGATGGTAGATGATGTTGGAGTCCCGGCTAATATTAAAGGGCTGACACTTCCCTCCTCCCCCAATTTTCCTGCCCCCCCCCCACATTCCACACTTGAGCTTTCTCTGGACCTTCACATTTCTAGACATGGATGGTTTTTGTGACTGTGCCACATTTACATGCACATGAGCAAAAAGAAGAACCTTACTGGGTCAAACCAAAGGTCCATCTTGTCTAACATCCTAAGAACGTAAGAAGCGCCCTACTGGATCAGACCAAGGGTCCATCTAGTTCAGCACTCTGTTCACACAGTGGCCCACCAGCCATTGGCCAGGGACCAACAAAGCAGGACATGGTGCAACAGCACCCTTCCACCCATGTTCCCCAACAACTGGTGTATATAGGTTTACTGCTTATATTTTTTAATTGTTTTTATTTATTTATAGTATTTTTATCCCACAGCTCAGCTAAAAAGGCTCCTGGAGCAGCTTACAATCAATCACTAAAGAAGACAGTCCCTGCTCTCAGGATTACATTCTAAAAAAGACATGTCACACAAGGAAAAGGGGATGAGGAGGGAAGAGAGGAAAAAGAAAAAGAAATTAAGGAGAGTGTTTCGCAGGGCTGGTGAGAAGGCAAGATCATGGCAAATAGCCGCTAATAGATTTCTCCTCCATTGATCTGTCTCATCCCGTTTTAAAGCCAGTGACTGCCACTGCATCTTATAGCAGTGAATTCCACATGCCTCCTAAAGAAATCACATGCATGTGCGGCACTGTCTCGGGGGCTTCCACACACAGTCTTCGGGGCGCCCCGAAAGCGCTTCAGGGCACCCCGAAACTCCTAGTGTAGCTACCTGGTCAGAAGAGACGGAGGAAGAGGAGAAGCCGCCGAGCCCTGGGAACCAGAGAAGCCGCCAAGCTCTGGGAACTTTTCGCCGCCGCTGCCGCCTCTTCCTCCATCTCTTCCTCCGTCTCTTCTGACCAGGTAGCTACACTAGGAGTTTCAGGGCGCCCTGAAGCGCTTTCGGGGCGCCCCGAAGACTGTGTGTGGAAGCCCCCTCAGAGGCACGGTTATGTCTCACTTGGAAGAGCAGGAGCTACCACCACTGATTCTGCATCATGCAGCTGGATCATGGAAAACAGGGCTGTTTTCCACGATCCAGCTGCATGACGCGGAATGGATACCACTCTCAAATCCCATGCGCTGCAATGTCAGCTGCATGCCATCCCCAAATCACCCAGCCACTCCCTTTGGTCTGGTGGTCTTTCACACACTCACACACATTAGGGTTATGTTTATTAGTAGATTAAGGCTGGAACCCTATACACATTTACCCAAGAGGAAGTCCCATTGAACTCAGTGGGGCTTACTTCTGAGCAGACATAGACAGCATTACACTGTTAGTAGCTCAGGGGAGGAAAACAGTGTGACATCCATTGGTTAGATCAGGGGTGGGCAACTTGTGGTCCTCCAGATGTCTTGGATTACAACTCTTATCTGCCCTAGCCAGCATAGCCAAAAATGAGAGGGGAGTTGTAGGCCAAAACACCTGGAAGACCACAATTTGCCCGACCCTGGATTAGATGGTGTATTGTTAATGAAGGGAAGATTTTGTCATAGACTAAGGGGGGAACTACACTACTGCTTTTAAAGCGCTTTAAAGCGCTTTAAAAACGTTTTGAAACCTGTGTATGTAGTGTGTCCTGGGCCCCAACAGTTGTCAAAACTGTTATAAAGTGCTTTAAAGCAGTAGTGTAGATCCCCCCTAAGAATACATAATACGCCAATCTAAGTATGAAGATGGTATAAACTGAGAACTGTTAGTGATTTGAATATAGGCTAGACTAGCCTCCCCAACCTGGTGCTTTCCAGATGTGTAAGGCTTCATGTCCCAGCATGCCTGACCATTGGCTATGCTTGTTGGGGCTGATGGGTGCTGAAGTCTGAATCATAAAGTTCCCTGGGTAACCTAAGGCTGGTCACTATCTCTCAGTTTAACCTACCTCATAGGGTTATTGTGATGATAAAATTGTGGTGTGTGTGTGTGTGTGTAGGGGGGCAGGAGAGAACCATGTACACCACCTTCAGCTTCTTGGAAGAAAGGTGAGATAGTAATGTAATGGGAATACATAAAATAAATTCACTGTGAATTTAAAAAAAAAAGATTTTGGGACACAAAGGGTTTTCTGTCTTCATGTCTTCATGCAGCCATTTATTCCCCATGGTCACCCAGTTAGTTCAGACAGAATGTGTCAAACAAAATAAAATATGGCTAAGGCACTAGCATCTTCTGAACACAGTGCACGTACTCAGGTGAGGCCAAATTTCAACACCCCCACCCCCGGATTTTCTCAGCAGGCTAAATTCTTTTGCAAAATGTGTTCTTTGGTGACACAAATTTGGAATTGCAGATGCTGCTTTTGGTATTTTGCGGGAGCTGAGAAACATCTGGCTCTAGTTTTGCATGCTCAACCCATGAAGAATCTAGCTCCAAGAAGTCAAGGAAATCTTGCTCGTAGGAAGAAAAAGAGGAAGGTGGAGGTCATTCCCAATCACACAGACTTATTTCGGGTGGACCACTTAGGGAATTAACAAACAACATTTTCTTTTTCCACCAGGGACTTGGGGACTGTTGAACAATTTGCCATTTTAAATACTTGATGGATGTTTGGGATCCTGATTTATGGTTTGTTGGAGATAGTTATTTTATTTAGATTGCTCCAAATTATTATTATTATTATTCCTATTGTTTGTCCTTGACTCTCCCCCCCCCCCACACAATTCAGTTCTATTTGATTTTATAAGGATCCTTGAGCTCACTCTGAGATGAAGGGTGAGCCTGACATTTTAAATAAACAAGTGAGACCTGCAACAAAAGGCTGTAGTATGGAGTATTTCTGTTTAGGGTTTCAGCCAGCCATGCTCTTTTGCACGTTACTCCATTGCGTACCTCCCATTTTCTGCTTGCCTCCTAACAGCCAAACAACAGCATGCATACTCACTGAGCATGCTCAGTCTTCATTGGACTGGCTTTATAGGGTGGAGCAGGGGATTCTCAAGATTGCGTGTACTTCTTCAAACCTTGAGATCCGCCCCCCCCCCCCGCCCCCATACCTTCTGATTCCTTCCTCTTGTATGTGGATGGTTTCATTTTGGCTACACATGGATCATTACTCCCTGCTATTGGAATATAGGATAAAATAACTGATTTGATTGGTTGGCTTTGACTTCTACCAAAGAGAAACAACACCGTAAAAAAAAAAAAATGAATAAAATAAATCCAATTCTGTCCATGGGTGGATGACGGGACGAAACACCGACGGAAGAGCTCTTACACAATCTGTGCATCCCTTGCCACAAGCCCAGTAGCCATATGGTTCCCAGTCCATTGAAGCCCATCACGCCAGTTTTAAAATCTCTTCACTGGCTGCCAATTAGTTTCCGAGCGAAGTATAAAGTGTTGGTTATCACCTTTAAAGCCCTACATGGTTTGGGTCCAGGCTACCTGAGGGATCGCCTTCTCCTGTACAATCTGCCCCACACACTCAGGTCCTCTGGGAAAAATCTACTTCAGCTAGCAAAAACTAGATTAACAACTGTTACCCAGAGGACCTCCTCTTCTGCTGCTCCCAGACTGTGGAATGGCCTGCTGGAGGAGACTCGTCAACTTAACAGTCTACTAGCATTCAAGAAAGCTATAAAGACTGATCTCTTTCGGCAGACCTATCCAATGGAATTTTAAGATGTTTTTAGAATGTTTTTAAGATGTTTTAAGGATGTTTTTAACAATGTATATTATGTTTTAATTAGGTTTTATGTATTTTACTGTTTATTGTTATTCCCCGCCTCGATCAGAATGGAGAGGTGGGTAAGAAATATTTTTTAAATTATGATGATGATGATGATGTGCCAGCACAATTGCAGGACAAGCTTGCAAGCACTGCTGGGTGGGTAAGTGGGTGGGTGGGGACAACTGGTGTCAAGTGCTGGGCAGGCTGCCCACAGTTCACCAAAACCTAGAGCTGGATTTGTCAGCAGAGGCCAGATCCAGATGATTCAGAAAATCCTTTCAAGAAAAAAAAATGCCAGATTGGCATCATCTGTCCCTTGGTGCTGGCCTGGATCAGAACTGTAGAGTCAAGGTGATCTCCATTCTTCTGCCAGTCCCACAAAAGACCAAGTGCAGAATTCAATTGCCTCCCAGGTCATTCACCTCTGAAGCGAATAACATAGGGATAGCTGCTCCTTCTTCTCCAGGAGTTATTTTATGCTGTTTTTGCAACCCAAGTCCTGGTGTACCCATTACAGGGAGAATACCTTCTATTCTTCTCTCTGAGCCTCAGCAAAATCAAACAGCTTCCCTGTTCTGTTCCTAGCTGCCAAAGGCCATTCCCATATTGCATAAATCAGGCGGCCTTCTTTCTTCATGGTAATCCTCATTAAGGAAGAAGGAGAAGCAGAAAATATAGTGCCTTTTACCACTCTAAACTGTACAATCATATCACCCACAGAGTTCTAACTGGACCTGTTTCCCCCCCGATCTTCAGCAATAAAAACAACCCAATAAAATGAACACGAAAATATATTCATTAGGATTTATAATGCTCATTAAAGCTGCCTGTGTAGAAAACCATGACTGAGATCCAGAGAAGTAGGAGAAAATGCAAATTATATTGCACAAGGAGGAAAAAAAGGGGGGATATTTCTCTAATCGTCCAATCAAATGCCAGCCCAATTATCTGTGGCCAGCCCAATGGGTTAAAATTATACTGTTCATCCTTGGACACAGTGAGGAGTCTAAAAAGTGTTTCATTTTAATAAAAATGAGATCTGGACGCTGCAGAAACCAGCTTCACTAATGACGTGTTTACACAAAAGACAACAATTTCTATTTAATGGTGATTACTGCCAAGAACAAATTAAACTTCCTGAAGTATATGGGTTAGAGATAATGGGAATGGAGGGGAGGGGAGAATGAAGGTTGAAGAATGTGTGAAAGTGTGTACATTTGTACACACAAAACCCAGCAGTTGTGTACAACCTGTGTGCACATGATTATAAGAGCATGTAGAAAAATACAGAAGTGACATCAGTAAGGCTGACAATAGTGCAACCAAAATAGAGGGGATGAGTTTTGTGAAGGACTTTGCTCCCTTAAACCCCCTTGCAGTTATTCTTCGGCGGGGTCTGCACTACTGAACAAAAACCAATGTCAGTTTAGACTGAAGGCAGGAAACCTAGTGTGTTGTTGCTCTGATTTGGCTTTGTGACATCTTTACTTATCCAAATCCAAATGGCTACATGGTGTCATTAGGAAGACTATTCAGAATGAGGGCCAAAGATTCCCCCCTTTTCTCTGATTTGGCTTCATGTCATCATCCATTCAAATTCCAACACTAACTGAACTGATCTGGATGAATAGATTAATTAGTCCTCCTAGAGTAATGAGCGGAGAACTTTGTTACCCACTGTATTTGGAACTTCCTAAACATTGTGGGTTTTTTGGCTCAAAACTATCGAAAAATACATTTTAAAATGAGTATTTTGAGAGAATATATGTGTGTAAATGTGCATTTGAGGGGAAATACAAAGAAATCTAATTCTGATGCAGAAATGGCAGATTAATGTGGAAAACGGATGGAATGCACTGATGGGTGAATACATGTGGAACTCAAAAATGTCTAGAAATAGACTTGATTTATCCATCCCTACCCTTGACACTTTCAGATGTTACAGTTGTGTGGAGATAGGGAATGCATGATCCTACACCATCTTCTTACACGTTCAGATAATGTCTGAAAAGGAAGGATGCATGAGAAATTCTTTCAGTTCATTTTTGATCAGGATTCACTGAATTCGCACCTCCTGGACTGAACATGGATACAATCTGCAGTTAAAAGCTGTACATTTCCAAGCTTGCAATGTGATTTTTTTTAAAAAAACAAACAAACATGGGTTCGACGGCATGCACACATTTTAAAACGAGCATTAAAAAAAAGAGCACTTTTGAAAAATGCACAAAACTTTCTTTTAATCAACTCGAGAAGAACGCATATGTTCTGAGGATGTGCACAATGGATGCGTACATTTGGAAAAGTAAGTTTTCGTGTGAATAGGGGGCGGGGGGAAATCAAGCTCACAATCTGATATGGACTTGAGCCAGAATGAGCTCTGGGATGGAATTCGCAGAACTCCAGCAAACTTGCCTTTTGCGGATTTGAACATCCCTTTTGAAAAGTGCTAGTGTAGTGGCTCCTTCTCTGTGGAATTCCCTGCCCATGGAGGTCAGGCAGTTGCCAACACTAGGCTGCGTCTGGCGCCTCCTGAAAACAACTCTGTTCTCAGTGGTGGGCCCCCAATTATGGAATGATCTCCCCGACGAGGCTCACCTGGCGCTAACCTTGTTATCTTTTCGGCGCCAGGTCAAGACTTTTTTTCTTCTCCCAGGCATTTAACAGCATATGTTGAGTTTTAACTGACCCAGAATAGCTGTTTTAAAAACTAATCTGTTTTTACGTTTTTTATGGTTTTAACTTTTGTATATTGGTTTTAATGTTTAGTGTTTTAATCTTTGTAAACCGCCCAGAGAGCTTCGGCTATGGGGCAGAATATAAATATAATAAATAATAATAATGATGATGCAATATATGTTTTTCCCCTTTCGTTTCCATGATATATTTTCTGTTCTGTTTTGTTGATATTCACAATAATAATAATAATAATAATAATAATAATAACAACTCTGTTTTGAGAAGCCTCCGCAGCTGACTAGCCATTATTTTTCTAGTTCCTTTGTTTTAAATTGAACAATTTTCATTTGCTTTTTAAATCTTCTTTCTTTTACTGTTAATATCTATGTTCACCAGTCTGGAATCTGCTTTAGATATTGAGCGGTATATAAATATTGCAAATAAATAAATAAATAAATAAAATCTGAGTGGGAAAACAAGTAGTAAACCTAATATAGTTTGACATTGGCCATATTTTCTGTAAAAGCAAACAAAGTCCTTCTCTGAACAAACTTCAGGCAATCCTGATATCATCCCACAGATCCATGTTTGATGGAGGGGGGAACAGTTTCTGAAGGAAGCAAAAAAGCAACAATCAATACACTTCCTGCCTGCTCACGAGTAAATCTAACAAAGGTAAGTAGTTTTACAGAAACAATACGTAGCTTTGTTAGTTTGTCATAACCACTCTGAAATTGCTTGGTAGGAGAAAAAGAGAGGGAGGCTGTAATGACCATTAGGCATTAAAGACTTGTCTGGCAACACTGTATTTTATAATTAAAATAATTAAAATTTTGCAACCAGATGCCCGTGATTATGTCATGCGTACTCATAAAGTAAGCCCCATGGTGTCTAACTCATTTTGCAGCATATTCCACTGACGGGGTGAAGTCTGTATCACAGGATGGAAAAGGAACGGAGGAACTGCTGAAAATGAAAACTAGACACTTCACCGCTCGCTAAATACTGACTTCCCTCTTTCATTATATCCAACCAGGGCATTCCAGACAGACAGAGGCCTTAGCTAGTCCTAAGGAATATCCCAGGTAAATGGAGGGGTCATACCTGCCTGCTCCCGGGATCCCCTGTGTGTCATTTGGATGCACAGGGATGATCCCGGGACAACCCCAGGATATAGGACTGGTCTAGCCATGGCCAGAGAGAGAGAGAGAGAAAGAGAGAGAGAAAGAGAGAGAGTGAGAGAGAGAGACTTGACATAATACAGTAGATCTATAAGCTTCTCAAAGGGTTTTGTTTTGTTTTGTAAACCCACCCCCACCCCACCCAAACACCTTTGAGAAGCTGAATGGATGCCTGACTTGGATTTCGTTCCCATTGTGGCATCCGACTTGAATCTATGGCAGCTCAAGCCAGTTCACAGTTTTTTCCAGGAATTGTGTGCATTTTGGGGAAGGTTCTGCAATTTGTACAACTTTCTGAGCCATTTGTGCCAATTACAGTTGATGTGGCCAAATTTGCATAAATTACGGAAATTATGGTTGAATTTGTATGATTTAGGCAAATTCAGGCGCCATTTGCACAAATTATTCAGAAATCTGCACAAATTGCTCAGGAATCTGCACAAATTGCAGAACCTTCTCCTCTCCCAAAATGTGCAAAAAAAAAAAAATGTTCTCAGACTTCAGGGAACAGGCCACAACTCCTCCCACAGAAGCAAATTGATTCACAAACACCGCAGAACCTCATCAAGACAAAAAAAAAAAAAAAAAAAGAATCAGACCTACACCCCTATGTAGGTTATATTTCAGAGAATTTGGACAAATCACTTTGATTTTATTAATACATAGAATGTCCAGGTTTCATAATTGTAGAACGCAGTTAACCTATATGGCTTAGCTCTACAGGTGCTCCCATGTCTGTATTATATCAGAAATTTCCATTTTAAAACATACACAATCACAATGAAGACAATATTAGGCGGCCATTTTTCACCATCTGAGAAATTTATGCTTTGGTATCTGTATCCCTAAGTCATCGATGTTGTCAACAGAACTGAAACTCCCTGCATAGGTAAGCTGGTTTTCCATATTTGAAGTTCATTGCTGTAATATGCAAACTACATCTCCTCTTCCCACTTCAGTGGTTCCATAGTGACAATTCAGCCCATAGGCAGGGAACCCCTGGGCAGCATTAGTTTCAAGAGCCAAACCAAAGAAGGAGTGCTTTTAGAAGAATGAGACATATGCAATCAACACACATCGAGTGTAAGACATAACCCATTGCAGGCATAATTTTTGTCTTTGTTACCACCTAGCGTCTTCATGGTGACTTCTTCGCTGCTTTGCATTTCTCTGTTGTGTAACTTGGCTATTCAAAAGAGATCCAGACCTGCCTTTTGCCATTTGCAAGAAAGAACGAAGCACACAGACACACATCTATTAAACACATCACATTCAATCCCAAACAGAGCACGCTCGAATCCTACTACATATCTGGAGTTGCAGAACAGAACATCAATATTCCGCTTTAATAGCTATTATTTTCTAAGGAAGAACAATCAATCACTTGCAAAAGCAAGCCTGGATACTAACAGTTCCCAATGCAGGAATTTAAACTCAAAGGCACATAACCACACAATGTCTATGAAGATTTAATAATACTAAAATTAAAATTGTAACTGAAGCATAATGAAGAATTTATTACAAACAGGCGTGCAAACTCCAAGATTAGCCTCTGTGGAATAGCGATCAGTTCAGAGCAACAGTAAACAATGCACAGAAATGCAACTTAATTATCTTCTTGACTCAAAATACACAACCAGATGCACAGACAATCCTTTGATGGAGGCAAAGGCAGGGTGGGACGGAGAGTTCAGAAATGGGCTTCTACAGCCCATATCTCCGTGGGGGAAAGTCCATTCAAACCCTTAGTCAATTCTCTCCTATGGGTAATATAACCTTCAGGTTTTCTCCTCTCTTCCTGAGAGGCATCACTGGCTGTCATGGAATTGTTTCCCCATAATATCTCCTTTTCGGTGACCCAATAATATTTACCTTTTGGTGTTTACATATGATGCTTATGAGCCTTATTCTGAATCAAACCCAATGGTGCCCAACTACTATCTATTCAATTCTGAGTCACTGAAGAGCTGCTGCCAGTCCAAATTCATTTACACTGTAAGGTTGCCTTGCCTATTTGTGAGTAGACATACTTCTCATGCTTAACTTGCAGAGGCCTGGTATCAGGGATGCTATTTGAAAGTGTTGCTGAGTGCTTCAGCCCTGCTTACTTGTGAACAGATATGCAGAAGTCTTCCTGTCCCACAGGTTGGAATCAGCTGCTCCTAAAGAGTCCGATATCACTAACAGTACAATGTTATACATCAGCCTTGCGCAACCCCACCTTGTGATGCGTTGGACAGCCAATCCCATCATTTCCCTCCAGGATAACTGTTGGCTGTTTGGGAAGGAGGACAGTCAGCATTCAACACATCTGGAGGGCACCAGATTGGGCAAGGCTGCTAGACATGTCTTCTCAGAAGTATGTTCCACTGATTGTAAAGAACTTTACTCCCAGATAAGTGGGTATAGGACAGCAGTCTGAATGCATTTGGCTGTAATATATAGTTCTTTGTCCACCTTTGAGGCCATCCCTTTCCTTGTCCATAAGCCAATTGGATTGGATCCAGATTTAGGCTTGTTCAGAGCAGACACATTGAACTTAGCAGAACTTCAGTGAGCCATGACTCATTTGTCCCATGGATTTCAGTGAGCCTAATTAAGCCCAGATTCACCTCCTTGTTAGGCCCACGCTTCTATCCACAATTGGCAGTTGTGCACGCACACATGAGTACAGCCGGAAGAAGAATGTTATTACAATTCTGTCTACACCCAAACACTAGCCGTTCCCAACCTAGAACTCTCCCATCTTCCCTGACCACTAGCCATGCTAAGTGGGGCTGATGAGAGGGGTAGTACAAAACATCTTGAAGGCCCCAGATTGTGGGTACCTGCCCTCCAGAATATACATCAGCTTGTGTGCCTGTGCTCACATGTACCTAGATCTATATAACAGAAACAGTATGCTCACTGAGGTTAACATTTCATGCGTTTGATGGCCCCTCGAGTGCTTAGGCCACAATTAATATTTTATCCTTTAAAGTGCCGCGGGACTCTTTGTAACAGAGTAGCATGACTACTCCTTTGGAATACAACAATTCCAAAGGAGGCCCCCAGGGATGTACTCCCCTTTCTGCAACACACTGCCTGCCAATATGCTGGGATGACATTTGCAGCAATTGTGCAACTGAGGTCCATCAATTTCAGAGAGCAAGGGAATTCCAGAGGACATTGGAGCACACACGGCGCCAGCAAGCGCATCAAGGGATTTTCAGGTTTAAGGAATGCCGAGGAACAGTGCTCGGTTTGTCATGCTCCGCTCTGCACTTTTGGAGCATCAGGAAGAAAAGGATGGGCAGGAGCAAAAATGAGAAACCGAATTCACATCTGCTTGTTGTAATACACACACACACACACACACACCCACCCCACAAACCCCTCCTTTGTATCAGAACAGTAGAAAGCTAGAAAGGGTGGTTTAAAAATAAACCACTTATATAGAATTACTTTTCTTAGCTGCCTTTATCAGTGAAGTGTACTATTTAAGTTTTACATTTGCTAACACCCGTTCCCCACCCGACCCCAAAACAGACAGTTCCCCCCCCCCCGTATATTGTTTCAGTAACTCTCTTCACATCCCCTCATAAGTAGGAACCAGAGACAAGGGGAAATAAGGCACTTTTTGCATGGGTGGGTGATAAATTGTGTTTTGGAATTCAGTCGAATGTTCCCAAACATTTCCTGGTTTTCATTAACACATTTTTTGTTGTTGCTCAAATTCCAGTCTATAAGACCTACTGCTTAAAATTATTCTTCGCTTTGGGAAATAGTATTTGCAAACTGCCAGTGGTTAGTTTAAACTGCCACCTGTTTTCTCGTTGCATATTTTAGAAGTAATTCCACTCTATGAGAAAAGTGTTTCCAATTTTTAAAGTCATAGGGTTGGGGGCGAAATTAATTCAGTTTGCATTTTGAAGCGAATTTATCTAATTTTGTGCTTTTGAACCAATACGTAAACCAGATTCTTTGAAATTCGCACATCTCTGAATTTTGCAATGGAGTTCGCCAATCCAAAAATGTGCACAAAAATGTTTATACTAGCAAACATAATATTTAAAATGTATATTAGGAAAATTCCTTGCAAAAACATGTATGTTAGGCAAAATTGCATACAGAAATAAATGCACATAAAAATGCATGCATATTTTCATGCAAACTTTTTTTTTAAAAAAAAAAAATACTCAAAGTTTGGGTGAAGCTGAACTTAAGACTGGAATAATAAGAAACTGAGAGAAACCAAAACCAACAGATTTATTCATCCACATTTAAAGATTGAGGCAGGGGGAAAGTTTTATTATTTTTTAAAAAAGAGCAAAGAAAGTCAAGGAACTTCTAGACACAGTGTCCTGTTAAAGTATATTTGTTAAAGACATTTAAAAAATGCCTTTCTGCCCATTAGGATTGTAAAAGTGGTGTACAATTTCAAACAATACAATAAAATCCATGTAGACTATCAGCAAAAACAAAACCTTCCTTAAAGCAAGCCAGAACAATATTGAAATCCATCAAAAGCTTACTGCCCATCTAAAACTTGTTAGGGACTGAGCCAGCTTGACCTCCCTTGGAATGGAATTCCAAAGCTTGGGTGCAGCTACAGTAAAAGGTCTTGTCTCATGAACCCACCAACTTAGTCTCTCTTGGTGGTGGGTGGGGAGGGCATACAACAGGGCCTCTGATAAAGATCACAGATTATGGGGAAGCTCAAGTGCGCGGAAGTGTTCATTCAAACATTTGATCCAGAACTTTATGTTCAACTGGGAGGTCATGCACAAGGAGCACTGAATGATATCATAGTATAATGATTAAGAAGAGGTCTTATGGCCTTAACTCATCTCACATAAAGGATGAATCATTAAGCAACATACTGACCATGATCAGACGTCACAACAACCGAGGACATCACAACTTTTTTTGTGACAAGTTTCTCTGCCCAATTTGCTGTCTACATGCTTTTGAAGGGCATTTCCAAGGCTGCAGGTGCTTTGTCCACCTTACGGTTCTTCTAGATGTCACCTTAAAATGGAGGACTGTCCTCTGAGCCCTTCAAATACAGGGCAGCCCTGCATAAAATAGGCCACATGGCCATGCATAGATACAAATTTAGAAATAATTACCATAATGTCAATAGAAATACAATGCATCTCACCATAGTGGGGGGCACTGTGACCAGGTCACCTCGGTGCTTGACTCAGTCTGCTGTCCAAGGGCTAGCCCCAGATGTGGTTTCAGCAGTGGCGGTAAAGCACATGCTGGTTTGCCAGTCATTTGTTTTGCACAGCTGTAGGTGACTTCCTGCCATGTCATGAGAAGTGGGACAGGGGAAACGAACATGGGAAGGATCTTTTCGTATTCAGTAGACTTCCTCAACTTGGTGCCTTCCATATGTTTTGGGCTACAACTCCCAGATAGTGGGCCATGCTGTCTGGGAGTTCATGTCCAAGACATTTGGAGGGCACTTGTTTGGGGAAGGTTGGTTTAGATCTTTTTCTTTTTTCTTTTCTCATAACTGCCTCAGAACCCACCATCTGCCATGGCCACCATGTTTTCTGCTTTGGCCCAAACTCAGCACTTTGGTACCCCCACATTAAAAGAGTAATAGTTGGCATAAGCCAACACCGAATCCCTTTCCCCCAGAATGATAGCTCTGTAGGTGAATCACTACACAGCAGGTTATGGAAGCCAGGGGAAAGGCATTGTGGGCCTTGGTGTAGCTAGGGATGTCAGAGAAATCTACAAGAGATTCAAATGAGTTTGGATGTGTATGAATCCAAATAGCGGATTCTGTGGACTTGCAAACCGGGTTTTCTCTTTGGGGAGGTATTTGCGCTCATTTGAATTATGTATATGTATTAGCTAATTTTCACATTATTGTGAGTGTGCATTAGTGCTCATCTTTTTTCCTCCAGAAATTTGTGCTTTAAAAAATGGATTCTGACAATAAGCAGACGATGAAACAAATGGAGCCGGGTAATCTATGAAACACAGATGAATTGGATTCAACAAAATCTGTCCATCCTCAAGTGTAGGCCAATACGCCATACATTGACTCGGATCCTTCTATCGTGGCAAGTAACAATAAGACAGTGCACTGGACCAAGGGTTAGATTGTGAAGGGAGAAAACAGTGTTAATATAAGGAAACAATAGCCATTTTAAAGAAGCTCGCTTTCCAGAAGTTGATCTTCAAAGTGCCCTTAGTTTGACATTACAGGCCATTCTCCTGGGCTGGGAATATGACTCATAAAGGAAAGGAACTCATGAATGCAAGACCCTGATAATCGGCAGGCCAAGAAAAATGGGCATGGGATAAAGGAATGAGATTCTGCTCCCATAAACCATACATATTCTGGCCCAGCCTTTGTACAAATAGGGGAAATCCTAGAGAACTGCACGGCTGAGAAGCTGGTGGGACTTGAATGACAATTGGCATATTTAGTAATGTCGCCAATCCTATTCCAAATCAAGATATGGAGAAATTATCTTGGGCAGACATCTGAAATTGTTCCAGGCACTCCAAATGGATTCACTTCCAGAATTCAGGCACCATTGGCTGGATTCTAGGTATTCTGGGGGAAATAGCCTTTTGTTCTGTTCTAAAATGTGCTGGCATTTGTATTTTTTTATTTTTTTCAAAATGAGATGTTTATTATGACTATCAGAACTTCCATAGCTAGAGAAGAAGAGGGGGAAAAAAGCCTGATCAGACTGCGGCCATAGCTAGACCTAAGGTTTATCCCTGGATCATCCAGGGGTCAAACCTGTTCATCTAGGTGACACACAGGGGATCCAGTGCTCAGGCAGAGGCGAATCCTGGATGATCCCAGGATAAACCTTAGGTCTAGCTGTGGCCTGTGTCAGACTTTCCAGATTTCTGGACTTCAACTTCCAGCATTCCTGGCCATTGGCCATGGTGGGAGGGGCTTCTGGGAGCTGAAGTCCAAAACACTTCAGGATCTGGCTTTCAGCTACCCTTGGTGTAGACAGCCTAAGCTGAGAGTACTTCCCAGGGTTCAACCCTGTGTGTACCCAAACCAGGGTGAGCATGTTAGAAAAAGCTGTGGGGACTTTTGCGATGCTTAGAAAGGCACCTGAGAAGATATGTTCCAATTATATCCTTCCCACCCTCTAAGGTGTTGAAGCAAACAACTTCACTCAGCAAAGCAGGATCTTCCATTATTTGATTTTAAATGTTGCTGCTCAGCTCCTCTTTCGGTAGTCCAGCCTTCTATTGCAAAGTATCCTCTATTTGAAAAGATTTCCGGTCCAAGTTCAGTATAAAGATCAAGAACCATAAGAAGCCAGGAGAACTGGGGCCATGAATTCGGCCGTCAACAGCACCTAAGGGCAGGTGTGTTTTTTTCACAGTTGGGGTTCCAAGTCTTTCGAAAGCACTTCTCACTAAGGATGACCAATACTTCTCTCTGCTCTCCTCCAGGGCAGTATCTACACTTCTGCTTTAAAGCACTTTATAACAGTTTTGACAACTGTTGGAGCCCAGGACACACTCCATATACAGTTGTCAAAACTGTTATAAAGCGCTTTAAAGCAGTAGTGTAGATCTGGAAGCCATGCAAGGAGTTCTTATTTAGGCTGGTACTCCAAGGTGTACGGTTAAGTTGATGTCTTAAGCTGCTGACAGTTTCTGTTCTCTGTCTTATTATTTATTTATTTATTTATTACATTTTTATACCGCCCAATAGCCGAAGCTCTCTGGGCGGTTCACAAAAACTTATTACTTTTATTTTGTTACCTTGCTTTGAATTTTACAGAGTTTAGGAGGATGCGCTTTATTTTCGTCTACTGTCAATGCAGCAGCCTGCCCTGTGCCACTGTAATTTTAAGTTGGGTGGATTGGTGGTTTTTGGGTTTTTTTTTTTTTTTTTTTTACACAATAAAGCTCTTGATTCTCCCAAGCTTGATCCACAACCTGTCAGGTGGAAACAGTACAACTTCACTTACCACTAATTGGATCCTGCAGAACCGAGGCTGGCATCTTTATGGGATATTATGGAATTTATGTTAGCATCAAGATCACAGAGATATGTATAATTGTGTGTGGACAGGTTTATTTTAGCCCTCTAATTATGTCTTTCAACAGCTGCTGCAGTCCTACTTTACGCCACCCTTCTTTTTGTTCCATTATCAGATTATGAGGTGTTCAGAGGCATCCTGCAAGACATTCTGAAATGCTATGCATGGAATGAAGTGCTAACGCTGAACATCATCCACTCTAACTGTATTCATTTACTAGCCATAGTCCTTAAATTCTAAGGTTTGTCCTTGCTACACCGCTGTCCGTGGTTTCACCTTTTCAGGATGCTTTATTCATATTTTCTTGGGGCCTTGCTAGACCTACCAGATAATCCGGTGGGGAGTCGGGGCGAAGCCGCACTGCAGCTAGTGCGCGCCGTCGCCCCTAGCTAGACGTAAACACATGACAGGGTAAGGGAAAGCCCCATCGCGTGCTCCAGTTTTTTTTATCTTAAAGGGCCATGTGCGCAGGAGCGCACCAATGGAAAAGTAAGTAGTATTTTTTTAAAAATAAAGGGTTCCCCGCTCCCCCTGCCCCTGATTTCCCCCCAACAATGTCTGATGCCCCCCTGCCCACTCGCTTACCCGTCCTCCCCCGTCCGCCATGCCCTGTCCCCGTCTGCCATGCCCGTGCCCATTCTTCTTCCGTCTGCCATGCCCTGTCCCCATCTGCCATGCCCTGTCCCTGTTCTTCTTCCCCCCCATCTCTCCTGCCGGGTCCGCTCTTTCCCCCCGGCCCCCATCTCCCCCCAATGATTCCCCCCCAGCTTGCTGGGCACAGCGCTCCTATGGAATGCTGTGCCCAGTGCGTGGCTTCTCCCGCCTACTCACGAGAAAGTGAGCAGCTGGGAAAAGCCACGGAAGTCGCTAGACTTTCCGCAGCCCCGGCCTAAGCCCGGGGCTGCAGAAAAGCCAGGCCATAAGCGGATCCACTTATCCTTGGTCAAGGGAGGCCTTAGCCCGGCCTGACCCCGGGATCCCCTGTGCGTCATCTGGATGCACAGCAGGGAGCTCGGGCTTCACACCAGGCTAAGTCCTCGTCTAGCAACGGCCTTGGTCAGAGTAACTAGACTTGCCATCTTACAGGATCCAGATGTGTCTCCCAGAAGTTACAATGGCTGGCTGGGGAACTCTGGGTATTATAGAACTTTTTTCTGTCTAAACCAGAGCTTTCCAAACTGTGTGTCTCAACACGTTAGTGTGTCGGCTGCAGTGTGTAGGTGTGTCGGCGAACGTATTACAATTTATGTATGTGTCCGTATGTCTTATAAGGGGTTCGTTTAACCTCCAGTTTGCTAGTAAAACTGAATTACTGTGTCGCGAAATGGTGCATGTCTAAAAAGTGTGTCACCAACATGAAAAGTTTGGAAAGCTCTGGTCTAAACGTTATTGCACCCTAAATAATAAAAATGTGTGCATGAGAGAAAGAGAGGTGGCAAGGTCAGGGGACTCAAGCAGGAGCCTTGGACAAGAGGATAGAGTTGTTCTTACACGCCTATTCCTACCTTCAGCAGTGAGATTATTGGAGTGTATGAAACATGACTGTGCTCAGCTAAGGTGGAAGGAGAAACTGTGAATATGTTACATCCTCATTTTGTGCCAAAGTTAAATGTTCACACGAGAGAAGGCCTTCTCAGCAGTAGCCCCACACCTGTGGAACAATCTCCCGTCAGAGGTCCACCATGCACCTTCCTTGCAGACTTTTAAGAAAGCCTTAAAAACGTTTTATTTCACATTTTATTTCTCATGATGAGTACAGTTTTGCTGCTAGTGCCATTGTCATTCTTGATGATTGTATTGTTAGCTTTTATTGTTTTAGCTGCTATTTTACTGTGTATGTTTTTATTGCTTTTAACGTTTTAAGCTGTTTTATTGTACTTTATTGTTGTAAGCTGCCTTGTGAGGGCTTCTGCCCTGAAAGGTGGCCAATAAACATTGTAAATAAATAATTTAAAATTGTTAATAACTAATTTCTGATACATCCCTAGAAGTCCTCCATTCCTTATCTCCATCTGGAAGGATGGACATTTGTGGAGTCTGTTTGGGACAGTCTCCTTTTCGGCTTTGATACTTCCTTTGGATACAAGTAGAGATATACACTGTAGGATGCATCTATTTTTCGAAGTGGTTTGAGTATACACACACACAAACATTGCTGATTTATTTTACAGCCACACAGGCCACAGCTAGACCTAAGGTTTCTCCTGGGATCATCCGGGGTTCGCCCCTGCCTGAGCACTGGATCCCCTGTGTGTCACCTAGATGAACAGGTTTGACCCCTGGACGATCCAGGGATAAACCTTAGGTCTAGCTATGGCCACAGTCAGCCCCCAATTGTCCTCTTCTTCTCTTGTGGCGCAGAGTGGTAAGCGGCGGTTACTGCAGCCGAAACTCTCCCCACGGCCTGAGTTCGATCCCAGAGGAAGCTGGTTCTCAGGCAGCCGGCTCAGGTTGACTCAGCCTTCCATCCTTCTGAGGTCGGTAAAATGAGTACCCAGCTAGCTGGGGGAAAGGTAACTGCGACTGGGGAAGGCAATGGCAAACCACCCCGCTACAAAGTCTGCCAAGAAAACGTCAGCGAAAGCAGGCATCCCTCTAGGAGTCAGCAATGACTCAAGCGCTTGCATGAGAGGTTCCTTTCCTTTCCTTTCTCTTTCTAAAAGGCCAATCTGGAAGGTTGACCAGAACCCACAAACCTCAAGGGAAGCCTGGTTAAACCAGCAAGAACCTTAGGATAAACACACAGTAATCATGCTGTAAGCTTTGCATACTGAAGCTGCACAAAACAGAACCAGGAATACTTGCTGCTGTGCAGACATTGCTGAGAGTGGCGTGCTGGAATGCTAATAGTGCAATCCCAGCAGGCACACAGCTTTTATAGTGGGGGCTTGTGTGCTGTCTTCTAGGCTGGCTAACAATATCTTAGGTATACCGGCACAGCAAGAATTGTGGCCTAACTTGGAATGTGCGTTTCTCAAGTGGAACAACTCAAAGGACATACCTTTGCAACATTTCACAGAGGAATTGGAGGTAGGGGGAAACCTTTCCGTATTTGCAATACCTCTATTTTCAACCAAGGTCACCCCTAATTTCATGCGCTCCTTCTGTGCTTTGCTGTATTTGCCACCACCTTCTATATGCTGTATCCATTTATTCTACAACCTTCTGTCCTGCACTGGCTTTTGACATGACAAAACAGTTTTAATTCTTTAAAACAAAAGCAACAACTCCACTTTATTTTTGGATCTCTATGCATTTCTTTCTTTTCAAGATGGAAGAACGTTTACTACAATGTTGACCTGCACAATGGATGAGGTTGTACTTCTTATAGAATAGCTGGAATTGTAACATACTCCTTAGCTAGACCAAAGGATAATCCCAGGCAAATGGAGGGGTTGTCTCTGCTTGCTCCTAGTATTCGCTGTGTGTCATTTCGATGTACAGGGATGATCCCAGGACAATCCTGGGGTATAGACTTGGTCTAGCCATGGCCATAGTCAGCAACATTTGCTAATCCAGATAAGGCTACTTTCGCGCAGAATACATTTTTAAAAAATAAACCCCCAAGTCTTTTTTGATGTGGTTGCTGGAGAGCAGGGCTGATATTTTGATCCTGCTCTTGCACTGGACACTCTGTATGACCCTGCTTCCTCAAGTCCATGTGCTACCATGATTGCTTGCAGTAAATAGGGTTCTATAATCTGTGTATACTGTGTATAATCTGTACAGCACCATGTACATTGATGGTGCTATATATATATATAAATAATAATAATAATAATAATAATAATAATAATAATAATAATAATAATAAATAATAATGGAGGAGAAATTTGTTTGGTCCACATTTTTATATGAAGTTACCCAACTCACACCTCCGGAAGCGAATGGAACACATTTCTGCACTTCTCAGAATTTTGTGAAGTTTGCAACTAAAAAAAATATATGCACGTATAAATGGACATTTTGACACAAAAACACATATACCAGGAGAAAGCGTACGCAAAAATACTTTATGCAAGTAAGAAATCATTTGCAAAAAGTGCATACAGAATGTGCATATTAGGGAAAACATGCACAGAAATGCATACGACTTTTCGTGTGGAGTTTTTGTGCGTGTGTCAAATTTACAAACTGGTGCAGAAACCAACCAAAATGAATGTTTTGTATGGGAAATGAGAAACAAAGTGAAACCAGCAAAAAAGCTCCCATATTAGTATGTATTCACACATGGGTTCCGTTTAATTGAGACACTAACCGGGATTGGGTGTTTCAATAGCATGGATTCTTACTCAAAGGCAACTATTTGTGTGATAGCTTCTTCTTTGGAAATGACTATGCTACCATATGGACATTTGGGAGCTGAGTCCAGTCAATGTGCCAAATGACACAATGGGTCCAGGAGCATGACCCCCACATGATGCACGTTTCACACGTATCACACTAAAGGGGGCTTAAATTATCCTTCCATCTGTTACCACATCAGATCAAAATGAGAGGCTCACCAGAATGTGAAATGTCAGTATTTATTAAGTATGTACGACACCACCACCCCTTGTCCAGTCCAGGGGGGGATGTCTATCGCAGGGAAATCCAGTCCTATTTGAGTAGTGGATTCCACAGGGTCCCTGGCATGTCCTCCAGATTTTGCATGCCTCCCCCCTGCAAACAGAGGAAGATACAGCAATTGTGGCTGCAATGAGTACATCTTGGGTAAATTATGCTCACAATTGGCGTATTTTACGCCATTTGCGGTCTTAAGGTGCTTTATTATATGTAAAGTACGGCCATAATTGTGGACAAAATGCAGATGAAAACTGTAAGCAACCTTGGGTTACCTGGCAAGGGGAAAAAAAGGTGGGCTATAAACTGAATAAATAAATACATGCTAAAAAAATACATTTGTTTTAATTGATCCTTTAATATGACTATAAACTACTTTTGAGAGAGTGTTTATACCTGAAAAAGCTGCCTATGAAATGTTTCAAATAAACAAGTAAAGACATACATAAAGCCATAATAAAGGATTTACTTAGTTCCTTGGATTTAATCTACTACCACTGTGTCAATTTAGGCGGTGTGAACACAAAATGCTTAGTAAGATTGCCGGGGGGTGGGGGGGAAGGGGTCCATTCATGTCATCTCCTGAATATTCTGTATAAATAATCCTTCAAGGCAGCTGCCAGGAGCACTGAATGAGCCAGAGACCGATTAAAAAAAAAATGTTCATGCCAAGCACTGTACCCTTGCACCCAGGGTGTGTGTGTGTGTGGGGGGGACACACAGACATATGCTCTCTCCTGTATTGAGCTATCCCAAAAGAGAAGGATTCATAACATTCTTGAGCACAATGAACCTGCTGCTGTTTCAGATGCCTTCCTTCCATTTAAAACAACAACAGGGCATGCATGTGAAAATGCACCCAGACACGCACTCAAACATACACATGCACAAAAACGAAGCGTCGCCCACTACTAAAAGTTGCTCCCTACAAAAGAAGAAAGAAAGAAAGAAAAAAGGAAGGGAAAGGAAAGAAAGCTGTTTAAATGTCTCCTTTCGAAGCCAGCCCCACGGAGCCAGAGCTGAGAATACATTAGCCTTTAATGAAGTGAAACTCTCATCTTGCTGGAGACACCTCATTTAGCGCAATTGTTTCAGAGCCATTACAGAAAGACAATTACAAGGAAGCGGCGAGAGTAATTGGAAATGCTGGCAGGAGTTGGGCGAAATGATAATAAATAAAAATATTCACCCTAATAAGCTTCCAGGAGGGGGTGGGCTGAAGAAAATCAACATAATTAGAACTGAACCTTGGCAAGGAAAAACAGACAGCAGGGTGGCAAGAACTCGACGTGTACAGGGAGAGGAGATGGGGGGAAGTGAAATGAACTCGATTATTTACTGGATCTTCAGATCTCAGCACTAGGATGACCCCTAGAGAAGCGG